>NC_134399.1:49225612-49545046 GCF_050003625.1 Haematobia irritans
TATATATATATTAATCCGTATGTTAATGAAATATTGAAGAAATGTAAATGTACTTTTTTATGAATTAAAAGAAATGGAAAATAACAAAAAGATATTGATTTTTAACTTAAATAAAATTAAAAAATATAAATAAATGTAAAATATAAGATGCGTTGGTGGTTTCACTGTATTTCCACCAACAATGAGTTTATCCGCTATTAAAAAACATGACCGTTCCGTTCGACGGTTGAAAAATAATGGGTACATATTTGTTTCTCTCGGAGGTTCGGCAGCGGTCGTGCCACTCGCTTTACTAGTCGTTGAGCTTCGGGTGATTCATGCCATTGTCGCCGAAAGCCTGCATTCTTAAGTCGGCCGAGACATCAACCCAGTGAAAATTACCAACATGTAATCTCAACAACGTTGGGTGATGAAAACATGTTTCCCTTTGATACCACTTGTACCACATGAAAAAAAATGAAATGTAGTTATAATGGATACTGTGGCTCACAGTTAACAAGTGGGTACAGTGGTACAAAGGGATGTAGTTATAATGGATACTGTGGCTCACAGTTAACAAGTGGGTACAGTGGTACAAAGGGAAAAATAGTAGAAAACGATGGTAACGGAAATGAAATAAATATGTACGAGTAATTGGCTCGTTACAGATGTTGCAATGTTCAAAATCCGAATAAAAATGTCATATTATTGAACATTTGATCCCTTTATTGACGGATATAATCCCTGACTATTAATTTTAAAGAAATTGAATTCAATATAAAATATTTGTTATTTTCTTGCCAAATTTGTTTGAATTTAGTATCGTAGGGAAAAATGTAGGGAAAAAATTTTGGGCGTAGGGAAAAAAGGTAATTTTTAGGAGCCACGTAGGGAATTATCAAAAAACTTCCTGGCATCACTGCTCCACACAGAGGCAAACTGCCATCAGCCGAGCTCGGCGGGTTGCTCGAACCAATAGAATAAAAGCACAAAAGATTAAGAAAGTTCGGCAACGCGCGCAACCAAACCAATTAATTTTGTCACAGGCGATCATCGTACATTACATCGGGGCCATGGATTTATATTTTTATAAATGAATGACAGCTGGTAGAAATGAGAATGGGGCTCCCTTTGAAGCTAGGTAATGGACTGTATAGTGTTTGCTCTAATCTTATTTGTTCTCTCACGGACGAGAAATAATAAGTGTAAATTGATTTCCAATTTTTGACCCCAAAATGAGAAACCAAATAGAAAAGTGTATAAGTATGGGTATCATGTGTTTTATTACGAAGAAAAGGGATCAAGTGTTTTTTTTTTTGTTTTTTGAAGATAAATGATTTTAGCATATATTTGTACACTATGCAACTAAGATATTCATAATCAAATAGAACGGAGGTATTATTTTGCCAAATAAACATAAACTGCATGCAAAATACTCCCATAAAGGGAAGTTAAAACTTATAGAGGATAAGTATCCTAGTATTAACACACTACGAACGTTGCTCCATACAGCTAAGTATCAGTCATCTACATCCGAATATTCGATCAAACGGTTTGATCGAACATTGTTGCTCTCAGTGCATTCATGCATACGAACAATTTTTGCATGCATTGAATGGACTTGTGCTTAAATTGTTGTTGCTTTTTGGATTAATGTTTCAATATTTTTTTATATTTCAATATTTTTTATAGCGGTTCGTAGAGTTTTGACTCAATTTAAATTATTGCAACATGGTTTCATCCAACATTGTTTGCTGACAACAACCAGCAGCGCTAAGTAGCTTTAAAAACTAACAATTTCTTTTCTTTTCATTTCAGCAAATTTGTTCTTAAACATATGTATATACCTACATGTATACACATGAATGAAATAAATTTGTGACCAAAATTCATTGAATTTTGATGAATTTTTTTTCTTTTCTTGGACATTGGGAATTGAAGGTTTTTTATCGGTTTTATTTTCTGGAAACAAAATACTTTGACATAATTATTTGGTGCCGAAACCCGGGAAACTCGTTCCATTTTTCTTTTTGATAACTCATTGGCTAGGATTCCAACACGTGTAAGATTATTTAGTGAAAATTTGTTGTGTGACCAAGTGAATTTATTGGAAAATTTGTGCACGTTAAATAAATAATTATGAGTTCGCTCGAAGTTTTAATAATTAATCAAAGGGACACATTGCAATTGCTTGAGAAATATGCAAAACGATTTGAAAAGAAGGCAAAAAGCGAGAAAACTCATGGTTATTTGAACACGTTAGCACAACGAGTTGACGAAATTTTCAATAAATTTGAGGACCAGCATGATAAAATTGTGGGTGTAATTCGCGATACGTCGCTAAACGTGGACGATGTTCCTTATTTGAAGGAAGATTTTTATTTCGATTTTACGGAAAAATATTTGGAATTTAAAGGTCGAATTATTGACGCTTTACCGGAAAATTCGATAACTAATTCTCCATTGGCGAGCACTTTTGCTTCCCCTAGTAATCGTACTGATGCCGCTATTATTTCTGATTCACGTTTGCCAAAAATTAATTTACCGAAATTTTCTGGAGAATACGTTGAATGGGTACCATTTCGCGACATGTATTGTTCCTTGGTCCACAACAATGAATCGCTAAATAGGGTTCAGAAATTTTATTATTTGAAGGGAACACTTTCAGGCGAAGCCTCTAACCTTATTAAGACCATCCCGGTCACTGAAGCCAATTACTACTCGGCATGGGAAATTTTGGAATCTAGATACCATAACAGGAGAATGCTTGTTGGGAATTTAGTTTCCAAACTTTTTAATATACCGAAATCCGATGGGGTTGTCAGTCAATTAGGGTTTTGCTGGATTTCGCTAGGGAATGTCTTTCCTCTTTGGGGAATTTGGACATAGACACTTCCAATTGGGATCCGATTCTTGTTCATTGCAAAAACTTGACTTGCAGACAAGGAAAGAATGGGAAAATTCTTTGAAATCGAGTACCAATTTGCCTTCTCGTAATGAGTTATTTACATTTCTTGATAGAACATTCCGTACTTTGGAATCTTTGGGAAATGAGTTTTCCTCCCCGTCAGCTTCGAAGTCTCAATCGAAATGTTCAAAATCCACAAAGAATTCTCACTCGTTCAAAAAGACTTCTTGCCACACTGGGAAAATTTCGAAACAGACTTCGACTGAGTGTATTTATTGTGAAAAGTCACATTCTATTTCAAAATGCTATAAATTTTTAGCATTATCTGTGCATGGCAGAAAGAAATTTCTGTCCAATAAATTAATTTGCCGCAATTGTCTTTTGGTTGGACATGACCAAAACAATTGTGGTTCCCCTTTTCGTTGCATTATTTGCAAACAAAAGCACCATTCTGTTTTACATACTGATGGTTCATTGGGACAGGTTTTTTCATCGGAACCTTTGGTTTCATCTACCTCAAATTCTGATACGAATTCTCCGAATCAATTTACGGCGCTTAACGCGAATATGGTCCGATCAGTTTTATTGTACACGATACGATTGCATGTTTGCACGAATCGTGGCACATTCACCCAGAAAAAAGTGCCTTTGAAACTAAAGGAAAAAATTTTCATCAATATAGTTTATCCATTTTATTTCCATTAAGGTAAATTTTTGTGAAAAATAATAAAATTTACTCGTTTCAGTAAAAAACTCCTAAACTGTAAGCAGTTAGGAATAGTTCATTAACTAGAATAAGGCATGGAATTTTACTCATACTATTTTCTTCGCTGGGTATAAGAATTTACTACTGAAAAAGAAAATTTTATTCACCGATAACAAAGCATTCGTAAAAATAAACAAAAACCGAACTAAAACCAAGTTTCCTCAAAATTAGTAAAATTTCTTATAAAATGATAATTGCGACTTCCTTTATAATAGAAAGTTTTTCATACATACGAACAACACTTGGCATAGAAAAATATTTTAGTTCATTCGTACTAAGAAGTATGCAATCCTTTCAAAACTTAAGGAAACACACTTGTTAGAATATAGGAAATTTTCCTAAATTTCTATTGTCTACCTGTAATCGATACCTGTCATCGTAATCGATGTGTTTGCGCGTGGGTGTAATCGATATATTTGCGCGTCGGTTGTTTTTTAGTTGGAATCGCGTTGTTTCGGAGAGATTGTTAAAAAATAATATGGTAAAATAATATAATAAATAACAAATAAAATATATAAAATATTTGTTATTTTAAATTAGTGAGAAAAATTTTCGTTTTTTTAAATAAATCTATCAATGTTCGTGATAGTGTATAAAGAAAGAAAACACCAGCAGAATAACAACCCTTTCATTTGTCTTCATTTTGGAATCTTCAATTATCAGGTAATATTCAGTGACGCTAACCTTTTGCAACAAAAATGTTTTATGATTTTTTATATTTGTAGGTATTGAAATTGTAAAAGGAGGACAAAATCGTTAGGCAGCAACTTATTAAAAGTGAAAAGTACAAGAAGAAAAAGTGCGTTTTACAGTTGATAATATCACACGGAAATTGGAAATAGTGGAATAATAAACTAATATTTCAAATAGATTCGATGCTGTTGTTTCTTAATAAATATATTCAATATATTAATAAAACATGTCTTTTATTGAAGATAAAATTTCTTATAGAAATAAATAAAATTGTATTTAAAAACGAAGGTAAGCAGTTCTAATTATGAAGTAAAAGTTTTACCACAAATGTGTAAGATTTGTCGAAATGAATGAAAAAATTTCAATAAAATCATTCCATATATGAATTCAAATTAGTTAAATTTTTTCATTTTGTAGTATAGTGGTATATAAATATAGGAAAATGTTAACTAATATATGGAATGCATTATTCCTAATTTCTACGAAAATCACATCGTTCAAACAAATAAAAATGTCTTTGGCGCTATACGAAGTTCAACTTTCTTCACAATGAGTTCATTTTAACTTAAAGAGGGGTCACTTTTTTCTGGGTGTTTCCTTTAAGAGCACTTTTTAGATCCCGGCTCTCAGGGATGTTTGATTTCTGATTCGGCGGTACAGCTGATGGGCCTTAGGAGGACCAGATCCCACTGCAATGTGGTGGGTATAGGTGATGGTAATGGGAGTGTCTCTAAGTTTATGGTGGACATTGAATTGTTTTCAAGGGGAAACAGACCAGTACTTTCATGTACTGCTCTGGTCCTTACCAAGTTATCTTCGTATACACCTGATGCCTATACGAAGAGCATTTCAATGCCTGACATCAGTGAGGATGATTTGGCGGATTCTGATCCAATTGATTTAATTCTCGGTTCAGATGTGTGTTCCGAGGTGAAAATTCCGTCCCAGTCTTTCGAACATAATGGTATGTTTTTCCAAAATACTCACTTCGGATGGGTATTTTCTGGATCCGATAAAAGCTTATCTACTCATAGGCTTCATATACATAATGTCAATTTGGACGCCATATTACGTTCTTTCTGGGAACAGGAGGAAATATGCTCCGATAGATACATGTCAAATGAGGAATTCGCTTGTGAATCTTATTTTGTTGATACCACAAATCAGACTGAAACTGGACGTTATATGGTGAAATTGCCATTTAAATCCACTCTATCTGATGGTTCAAGTCCGAAAATTCAAAACAATGTTTTGAATGCATTTAGACGATTGCGTCAGTTGGAAATTTCATTTTCCAGAAGACCAGAATTCGCTCAGAGTTATAAAAGCTTTATGAGTGAATACGAGTCATTAGGTCATATGACTAGAATTGGTCATTATCCTGATCATGTCCGTCGAGACTCATATTTTTTACCGCATCATGGTATTTTTAAGGAGCAGAGTACTACCACTAAACTCCGCGTAGTGTTTGATGGCAGTAGTCACGGCCAAGGCCACAAGTCACTCAATGAGGAGCTTGCCGCTGGACCTGCTCTTCAAAATGATATCTCCTCCATTTTTACAAAATGGCGTAGACATAAGATTGCCTTTGGAGCGGACATAGAAAAGATGTTCCGCCAAATCGATGTCCATCCATAACATCGAAAATATCAGCAGATATTATGGCGAGAAAATCCTTTTGAAGAGATGTCAATTTTCGAGTTGAATACGGTCACTTATGGTACCACCAGTGCACCATATTTGGCTATTCGTGTTTTACAAAAACTTGCTGAGGATTACAAATCCTATTTTCCAAGCGCTGCTGAGGTTTTAAAGTCAGAGTCATACGTTGACGACATTATTTCAGGGTCTGATAATCTCTCAGATGCAAGTAAATTACAAAAGGATTTGTGTGCCCTGTTGAATAAAGGTGGCTGCAATTTACGAAAATGGGTTACAAATTCACAAGAGCTTCTTGCTGGAATACCCATTGATTGTAGGGATCCATCGATTTCCATTGACTTCGATCGAAACAACAATGTTGTCAAAACCTTAGGTATTCAATGGAATACCAACGATGACACATTTTCGATCAGAGTTAACTTTGATGAGCGATACTCTTTCTCGAAAAGATCTATTCTTTCAGAGTCGGCGAGAATTTACGACCCTCTGGGGCTATTGACTCCGTCTACAGTTGTCTCGAAGACTATATTCAAGAGGCTCTGGGAGGATAGCATTGATTGGGATTCTAAGATTCCGGATGATATTGAGGAGGATTGGATAAATCATCGATCTTCACTAAAAGATTTATCAAACCTCAAATCCCAAGGTGGATTGGCTGGTCTCCAAATTCTGCCATGGAGCTCCATTGTTTTTGTGATGCTTCTTCTGTGGCATATGCGGCAGTAGTTTATGCACGAATTTTGACACCATGTGGTATTCGAGTTTCTATTTTGCAGGCAAAGTCAAAAGTTGCACCAGTTAAGACAGTTTCGATACCACGTCTCGAACTATGTGCTGCTAGGCTTTTAGCATTATTGGCTCAGAATGTTAAGGAGTCACTGAAAAATTTGCCTATAGAGACCACTTACTTTTGGAGCGATAGCTCAACAGTTTTGAGCTGACTCAGAAAGCCTCCGTCGTAGCAGACATTCAGAGACTTAGCGACCCTTTTCAATGGAGATATGTACCAACATCACTTAATCCCGCTGACTGTGCATCACGGGGAATTTCTGGCACGGATCTATTGAATAATGACACTTGGTGGTTTGGCCCAAAATTTTTGAAAGAATCTACGGATTCGTGGCCTCGTAATTTACCTCAATTTGATACTATCGAGGAACAGAGGACGAAGATTTCGACTCATGCTTTGAGCGAAAAAACATATCCTGAAATTTTCTTGAGATACTCGAAATTTAACAATTTGATTCGTAGCTTATCATTATGCTATCGATTCATATATAATTGTAAAAAGCCTGATGCGAGGCGCACAGGCATTTTAACCTCCACTGAGATAAATGATGCACTTTACAGAATTTTGAAAGTTGCTCAAAAAATTGATTTTCCTATCGAAATTGAAGAGCTATCTAACAATCGTGCTATTAGGAATAGTTCATTACTGAAACTCATGCCCTTTCTTGATAGACATGGTCTGATACGGGTTGGTGGCAGGCTACAGAACTCTACTTTTGCGTATTATATTAAGCACCCCATTATTTTGTCGAAAAATTATCCTCTGTCTAAACTAATAATCACAGATTCGCACGAAAAGACTCTACATGGTGGAATTACGTTGACAATGTCATATGTTAACCGCAGGTACTGGATCTTATCTGGTAACCAGTTGGCAAAGTCAATTATCCACAAATGTATGAGGTGCTTCCGACAATCTGCAAAAACTGCTCAACAAATAATGGGTAATTTGCCTTCTGTTCGCTTGAACGCCACTAGACCTTTCAAACATAGTGGGGTGGACTTTGCAGGCCCCATTATGTTAAAAACATCCACAATCAGATCTGCTGTTGTTAGAAAAGGATATATTTGCCTGTTTGTTTGCATGGTTACGAAAGCCCTTCATTTGGAAGCAGTCTCCGATTTGAGCACTAGCGCTTTTCTGGCTGCTTCTAAAAGATTTGTGTCACGCCGAGGTGCCTGCACAGATATATACTCGGATTGTGGTACCAACTTCGTAGGAGCATCAAAAGAACTACAAGTGCTCCACAATAGGTCAGAGAAATCTTTACCAGAAGAGCTACGACATGCGCTAAATAATGATGGTACGACTTGGCATTTTATTCCGCCAGCTTCTCCTAATTTTGGAGGATTATGGGAAGCTGGCGTAAAATCTGTCAAATATCATTTAAAACGAGTGGTACATGACAGACTTCTTAGTTTTGAAGAATTGTCCACATTGTTGTGCCAAATCGAAAGTTGCCTGAACTCCCGGCCACTATGCCCACTATCACCGGACCCAGCTGACTTTGATGCACTTACCCCAGCTCATTTTCTGATTGGCGAGCCAACAAATTGCATCCAAGATGAGACGTTGCTTGACGTTAATATAAACCGGCTATCTAGATGGAAATGTATTGAAAAAATTAAGCAACATTTTTTGAAACGCTGGCGTAGTGAGTACCTCAACCGTCTCCAATCGCGACCCAAATGGTTGAAGCAAAGTGAGAATGCTAAAGTCGGAGACTTAGTATTGGTTGCCGATGACGCATTGGACCAGGACAGTGGCTACTTGGCCGAATTTGAGGAAATCCATCCTGGAGCAGATGGTAGAACAAGGGTTGTATCAGTTTCTACTAAAAACAAAATCTTAAAAAGACCTATTTCTAAAATATCTTTTCTTCCAGCTAACAATCACATCAACTGATAATCACTAAATCATCTCGTGTCATAGTCACAGTCATACCACTAGCATTAATTATAATCACCATGATTTTCAACATCATCAACAATAATAATTTTCTAATTTCATCAATAATCTACTCTGCCATATGTCCACGAATGGAGCCTACACCACAGCGCTGTGAGTCGGAGCAAAGCGGAGCGAAGCTCGACTAAAGTACTCCCAACGGTAGGCCAATCTGGACTATATTCATCAGACTTAAGAACATCCGTTCTTTAGGGGGGAGAATGTTGGTGGAAATACAGTGAAACCACCAACGCATCTTATATTTTACATTTATTTATATTTTTTAATTTTATTTAAGTTAAAAATCAATATCTTTTTGTTATTTTCCATTTCTTTTAATTCATAAAAAAGTACATTTACATTTCTTCAATATTTCATTAACATACAGATTAATATATATTAATATATATACATATGTTTTCTGGAACAAATGCAATTGTTTTGTTTGAAAGCTACAATGTTTGCTCAGTTGTTGCCAGGTTCGATCAAACGGTTTGATCGAACATTCTTGCTCTCAGTGCATTCATGCATACGAACAATTTTTGCATGCATTGAATGGACTTGTGCTTAAATTGTTGTTGCTTTTTGGATTAATGTTTCAATATTTTTTTTTATATTTCAATATTTTTTATAGCGGTTCGTAGAGTTTTGACTCAATTTAAATTATTGCAACATGGTTTCATCCAACATTGTTTGCTTCAATTCGATCTCTCTGTTTTTGGCAGTGGACGAGACAACAACCAGCAGCGCTAAGTAGCTTTAAAAACTAACAATTTCTTTTCTTTTCATTTCAGCAAATTTGTTCTTAAACATATGTATATACCTACATGTATATACATGAATGAAATAAATTTGTGACCAAAATTCATTGAATTTTGATGAAATTTTTTTCTTTTCTTGGACATTGGGAATTGAAGGTTTTTTTATCGGTTTTATTTTCTGGAAACAAAATACTTTGACACTCATCGTAATAGGTACCTACTAAGAATTTCAAGTGTGGTGGGATATTAAGCCACCATGCAGCGAAATTCAAAGTCATCCACTGGTTTGCTAACTTCAGGGCCCAGTGGACGGGTATCGATTGGAGTTATAAATTTGGGCAATGACCAAGAGTTAGGCCCAATTAGTCGACCTGTAGACAGGTCGACAGGTGGCGACACTCTGACAAGTCGAACTTTTTTAAGGTAACGACATCAAAAGGAGGCAATGCCTCGCGAAAGAGATTCAAGGAACGCAGAAATGCTTTGTTTATCCTAATGAAGATAGGATCAGTCGACCCAAGTACGCCGTCGGCTAAACAAAGCGGTTCCTTAAAATGGGCTCAAGGAGTTCTTGAGACTGGAAAAAGGGAACGATCACCGGATGAGCTGCCGTCCTCCAAAAGGGATCAAAGATCGTTTGCCTCAGTTGCTAAGCCTTGTGATGGCTATCATTAATAAAGGAGCATTGGACGGTATGGTTCCAAAGCAAAAATGGGGGAAATTGAGAATGCTCTGTCTGTCGTCTACTCACAGGTGCTGGAAAAGTGTCCGGGCCCAGATCCTCGACACCAAGAGGCTGGTTGGTATCAAGGACGATTTAAGCTAGTCGCATTTGAGGACCAGAGGTCTATAGATTGTTTTAAAGCTGATCTGATACTAATTGGTGAAGTTTGGGAAGGAGCTGCTCTAGAGTTAGTCGAGAAGAAAGATTTACCGGCTAGACCTAGTGCACATGCGTGGATACCTGCAAACCCTTCTGACCCGGAATCTATTTTAAATAGGCTGAAACGATGCAATCCAGATCTTCCAACAGCTGATTGGAAGGTTGGCCGTTTGGATGAAGTGGATAGACCAAGACGGCATGCAGTGTTTATATTGAACACTCAGTCTTTGCCACATCTAGCAAAGTCTCAGGGCCGTATGTTATGGCTTTCATTATATCCAAATGAAGGTATATAAAAACGATCAGCTAAAGGATTCAGAAATGGACAAGCCTCTGTCTGAATCAGAAGTAAGCGGATCCTCTTGCGAAGTCGAGGAAGATAACAAAGTTGAAGACATGGATAGATACCGTATGCGTGAGGAGGCTTCTACTGCCTCAGAACTCACCAAAGTTGAACCTATGGTTATTGCGAGAGCCACCGAGATCTCTGAAGAGGAAATTCTTGATGACTCGATTGAAGCGGCTGATGTGACGGTTGTAGAAAATCTCGATGGTCCTACGGATCCTCCAGATAAATCTTCATCATTGTAAGGCTGCATGTGCTGCCTTAAAAGTTCTCCTGATGAAAGAGGACATAGACATAGTTCTTATTCAAGAACCATATGTTTATAGAAACAAACTATGTGAATTAAGTACTCCGGGGTTCAATCTATTGCATTATACTGGTAATGATGTAAATCGATCCTGTATAATTGCTAAAAACGAGCTTAACTTGTTTCTGCTTCCTTCAATGTGCAATGCAGACACCGTCGTTGCTAGTTTAGAAATAGCCAAATGCAAATATCTTCGATCTACATTGGACATGATAGGGAGATGCCTCCATGTGGCGTTAAGACCTTAGTTGGGGAGCCATTGAAAACAAAGACAAAACTCATTATGGGATGCGATGCAAATGTACATCATAGTATATGGCGAAGTGGTGACACTAATATAAGAGGAGAGTCACTCCTAGAGTTTATTTTGCGTACTAATTTGGTAGTTTGCAATAAGGGAAATGCCCCAACCTTTGTCACTAAAAACAGGCAAGAGGTTTTGGACGTCACCTTGGCCTCGCAAGAACTGAATGAAATGATATCTGATTGGCAGGTTTTAAGAGAACATAGCTTCTCAGATCATCGCTACATCAGTTTCAAATTTGATGTTCATACCACAAAGACCATATTTCCGCCAAATGTTAGGAAAGCTGATTGGAATAGGTATAGGGAATCGTTCAATATGATGATACCGGAAATACCAGAGACAAATATGAGCACCTACAACATTTCACTGAAAGCTGCATGCCCTAGACGGAAGCCAAGGGGAAAATCGACCACCATGGTGGTCTACGGAGTTAAGTAATATGAGGAAATCGTGCAGGAATCTCTTTAACAAAGCAAAGTCCACCAGAGCTCCTGTGGATTGGGACGCTTACAAGAAGAATCTGAGAGGATTCAAGCGAGAACTGAGAAAGGATCAGCATAACTCTTGGAATGATTACTGCAGCAGCATTGAGAATACGTCCAAGGCTTCCAGACTACGGAAGTTGCTAGCATCCACGAATTCCGCTCCAGGTTTCATTAAAACATCGGAGGGCAATTGGACAACGTCCAGTGAGAACGCTGGAGGTACTATTGGCCACACATTTTCCTGGAAATCAGACGGTTGCACCATGAACTGGCGGTGCCAAAGTGGCTCAGAGGTCGTTTTCTTTTGAGGAAATTGCATCGGAATCTAAAATAAAATGGGCGTTAAATAGCTTTGGACCATTCAAATCCCCCGGACCTGATGGAATTACTCCGGCGGAGTTACAAGCGGTGGCTGACAGAATTATCGGCGATAAATATTGGATGTATCAACTTAGCATATATTCCAGGAAAGTGGGGGGAAACAAAAGTCGTTTTCATACCTAAAGCGGGAAAAGCCTCTCACTCGAATGCGAAGGATTTCCGACCAATCAGCTTATCATCATTCCTACTTAAGACTCTGGAGAGGATGATAGACATGTATCTTAGAACTAGCGTGGATTCAAGTATGCTCTCGAAACGACAGCATGCATACTCGAAGGGCAGGTCTACTGAGACCACATTGCATGAACTAGTCAGCTTTATTGAAAGCTCACTATCTGTCAAAGAATACACAATCGTGGCGTTTCTAGACATCGAAGGGTGTAATATAGGTATTCGGAAGTTCAAAGGCAATATTTTTATCTTAATCATTTTCTAAACATATTTACTTCTACAAAGGTGTGTTGGGTAGTAAAATGTAATATCAGAGTATCTATGGTTATTGTGGCCCACAACAGAACTATCACTGAGTACAGAATGTATGATCCAACATAGCGAGAAAGACCAAACATTAGCACTTGCAATAACAATCCCACTATTTAAAATTAGAGACACAAAAGAGAAAAGAATATCCAAACACCAGATATGAAACATACCACCCACACTAGTTCTCTATTAGCAGCGGTTTAAGCCAAGCTTAACATAGCCGAGTGGGTAAATGCCAGTGGGTAATAAGCCCAGGTTCGAGCCCCGTTCGGACAGATAGTTATTATTTTTATTTTTTTTTTTAATAAATTTATTTTTCTCATTACATTATTTATTCCTTGGTAATTTTTTTTTTTTTCTATATATAACTACAACAACACAAGAAGGTACCGAAATCTTAACGAAACATTGACCAAGCAATTATGGTATTACATTTCCAGTCAGTAACTGTATACTTGCGAGGTCTTCATTTCATATAAAACCACAAATCGGATGACAACGAATAAACAGTCATCTTAGACAATCGAAGCTTAAATTTTGCGTGTGATTCGATAGTGACAGACTTGCTTTGCTTGGAACTATTAAACCATAAGGTTATTACTCTGTCTTTCTATAAAAGTTTGTGAAATTAATTAATTAGACAAGAGTGACGAGATTTCAAATTACTCTTTTCCATGCACCGGAGTTTTTCCCCCTAGTGGGTATGTTTTTTTTCTTGCGGAATTTTACAAAGTGAGTGTTCCATACCTAGGTTAGGTTAGGTTAGGTTAAAGTGGCAGCCCGATTAAATTTCAGGCTCACTTAGACTATTCAGTCCATTGTGATACCACATTTAACTAAAAGTACCTATTACATATGGGCACTTCTAGTCTTAACCACTGAACCTTCTCTATTATTAACTTTTGTGGAACCAACCAGATTGCTCCAAAAACATTAACAAACTGCTTAAGTTAACGTTTTCCAGGTCAGCCAGTAATCTAAAGCTATATGCTCCTAAAATTCGCTTACGCCTTACACAAAAAGCAGGACACTCACACAAGAGGTGTTTAATTGATTCCTTTTCCTCCACGTCATGACAGCTTATACAATAGTCATTATACTTCGCACCTATAGTTTTTGCAAATTCGCCTATCAGGCAGCGACCCGTTATAGCAGATATTAGGAGTGCTATCTGACGCCTTGAGAACACTAGCATATCTAGTGTGCGGTTTAAGTTTAAATGGGGCCATATTTGCTTGGTGTCGTTACAACCCTTGCAATTTTCCCATCGAATATTGGCCATCATAACAGCCTTCTCACGCAGTAAGAGCTTGCAGGTGGCCAGAGGCATACCAACAGATTCTAGTTCCCCTGGAATATGTAAGGTAGTTCCTAGCCTTGCTAACACATCTGCTTCACAGTTCCCCGGTATGTTCCTATGACCAGGCACCCATATTAGGTGAATATTGTACTGCTCAGCCATCTCGTTGAGAGATTTGCGGCAGTCTATGGCCGTTTTTGAGTTCCATACCTAATAATCAAACAAAATTAATATCCCTGAAATTTCCACCAGAGGGTCCGGCCACAGTGAAAATACTCGAAAATTTTTATTCCTACGCGACAGATATTTCTAAGAAAACTCCCGTAAAAACAAATTGAATTATATTACAAAGGTAAGAAACCCAGTTTGCGGTATATGACCGTCGTATTGAGAAATTTACTTTCTATGACTAGGTATATCATCGCGAATTCCGTGTGGACCGCTAGTGAGATTCTTGTGTGCAACCGCTTAAACAATTTTTTTTGGGAGTGAGCCTACCTCTCCCCTGAAATCCACTACCAAAATCCGAATTTTTCATCTAGAGGAACTCAGATTTTCCGTTACAGGGGAAGATCCCCGCATAGCGGGATCAGAAGGAACCGATTAGAAACCTTAAGGAGAAGCCCCAATTAACAGTGCAGAGCCCCCTACCTACCACAAGCTCCTCGCGTGTGGGATCGTATCGGTAGCCACTCCTTGGCGAATGGGGTCTTCACTCATTATGGAAGGAGAAAACTAATTCTACAAATCTTACCACCAGTAGATCTTAAGTATTAGGACATTCTTTTGTTTTCCGTCGAGCACTAAGCCATCTTTTATTAAAATTAAAGCAAGAAGATTCAGCACCTATCTGGCAAAATTTTCTGAGTCTAAATATTCCAGCTTTCAAGAAACCACAACATCATATACATGTTCATCGAGGCCTCGACGTGCAGCAATATGGAGTTGAAATGGTGGTGAGTAAACTGAGTTTTTAATTTATTTTTCTTTGTCTTTGAAAATTTTGCCTCTTAAATAACTATCGTTTGAAATAATCTCGCATTAAAGTAAGTGAAACTGTACCCATTAATGTCTATAAAGATTTTTTTTCCTTTTGACTAAATTACACCAGATTAGATGCCCTATTTTAGTTCTTTTTCTAAGGCTAAGGCCTCCTTTTTCTCTTAAGCTAGATTTAGTTTTTTGTTATTGTTTTACTTTTTTTTTGCATTCAATAAGCCCTTCAAATATTCTTTTCTTCTATATAACCAAAAAAAATCTCCGATTATGGACAGAATATAGTAAAAATATTAATCTAAGAACATTCAATCGAATATATAAAAATTATTAATTAAGCATATCAAATTTTCTATTGTAAAGACATTTGCATTGAGTTTGAAGGTTGAGATGAATTTTTAGAAGAAATACATAGTCTTTCACAAGTTTACATATTCCGATTTTTGTTCGCATCTAAGCATGTGTCTTGTTGTTGGTTATAACCAACACCAGAAAAATTTTCTTGAAAGCTAACCAATACTTTGGGGTTTTTTTTCAAATTAATTTGCAAAAAACCAAAACATGTATATCAATATTTTATTTAATTATTTAATTTAATTCAAAAATAATCAACCGCATGTAAACTTTTTTAAGTCTGTGTAGTGCGTTGATTCCCACTTAAAACTTTAAATCACAATCAAACATGTTTGGACTGACTTGGACCGAGAATATGTTCGATCTTTTGATAGCCAGCCAGATCTATACTAAAGGCTGTGGAAAGGTTCATTCGCCCGAACCGAAACATGTACAGTCCAGGCGTGTATAGATTGGTATCTGGCGTTTTCTTTTCAATGGCTCTATTAACCATGTTCCTTAATCTATATCTGTCCATAAAGCTCGAAAAATAATTGTATAATTAGATATAATGCATTTGGACGTCAATTGCCTGTTTCGTTATCAGGCTAACATGAAATATAATAAGCAACGATGAGCCCGTCGTAAAACTAGGAAAAAACACGACTAATGTACGCGTTAGAATTGTTGTTGTATCCTGGAAACCAGTTTCTGTTAATCGTCATATGTTGTAGTTGACTGTAGAAACAATAAGCATTGTTCGACTGTTCACCACTTAGGTGAATTCTAACAAATTAGCTTTCTAAAAATAAATTTCGTGTTGTTGCATTACTATGTAACAAAACGAAATAAAAATAAGATTAAGGGACTTGTAAGTTATATGAAAAGATGATGTACAGTGGGAGAAAAGATGATTCAATTTGTAAGAGGAAATTTCCCAAATGTTTTCTCCATAAGGAGTTAGCATAAAGGGCCCAAAATTGAGTTATCTCTCCCAGCCAGATCTATACTAAAGGCTGTGGAAAGGTTCATTCGCCCGAACCGAAACATGTACAGTCCAGGCGTGTATAGATTGGTATCTGACGTTTTCTTTTCAATGGCTCTATTAACCATGTTCCTTAATCTATATCTGTCCATAAAGCTCGAAAAATAATTGTATAATTAGATATAATGCATTTGGACGTCAATTGCCTGTTTCGTTATCAGGCTAACATGAAATATACTAAAGTAAGATGTATAACAGTTCGATGGAATTTATAAATAAACTGAATTATTCCCACAATCAAATTATCATGGAGTAAATTTTGTATCTTTTTTTCTTACGAGGTGATAAGGGCGTAGGGTAAATTTACGAAGTAGGGGTCTTTGTAACAACTATGTCGATGAGACCATGGATGGGTAGGGTTAAGAGACATAACGTTCCATAACATCTGGAATGAATATTTTTTTTTGGATAATCGACTAATGCCATTATCTTACATATTTTTTTTTTTTGGTTCCTCTTATGTATCGGGTTTGTTTTTTTTTTGTTTTGGAGGATCTCATATAGTTTCATATGTAGTAATTTCTTTTTAGTAAGTTCTTGAAGGGGGTCTATAACAAAATTTTTGTTTGTGTAAGAGATTGCGGGTTTACTATTTCAACAGACATGAACCCCGCCACCCGACTGATAGCTAGAATCAACGACTCCCAGTCTGTTTGAAGTAAAAATTTGTTCATTTGAGGTTAATGTCATACCCTCCTGCAATCCCTGTTCAATCTCTGTTCAATCTTTGTTCACTCTCGGTTAGAGTTCAAATAATTTGATGGATATACAAAATACATTTATATGGAAGGTTAGAAAATCGCAGTTTTGAACATTACATAAATAAATGGCGCCCAACGTGGGGCCAAAATGTCCACAAATTTAGACAGATTTGTGACAGCCCCAACAATAGCCCAGTCCTATTAACTTATATTACTATGCACACTCTGTGAAGGGATAAAGTTTGATTCAGGATAGGTTTTGAATACTTAATAACCTTTTATGGATTTCTAAATAATTGACATTCCAATTGTTGGACCTGAATGATAATAATTGCGCTTTTCATTGCAATTTTGAGTCAAGCTAAATTTTTTCTCAGAGGGTTATAGATTATTTTCATTATGCCCGTGTACTGAAGCTTAACATACACTTAGATACCAGTATCCTAAATTATGCTGGATTTACTTTAAATTAGCTCGTTGCATTTTAAAGTCTACATAGTTTAGTGTGCGTTTTGGCGGAAAAGTTAGTTTGCTGGTTTGCGTATTTAATGCCTTAGTATATAGGGTTTTTGTATTTAGATTCCATAGACCAGTTTGAATCTTCGTTAGTCGTTATTCTTCGTTTACCCTTGCATCTTATCACCTACACTCGTAAGAAAAGTTAATAATTAATACATCCCATTTAAAGAAAAGAAAAAAACAAAGATTTTTATTTGTATTGTGGAGATTTAAAGCACATAATATTTGACAATGACGACCACCCACAGCCCAAGGGCTTCGAACGAAATGGGTGCTGCCGCGGCTCCTACAGACGGGGAGGAAACTATATGTTCAATTTGTGAGGAGATGATGCGGATTGATAGTGAGGAATGTTATAGGATACTGAATTGCAACCACATTTTCCACAGGGCGTGTATTGAGCAATCTCTTTCTACTACCGCTGAATGCCCTTATTGTAAGCTCCCCTGTGAGCTATCTGATCTCCGAAAGTGTACTTTCGCCTTATTTAATCGGAGTATTCAGAATACTTCGATTCCTTCTGGGTCAGGCCGAGGGTCAAGACCACCTGGTCGGGGAAAACCACGAGGTGCCCAGGCTAAACGTCCATATAACACAAGAAGTGTGAACCGGAACTTGAATGTTGAAATAGATGACATCTTGTCTATGAGTCCCCTTCATGGCAATCACCCGGGGGATAATTTCAATAACACTTCTCCCAACCTTCCAAAGCAGGGTGGAAATAATACTGGTCAGACTGGAACTGTCACTGTGGATTACGACAGAATTGGCCGAATGATTGAAAGGAGTTTGTCAAGTATGCTTCAGGGCTTAGAGCTTGCGCAAAATCGCGTTTCAGATCGGCAGGTTCGAAATGTTACCATAGCGACTCCATCCAGTCATCCTCAATTGAGTCAACAATCTATTGACAATTCATTTAATAATAGGAACGATTCTCACTCATTTAACCCGAGACAGTCGGTAATGCCAGCTGAAAAAGTCACTTCAATAATTCAGAACTGGAACGTCAAGTTTGACGGGTCTAGAAACGGCTTAACGGTAGACGAGTTTTTATACCGTGTGAAGGCATTGACGACACAACATTTTGGTAACGATTTTACTCTCATATGTCGGAATTTGAATATCATTCTGGCGAACAAAGCGCACGAGTGGTTTTGGAGGTATCACAAGCAGGTGGACTCCATTGAGTGGGATGATTTTTGTGCTGCATTGAAGGCAGAATTTAAAGATTTACGATCCAAATATGATCGTAAAGAGGAAGTGCGAAATCGGAAGATGAAACTGGGAGAATCATTCGAATCTTTCTACGATTCTATTTGCTCTATAGTAGACCGATTGGAGGAACCATTGGAAGAGGCGGAACTGGTAGAAATATTAGTTAGGAATTTGAGGCCAGATATTCGGCACGAGTTGCTGTATGTGCCGGTATATTCTGTGTCTCATTTGCGGAAGCTCGTACAAATGCGTGAAAATTTATTTTCTGAAGAGAACTACCGCAGAAATCCACCGATGCGAGCAAATACATCGTCTCAGCCCCCACCCCACAGAAATATTGCTGAAGTGGAATATGAAGAGACTGCCGTCGATTCCTCCAATACTTCAGTCAATGTGGACGCGTTGGAGAAGAATCAAATGCAACATAAATGTTGGAACTGCGATGAGGCCGGTCATTTTTGGGACGATTGCATTCGTGAAAGAAAGGTTTTCTGTTACGGATGCGGGGCTAAAAATATCTATAAGCCCCAATGCAGTAAATGTGCAGCCAGGAAATTGACCGTTTCAAAAAACTTCATACGACCCAATCAAAATCCACCTTTCCAATAGCCCCTTCGGAGGTAAACTCCAAAATAACTATCCAAACTCAGTCCAAATTATCTGAACCACCCGACGATGAAAAATCCCTTGACTTTGGTAAAGTTTCCATATTGAGGCGAGAATTTAGTTCAGAGTCATTATCTCCCAAAATCCTTCATCCTCTGCGACCGTATCACGAGAGATACGCGAATTATGTCAAACGACGTAACGAATTGTTTTCTCTTAATTCGAATCCGAAAGGAGAGGTAAAGAAACCGAAGAGGTCGACTTTGCGTTTGAGGGCATATTATAAAATGCGTAAGGCATCACACAGATATACGATATCCTCCATAATGAATAACCTTAACGATCATAGATATTATGCAAAGGTGAAATTTTTGGATTTTTGTGAATGTGGTTTGCTGGATACCGGCGCGAATATATCATGCATCGGCTCAGATTTTGCATCCCTTGATTTTTCCATTTTTGAACAATTTGTTTCAATGAAATCTTTAGCAAGAACTGCGGATGGGACTGTTCTTAAAATTGTAGGTCATCTAAATGTAGATTTGAATTTTCGAAATCAGACAAGGGCATTGAAAATTCTCATTATTCCGAAAATAACACAAAGATTAATATTGGGTCTTGACTTCTGGAAGGCATTTGGACTGGCTTCTGATATATTTGACGCGGCTATAATTTCCAGCAAATGTGAGCCAATGAATATCTGTGATATCGTGATAGACGAATTGCCAGATCCCAGCATCCAAAATACTTTAAAGAAAGTCGACGAAGCTTCAGAGGAGAAATATCCCCTAAACCCAATACAAACCCAACAATTACAGACGATCATAGGCCTTTTTCCGGATTTCAGTAAGCAGGGGCTGGGCAGAACAAACCTGATAACGCATTAAATCGACGTGGGTTCGGCAAAGCCTGTCAAGCAGCGCTTTTACCCAGTATCCCCTGCCGTTGAGAGGCTTATGTTTGGGGAAATTGACCGTATGCTGTCCTTGGGGGTGATTGAACCATCATCATCGGCGTGGAGCTCCCCGATGCGCTTGGTGGTGAAGCCGAATAAGGTGCGATTGTGCTTGGATGCACGTAGGCTGAACCAAGTCACAAAAAAGGACGCATACCCTCTCCCCAGCATAGAGGGCATTTTTTCTCGGTTCCTCAGGCAAATATAATTTCGAAACTTGACCTGAAGGATGCCTACTGGCAGGTGGGTCTTAGTGAAGAGGCGAAACCTTTAACCGCCTTCACAATACCCGGTCGTCCACTTTACCAATTCGTTGTTATGCCTTTTGGTCTGTGCAACGCGCCACAGACCATGTGCCGTTTAATGGATCAGCTCATCCCGCCAGACCTAAGGCATACAGTGTTTGGTTATTTGGATGATTTGGTAATTGTGTCGAAGGATTTCCAGACCCACCTGTCCATTTTGGTACGCATTGCTGACGAATTCAGGAGCCAATTTGACCCTCAATGTCCAAAAGAGCCACTTTTGTGTAACACAAGTTAAATACTTGGGATACATAATTGGGCATGGTGGGATACAAACGGACCCGGAGAGGGTCGAGGCGATCTCGAAGTGGCCCGTACCGAAGACCATACGCCAAGTTCGCGGCTTTCTAGGACTGGCGGGGTGGTACAGGCGCTTCATTCAAAATTTCTCTACGTTGACTTTCCCTATTACGGAAACATTGTCCAATAAACGCAAGTTTAAGTGGACCGAGGAAGCCAACGAAGCCTTCGAGTTAATAAAGAAGCGTCTTACCACCGCACCAGTGTTAGCAAACCCGGATTTCACAATGAAATTTTTTGTCCACTGTGATGCCTCAGATTATGGCATAGGGGCAGTATTGGTTCAAATCGACGATAACGGGAACGAGCGACCCGTTGCATTCATGTCGAAGAAGTTGAACTCTTCGCAGCGCAACTATAGCGTGACGGAGCGCGAGTGCCTCGCCGCTATAGAAGCAGTAAAACGTTTCCGTTGCTATTTAGAACTGCAAGAGTTCGAGATAGTAACGGATCACTCGTCTCTATTATGGCTTATGACTCAACCAGATCTCAGCGGTCGTCTCGCTCGGTGGGTATTCAAATTGCAGGCGTTTAAATTTAGTATTTCCCATCGCAGTGGAAAGGATCACGGGGTACCCGATGTGCTCTCCAGGGTTAACTACGAGGAAATTGCAGCTGTTGAGCTACCCGAGCCTGCCGTTGATCTTGATTCCCCCTTTTTCGATGATGTTGACTATGAGGAATTGAGAGAGAAAATTAGAAACAACAGGAGTAAATACCCCGATATGCAAATAATTGGGAAATATGTTTATATTCGCACTGAATTCTACAGGGGACAGGAGGAACAGGAGCAAACCACATGGAAACTGTGGATACCGAAGAATTTACGGGCCGCAATGATTTCCCGATTTCATGATTGTGCTATTTTCTCACATGGGGGAATGTTTAAAACACTTGAGTTGATTCGACGTAATTTTTATTGGCCCGGAATGGTGACCGACGTTCGGAATTACATACGCGACTGCGAAACATGTAAAACCACTAAGGCCCCGAATGTCATTTTGAAACCGGAAATGGGTAAACCTGTAGAGACTTCTCGGCCCTTTCAAAGATTTTACATTGATCTTCTCGGACCTTACCCACGCTCCAGGAATGGAAACATTGGTCTTTTGATCGTACTCGATCATTTGACTAAATTTCATTGGCTCTGCCCAATGAAAAAATTCACATCGAAAAAAATCATGGACTTCCTCTTAACACAGATTTTCCACCTATATGGAGTCCCGGAAACCGTGGTATCCGATAATGGGTCACAATTTCGGTCGAATGATTTCAATGCGTTTTTGACAAAGCTTGGTATAAAGCATGTTTACACTGCTTTATATTCCCCGCAGTCAAACGCATCTGAAAGAGTGAATAGATCGATCATTGCAGCGATTAGGGCCTATTTGAAGGACGATCAGCGGCTATGGGACGAGCACATTAGTGAGATCAGTTGTGCTTTGAGAAACTCTTATCACCAGGCAATCAGATGCTCCCCCTACTTCGCGACTTTCGGAATCCACATGATTACACATGGGAACTCGTATGACCTACTCAAGAATCTACGGATTCTGCAGGAACCTACCTTTCCACTCAATAAGGAGGACCGTTTGACTCTTCTGAGAGAAAAATTGCGGGAAAATATATCTAGTGCCTATGATACCAACAGGGACCAATACAATCTGCGTTCTCGTCCCATATCCTACTCTGTCGGACAAATTGTTTATAGGCGAAATTTCGCCCAGAGTAAAGCGATTGATTACTTCAATTCGAAATTGGCCCCTGTATTCATCAAGGCAAAAGTCATGTCGAAGATAGGCACCAATTATTACATTTTGGAAGATATTGGAACGAGATCGACTGGTACATATCATGCTAAAGACATGCGGCCTTAGATCTGTTCCGAACCATCAATTAACTTTCTCTGATTTCATATTAGGCATATTAGACAGGACGATGTTTGCTATTGACGATTTTCGTAAGAATCACCCCCTTTGGAATCCTATATAAATTGGAGAAATTTAATATCTCATCGAGCATTTATTGGTTGTACACCAATACCAAAAGTTGGCACATTTCACTAATGTCCGCCAATTAATCAAATTAAATTTTGTTTATTTATTTTTTTCCCTATTAGTTTATTTTTCGTAACACTTATAAGTAAATCACTATTACATATATGTGAATTTTTCCCTATTTAATATTCTTTAATTATACATTACTGATCAAAAATTTGTTTTTGTTTGAATTGATTTTACTGTGAGTGCATTTTTTCCGAGTGCATAATCCTTAGTAACTATGCATACTTCATTATAATTCATAAATTAAAAAAATGTAAAATCATATATTTCAAAATGAAAAAAAAACACCTTAAATTAAATTTAAATTTTTATTAAAAACTTAAAACGAATGCTCCATCCAATCCACGACAGTTTTCTTCCGCATTTAGAAAAACCGATGAAAACTGGTTTAATTTACCTTAAGTTGAATGATAATTGAAATATTACCTTATTTCGAAATATAGAATAATTAATAACAAAATATATCATTAAGTTAGATTTCTTATAACATTCATTGTATGTATAGAACAAGCTTCTTAAGTGAGAAATGTTAGGGGAAATGTGTATGCTACATAGACCCAATAAAATACTACATTATAGCACAATGTAAGTCTACAGTATTTTGATTTCCCATTTTGCATAGTAAGGTCCGATCGCTTTTGAATTTATCTCCGGTAAATTTCCTCATTCAAGGATAAAAAATTTCCCGGTTTGTAATATAGGTATTCGGAAGTTCAAAGGCAATATTTTTATCTTAATCATTTTCTAAACATATTTACTTCTACAAAGGTGTGTTGGGTAGTAAAATGTAATATCAGAGTATCTATGGTTATTGTGGCCCACAACAGAACTATCACTGAGTACAGAATGTATGATCCAACATAGCGAGAAAGACCAAACATTAGCACTTGCAATAACAATCCCACTATTTAAAATTAGAGACACAAAAGAGAAAAGAATATCCAAACACCAGATATGAAACATACCACCCACACTAGTTCTCTATTAGCAGCGGTTTAAGCCAAGCTTAACATAGCCGAGTGGGTAAATGCCAGCCTAGCAATTAAGGTTCGAGCCCCGTTCGGACAGATAGTTATTATTTTTATTTTTTTTAATAAATTTATTTTTCTCATTACATTATTTATTCCTTGGTCATTTTTTTTATATATAACTACAACAACACAAGAAGGTACCGAAATCTTAACGAAACATTGACCAAGCAATTATGGTATTACATTTCCAGTCAGTAACTGTATACTTGCGAGCTCTTCATTTCATATAAAACCACAAATCGGATGACAACGAATAAACTGTCATCTTAGACAATCGAAGCTTAAATTTTGCGTGTGATTCGATAGTGACAGACTTGCTTTGCTTGGAACTATTAAACCATAAGGTTATTACTCTGTCTTTCTATAAAAGTTTGTGAAATTAATTAATTAGACAAGAGTGACGAGATTTCAAATTACTCTTTTCCATGCACCGGAGTTTTTCCCCCTAGTGGGTATGTTTTTTTTTCTTGCGGAATTTTACAAAGTGAGTGTTCCATACCTAATAATCAAACAAAATTAATATCCCTGAAATTTCCACCAGAGGGTCCGGCCACAGTGAAAATACTCGAAAATTTTTATTCCTACGCGACAGATATTTCTAAGAAAACTCCCGTAAAAACAAATTGCATTATATTACAAAGGTAAGAAACCCAGTTTGCGGTATATGACCGTCGTATTGAGAAATTTACTTTCTATGACTAGGTATATCATCGCGAATTCCGTGTGGACCGCTAGTGAGATTCTTGCGTGCAACCGCTTAAACAATTTTTTTTGGGAGTGAGCCTACCTCTCCCCTGAAATCCACTACCAAAATCCGAATTTTTCATCTAGAGGAACTCAGATTTTCCGTTACGGGGGAAGATCCCCGCATAGCGGGATCAGAAGGAACCGATTAGAAACCTTAAGGAGAAGCCCCAATTAACAGTGCAGAGCCCCCTACCTACCACAAGCTCCTCGCGTGTGGGATCGTATCGGTAGCCACTCCTTGGCGAATGGGGTCTTCACTCATTATGGAAGGAGAAAACTAATTCTACAAATCTTACCACCAGTAGATCTTAAGTATTAGGACATTCTTTTGTTTTCCGTCGAGCACTAAGCCATCTTTTATTAAAATTAAAGCAAGAAGATTCAGCACCTATCTGGCAAAATTTTCTGAGTCTAAATATTCCAGCTTTCAAGAAACCACAACATCATATACATGTTCATCGAGGCCTCGACGTGCAGCAATATGGAGTTGAAATGGTGGTGAGTAAACTGAGTTTTTAATTTATTTTTCTTTGTCTTTGAAAATTTTGCCTCTTAAATAACTATCGTTTGAAATAATCTCGCATTAAAGTAAGTGAAACTGTACCCATTAATGTCTATAAAGATTTTTTTTCCTTTTGACTAAATTACACCAGATTAGATGCCCTATTTTAGTTCTTTTTCTAAGGCTAAGACCTCCTTTTTCTCTTAAGCTAGATTTAGTTTTTTGTTATTGTTTTACTTTTTTTTTGCATTCAATAAGTCCTTCAAATATTCTTTTCTTCTATATAACCAAAAAAAATCTCCGATTATGGACAGAATATAGTAAAAATATTAATCTAAGAACATTCAATCGAATATATAAAAATTATTAATTAAGCATATCAAATTTTCTATTGTAAAGACATTTGCATTGAGTTTGAAGGTTGAGATGAATTTTTAGAAGAAATACATAGTCTTTCACAAGTTTACATATTCCGATTTTTGTTCGCATCTAAGCATGTTTCTTGTTGTTGGTTATAACCAACACCAGAAAAATTTTCTTGAAAGCTAACCAATACTTTGGGGTTTTTTTTTTCAAATTAATTTGCAAAAAACCAAAACATGTATATCAATATTTTATTTAATTATTGAAACAAAAATCAAAATTAATCAACCGCATGTAAACTTTTTTAAGTCAGTGTAGTGCGCTGATTCCCACTTAAAACTTTAAATCACAATCAAACATGTTTGGACTGACTTGGACCGAGAATATGTTCGATCTTTTGATAGCCTAAAGTAAGATGTATAACAGTTCGATGGAATTTATAAATAAACTGAATTATTCCCACAATCAAATTATCATGGAGTAAATTTTGTATCTTTTTTTCTTACGAGGTGATAAGGGCGTAGGGTAAATTTACGAAGTAGGGGTCTTTGTAACAACTATGTCGATGAGACCATGGATGGGTAGGGTTAAGAGACATAACGTTCCATAACATCTGGAATGAATAATTTTTTTGGATAATCGACTAATGCCATTATCTTACATATTTTTTTTTTTTGGTTCCTCTTATGTATCGGGTTTGTTTTTTTTTGTTTTGGAGGATCTCATATAGTTTCATATGTAGTAATTTCTTTTTAGTAAGTTCTTGAAGGGGGTCTATAACAAAATTTTTGTTTGTGTAAGAGATTGCGGGTTTACTATTTCAACAGACATGAACCCCGCCACCCGACTGATAGCTAGAATCAACGACTCCCAGTCTGTTTGAAGTAGAAATTTGTTCATTTGAGGTTAATGTCATACCCTCCTGCAATCCCTGTTCAATCTCTGTTCAATCTATGTTCACTCTCGGTTAGAGTTCAAATAATTTGATGGATATACAAAATACATTTATATGGAAGGTTAGAAAATCGCAGTTTTGAACATTACAAGGGGCGTTCAATAATGTCCATCCGAGCTCGATATTAAATGGACTGACAACTCTGAATGTTGATCCAGGTATACTTAGGCTGTTAGACGAACTTCTAATAAAGAGACGTATTTCAGCCACACTAGGGCAAGCAAACATACAATGGTATGTGAACAGAGGCACTCCCCAAGGAGGAGTTCTATCACCTCTTCTTTGGAATGTTGCTATATATAAACAACCTTCTGGTTTCCTTAGAAAAAGAAAGGATAAAAGTGGTGGCATACGCAGATGATGTGGCGCTAGCAGTCAGGGGAAAATTCCCATCAACAATCAGAGATATTATACAGAGAGCTCTCCGGATGACTGAGAAATGGGCGAAAGATAATGGTCTTGATGTAAATCCAGCAAAGACAGAACTAGTCATGTACTGCAAAGATCGCAAAACTCCCACGGTGAGGCCCATATCCTTTGGGGGTATTGAAATTCCCTTTGGTGACTTGGCATTATTTTGGACAGGAAGCTGAACTTTAAGCTTAATATTGAAGAAAGGGCGAGAAAAGCAACGGTAGCTTTGTACTCGTGCAACAAGGCAATAGGGGAAAAGTGGGGACTAAGACCAAAAATTGTGCATTGGCTATACACGGCAGTAGTTAGACCTATAATGCTATATGGTGTTGTAGTCTGGTGGCCGGCACTTCAGAAACCGACTTGTTTAGATAAAGTTCAGCGTATGGCGAGCTTATGTATCTCAGGCGCATTTAGTAAGACAGGAACAGACTCCCTTAATGTCATGCTACATCTATTGCCTTTAGACATTTTAGCCAAACAGTCAGCTGCAACAACGGCTGTGCGGTTGCGCGAGCTATCGCTGTGGTCGGCAAAAATGTACGGTCATAGTTCGGTCCTCAAAGTAATGCCAGATGTGCCTAACGTAGTGGATTACACCCTGGCAAAACCACTTTTCGACAAAAAGTTTGAAACTCTAATTCCCAGCAGTGACGCGTGGTGTACACAGACCCCGGGGAATAAAAGATATATAGATTTCTTTACTGATGGCTCCAAATTGAATGGACAAGTGGGGTTCGGAGTATATTCTAAAGATCTGGAAATTCGAATAGCGAAAAGATTACCTAATCACTGTAGTGTTTTTCAGGCTGAAATAATGACAATAAGAGAGGTGGTGAATTGGCTGAGAAGTAATGTTCCAACAAATATTGGCATTAATATATACTCAGACAGTCAACCTGCAATCCTTGGACTCTGTGTTCCTTAACTCGAAAACGACCATAGACTGCCGCAAATCTCTCAACGAGATGGCTGAGCAGTACAATATTCACCTAATATGGGTGCCTGGCCATAGGAACATACCGGGGAACTGCAAAGCAGATGTGTTAGCAAGGTTAGGAACTACCTTACATATTCCAGGGGAACTAGAATCTGTTGGTATGCCTCTGGCCACTTGCAAGCTCTTACTGCGTGAGAAGGCTGTTATGATGGCCAATATTCGATGGGAAAATTGCAAGGGTTGTAACGACACCAAGCAAATATGGCCCCATTTAAACTTAAACCGCACACTAGATATGCTAGTGTTCTCAAGGCGTCAGATAGCACTACTGATATCTGCTATAACGGGTCTCTGCCTGATAGGCGAATTTGCAAAAACTATAGGTGTGAAGTATAATGACTATGGTATAAGCTGTCATAATGTGGAGGAAAAGGAACCAATTAAACACTTCTTGTGTGAGTGTCCTGCTTTTTGTTTAAGGCGTAAGCGAATTTTAGGAGCATATAGCTTTAGATTACTGGCTGACCTGGAAAACGTTAACTTAAGCAGTTTGTGAATGTTTTTGGAGCAATCTGGTTGGTTCCACAAAAGTAAATAATAGAGAAGGTTCTGTGGTTAAGACTAGAAGTGCCCATATGTAATAGGTACTTTTAGTTAAATGTGGTATCACAATGGACTGAATAGTCTAAGTGAGCCTGAAAATTAATCGGGCTGCCACTTTAACCTAACCTAACCTAACCATGTACTGCAAGGATCGCAAAACGGGGGTATTGAAATTCCCTTTGGCGATTGTGCAAAATACCTTGGCGTTATTTTGGACAGGAAGCTGAACTTTAAGCTTAATATTGAAGAAAGGGCGAGGAAAGCAACGGTAGCTTTATACTCGTGCAGGCAATAGGGAAAAAGTGGGGACTAAAACCAAAAATTGTGCATTGGCTATACACGGCAGTGGTTAGACCTATAATGCTATATGGTGTTGTAGTCTGGTGGCCGGCACTTCACCAGCCGACAAGTTTAGACAAAGTTCAGCGTATGGCGTGCTTGTGTATCTCAGGCGCATTCAGTAAGACAGGAACAAATTCCCTTAATGCCATACTGCATCTATTGCCTTTACACATTTTGGCCAAACACTCAGCTGCAACAACGGCTGTGCGGTTGAGCTGTCGCTGTGGTCGGAAAAAAGTTACGGTCACAGTTCGGTCCTCAAAATAATGCCAGATGTGCCTAAAGTAGTGGATTACATTTTGGCGAGACCAATTTTCGACAAAAAGATTGAGACTCTAATTCCCAACAGTGAGGCGTGGTGTACACAGACCCCGGGGAATAAAAGATATATAGATTTCTACATTGATGGCTCCAAGTTGGATGGACAAGTGGTTTTAGGAGTATATTCTAAAGATCTGGAACTTCGAATAGCGAAAAGATTACCTAACCACTGTAGTGTTTTTCAGCCTGAAATATTAGCAATAAAAGATGTGGCGAATTGGCTGAGAAGTAATGTTCCAAAAATTGTTGGCATTAATATATACTCAGACAGTCAACCTGCAATAAAATCCTTGGACTCTGTGTTCCTTTACTCGAAAACGGCCATCGACTGCCGCAAATCTCTCAACGACTTGGCTGAGCAGTACATTATTCACCTAATATGGATGCCTGGCCATAGGAACATACCGGGGAACTGTCAAGCAGATGAGTTAGCTAGGCTAGGAACTACCTTACATATTCCAGGGAAACTAGAATCTGTTGGTATGTTTCTGGCAACCTGCAAGCTCTTACTGCGTGAGAAGGCCGTCATGTTGGCAAATGTTCGATGGCCCCATTTAAACATAAACCGCACCTAGATATGCTAGTGTTCTCGAGACGCCAGATATCACTCCTGATATCTGCTTTAACGGCTTGCTGCCTGATAGACGATCTTGCAAAAACTATTGGCGCGAAGTATAATGACTATTGTATGAGCTGTCATGATGCGGAGGAAAAGGAATCAATAAAACACCTCTTGTGTATGTCCTGCATTTTGTGTAAGGCGTAAGCAAATTTTAGGAGCATATAGCTTCAGATTACTGGCGGACCTGGAAAACGTTAACTTAAGCAGTCTGCTAATGTTTTTGGAACAATCTAGTTGGTTCAACAGAAGAAAATAATCAAGAAGGTTCGGTTAAAACCAGAAGTGCACATATGTAATAGGTACTTTTAGTTAATGTGGTATCACAATGGACTGAATAGTCAAAATGAGTCTGAATCTTAATCGGGCTGCCACTTTAACCTAACCTATGTTAACCTAATGTGTACCCATGTGCTTTAGATTAAAAGTTGTAAAGTCCACAAAAAATATCGAATTTTGACAATTTTTTGGAAAAGGGCACATACACAGAAAAAATATCACCAAAATATTTTTAACTAAAAATCAATTGAAGTTGAAAATTTTTTATTATTAATTGATAATTAATTGATACAATTAACTTTTTAATCAAGATATTAACATTAAGTTAATTAAGTCTATGATTGAAAATTTAAACATTTTTAATTAAAAAATTAATTGATACAATTAACTTTTGAAGACTAAATTTGGTTAAAAAAAATGATGAACGTTTTTTTAATTTTTAATTAAAAATATATTTCAAACAATCAATTGTTAACCCAAATAAAAACTCTAAGCCAATTCAGAAAGTAATTGAAAATAGTTACCTTTTTTAATTTGCAACCAACTTCAATTAAATTTGTAATTTAATCAATTAAAAAATCAATTGAAGTTTTCTAATGAAATCAAGATTTTTTTTAATCAAGAATTTTTTCTATGCCCAATTAAAACTGTTTCGTGATTGAAGACATTTCAATAAAAAAATTAATTGGATCAATTAATTTCGTGATTGAATCAGAAAAAAATTTTTGTGTGTACATTCTTTCTGTCGTAACATTTTTTAATAGATTTGTTACTTATTTCTTATAACCAAATTATTAATATATAAGACAAGCATAAGACTAAGTCTTCTTTACGGATTTCCAATATGATTTTCGGTATCACCCACAGCCATGAAAGAGTTTGAGGTTTTGGAGAGAAAAGCACTAAGACACTGTGTAGGAAAATATTTTAGATCTAATTGTAAAAGACACTCAAACTAAACAATATATAGAGATTCCAAAGTAACACAATGTGGTATCACAATGGACTGAATAGTCTAAGTGAGCCTGATACATCGGGCTGCCACATAACCTAACCTAACACCTATAGGATTATACGTTTGCGAAGTTCTACGAAAATGTATCACTCGTATTAGCACACATACCAATCCCCATATACATAACATATGCCGAACACAAATCAGGTTTAACTGGCTAAACACTTAACAGGTTAGCTGATAATTCCCCGGTCTGACACATAGATGGCGTCGCTAGTATTAAATGCATATTATTTTTATATAGTACCAACCTTCAAATGATTCGTGTCAAAATTTGACGTCTGTAAGTCAATTAGTTTGTGAGATAGAGCGTCTTTTGTGAAGCAACTTTTGGGATTTTTGATACCAATTTTGGGAATGATATATTCAGCAATATTTCTTAAACCAATTTTCCCTGCAAAAATCAATAAAAATCATAATGATATCATAATTAGTTCAACAGCTGTTAATGTTTCAATTCATATTTTTAATTCCCAAAAAAAGGAACTTTTGAAAAAATTTGTTCCGTGATCCAAAAATTTCAAATTTTCCTATTTTTGGGTTCTTTTCAATTGCACAGATATAAAGCTCTCTCTAAACACATTTCCAACGATGTGTTATAGTTAGGTTAGGTTCGGTGGCAGCCCTATGTATCAGGCTCACTTAGACTATTCAGTCCATTGTGATACCACATTGGTGAACTTCTCTCTTATCACTGAGTGCTGCCCGATTTCATGTGAAGCTCAATGACAAGAGACCTCCTTTTTATTGCCGAGTCCGAACGTCGTTCCACATTGCAGTGAAGCCACTTAGAGAAACTTTGAAACCCTCAGAAATGTCAAATGTTACTGAGGTGGGATAAGGTTAGGTTAAAGTGGTTTCGATTAAGATTCAGGCTCACTTTGACTATTCAGTCCATTGTGATACCACATTAACTAAAAGTATCTATTACATATGTGCACTTCTAGTTTTAACCGCTGAACCTTCTCGATTATTTTCTTCTGTTGAACCAACCAGATTTTTCCAAAAACATTAGCAGACGGCTTAAGTTAACGTTTTCCAGGTCCGCCAGTAATCTGAAGCTATATGCCCCTAAAATTTGCTTCCGCTTTACACAAAATGCAGGACGCTCACACAAGAGGTGTTTAATTGATTCCTTTTCCTACACCCAGAGAAATGGTTGGTTGCAATTCTATAATTACAATGAGGAAATGATGTCAATGATGTTTGATTATTTTCCCCATTATACATCCAACACGACCATAAAAAAGTTTACAGGATCAAAACGAAATTCCCATAATCATTCAATTGGTTACAATAACCAATGCCGATAAATTTGGTTTTATGCTGCATAAAATTGCCTTCAGGTAAATATCGCACCGATTTAAAAAAAAAGGAATATTACAAAAGTTTCCATAAAAATTGCAGGCCATAAAAGTTCCCTTCAGGTAAGTAGCGCACCGATTTATAAAAAAAGGAATATTACAAAAGTTTCCATAAAAATTGCAGGCTTCATACACCAACAAACACAAATACTTTTTACGGCAAGCGAGCTTTTTTTATTGTATTAAGAATACAGGAAGAGTCTAAGTCGATCTGTATTTATATCTAGAGTCTTAAGGAAGAAATTTCTAGCAGGTATATATTGAATTAGGTTCTGTAGTTTGACCACATAATTGCAACCTAATAACCATCTGTCATTGGTATACAAATATACAAACATTACCTATAAGAAATTGTAAATTGTAATGTAAATCGATCTCACATATATGTAGATCAAAAGCCTTTGTTGTTAGCACCTTTTGTATTTATTTTCGTAGTTTATTATGATTGTAAATCTTGTAATAAATTAATAAAATCTCAATATAATCTGCCCTTTCATTTGATATTGGAATTTGGTTAGGATAATAGTAAAGAAAATCGAGGGCGGTTGCACCAACAAACAAAACAATTAATATGAAATTGCGACAACTAATGCAAAGTTGATCCAACATACTACCATGTAGTTACAATTGCCAAATGTTAGTTGTGCTGACAGATATCATTGATAGTTGATGGAACCACCTGCTTTCGGTTGGCAAATAATTCGGTTGAGGCAACGAATTTGTTTTCTGGGTGTACGCATCATGACAGCTCATACAATAGTCATTATACTTCGCGCCAATAGTTTTTGCAAAATCGTCTATCAGGCAGCGACTCGTTATAGCAGATATCTGGAGTGATATCTGTCGTCTCTAGTGTGCGGTTTAAGTTTAAATGGGGTCATATTTGCTTGACATGAGGTGGGATAATCCACCGCTGAAAAATTTTTTTTGGTGTTCGGTCGAAGCGGGAATCGAACCCAAGACCTTGTGTATGCAAGGCGGGCATGCTAACCTTTGCACCACGGTGGCTACCATGTGTTATAGTTGGACCCGTGCTTAGCCAAATGCGCCAAAAACTTGCACCAACTCGGGTAAATTTAATATTGTGCTCAACGATAAATAGCTATCGTCCATTAATTCTTAATATATGTGAAGGTTTATGATTCAATTTTGAATTATTGATGATGGATCCCATGAGATCTGAGTAAAAATAGTTTACAATCGCTCTTGGAGACTGATTGTTCAAATTCGACAGACTATAATTCTAATACAATATATTTCACAATAAATATTCTATTACAAATATACATACATTATACAAAAAAAAGAGTTATATTGCAAGTTATTTAGCAGATATCGACTATAAAATGTCTTTGTATATTAAAGAAATTACGAAAATATACATAGGCCACGAATTCAAATCAGAAATTATTTCAGAAAGCATCCCTGAAACTATATATTCAAAAATTTTATCATGAATAGACAAAAATGTCAAAAAAATATTATCAATAGTTTGTAAGCTTGAGACTATTGATATTTATTTGAAAGAGAAAATATCGTATAAAAACCAAAAAAGCACACAAATTTAATAAAATATTGCATTATACAAAATTCTTAGATCCGCATTACTTAGGCTATGGTCACACTGGGAAAATATTTGACAGAATTCGAAAAAGAATCCGTCGCCACAGCCAAACCAGCAAACATTTTGAGCTCATATTGGATATGTACTATCATGGTACGGGTATTTTCCAAAACCGGTATCCAGGTATTTAGAAAACGGTTCTGGAAAAATGTTTGACACTCATTTTGGTCAAATATTTGCCTAGTGTGACCATAGCCTTAAAAACCAATAATTATATTATTTTGATATCGTAAATGGGTTTAAAGATATAATTAAAACCCCATGGTTTTTTAAACGCTTAACATTTTTTTTTCCGATTTTTAAGAATTCCTTACTATAAGTTTTTTGTTTTGGTATAAGTTAATAAAAGGAATAATTGTGCCACTTTTTTCGACGTTTGCCACTTTTTGAAAATTCCCAACGGTAACGCTGTCTTACTCAAGGTTTACCATAAATGTTTTTTTTTAACTCAATTTGTCGGGTATGAAATCTAAGGGCCGTTTGCACTGAATGAAGGCTCCAATTTATTAACAAATAATTCTAAAAAGCCACAAATTTAACAAATTGGAATTATTTTTCGGGATCCCGAAAAATCCCGGGATTCAAAATAAAAATCCCGGGATTTCGGGACGGGATTTATCCCGGGTGACAGCCCTAGTTTGAACTAGGGTTGCGGAAATCCGGGACATTTCTCCGTACATTCCGGGATTTATCTGGAAAAGCAAAAACAGTCACATTTTTCGAAAATAGTTGCCCATATTTTATAACTTGGTAAAATTGCATATACACCATTTCGTATCGTTATTGTATGCAGTCTTTGAAAATCCTAAAAATGTTGGAACATCTGAAACTTTCTCCCATGATTTTATATCAATCGTAAATATTGGGATTTTTTTAAAGGAAACCTAAACTAATATTTACTGGCATATTACTTTCGGTTTTAGCAAACAAACTTAAACTCTGAGATGACAATCGCTGCTTCTTTCCTAGTGCTTTCTATACTGGGAATTTGGATTCAGCTTCAAGCAATTTTCATGATCAGTGCGTCTTCTATATCCTCAAGAAGTGAAATCGGTCTATATGGATGTCTTACCAAATGGAGCAATAAAAACTAAATTCGTTACAATTTCAGGCAAATCCGATAATAACTACGGTTTATATAAGCCCAAGGAGTAAAATCGGGAAATCAGTCTATATGTGTGCTATGCCAAAAACATGCACCGATACACAAAATTCCGCACATCTAATTGTGGTTCTGAAAAACCTAGACAAAATCGGTGGGCGGGTTTATAAGGGGGATATATCAATATTTGTACCGATACAGAATTTATTCGGAACACCTATTTATGGTCCTCCAAAACTTCTAGAATTCAAATTTCGAGCAAATTGGATAAAAAATACGGTTCCTAAACTTCAAGAAGTAAAATCGGGAGATCGGGTTATATGGGGGTTATAGCAAACCATAGACCAATACACCCCATTTTCGGCACACCTATTCATGGTTCTAAAATACCTCTAGATTTCCAATTTCAGGCAAATCGTATAGAAAATTGGGTTTCTAGATTTGGGTTTCCGGGATTTTTGGCAAACGAAATTTCGGGACAATCCAGGCGAATCACGGCCATCTGGCAAGCCTAATTTGAAACTATGACCCTGTGTATGCAAGGCGGGCATGCTAACCATTGCACCACGGTGGCTCCCTACCAAAGATTGTAAGTTGGGCTTCGATTATCGAGGAACAGCTGAAAACGATGTGTTTAATGTTCAATTCCGCTAGTTGTGTTTAATTATGAATTCCACAGTAAAAAGTTTTTGTTCAAATTGTTGTTAATTTGTTATAAATTCCTCTTTTTTTATATAATTGTTTCGCATAAGGGCAAAACTCTTCAGCGTCCTTTATTATTTCTTAAGCATTTTACCTGAATATTTTTGGACGCGTTTTAGTAAACGGCTACAAAATTTAGTTAGATCGGAATTGTATATTTGTTTTAAATATTTATATTTAATATCGACCAGCAATTGTTTTTAAAGCCCCAACTATGTATTACAAATAAATTGAAATAGAACAATATGTATCTACGAATTAGGTAAAGAGTGTACATTTCTCGCACAACGGCTGATCGACGTTACCAGTGCCACTAAAAAGAAATGTAATAGCACATGAGCTTGAACAAATTAAGTTTCAAAGTATTTACTTACAATAATGAGATACAAGAGTTACAAATAAAGGAGTTACATTCTGTGCAGGAATAACCGCATTCTTCACACAAATAATTTTGACAATTAGTACAGTTGCTCTGGACATATGTTTCTCGATTACAACATTTGGCTTTGCGACGAATCCAAAGAAATTCATCATCTTGTTCGTCAGCGTTTCTGGCGGATTCGATCTGCCCATTACCAAACAATACTACCAGTCTGTCGAGTGGAGTCTTTTTATTATGGTCCAGTAGAATATTTTTGCTGCTAATAGAACGTGCTCCTTGGAAAAGCATTTTTGTTGTTTTTGCTATGCAGCGATAGTTTGAAATTCCATATGAAACTCCGAGTTGTTCGATGAATGAAATGTTTGGGCATGCTTACCATGAATTTTTTTCATTTTTTCGCTGTCGTGAGAAGCCATAATTTTTTCGTTGACATGCATTTTACGCTGAAGAACAAAGTCATCCTCCTCAGAACGCATACGTTTTAAGCAAGATTTTTCCATGCTCATATTTGATAACAAGGAAACAGTAACGCTAATAATAAATTTATACTTTGCATTAAATTACCCGAGATACGAGAGAAAATGACTAAGTGCATATTTCTCTTATTGTTTATACACGTTTTTATAAATACCAATAGTGTTCTATAAAAAACCAATCCTCGATAAATAGCATTCTCCATATACGCGCATAAAAACTTGTAAATAAACTTTTCAGAGGAAAGTTAAATAGGCAGTAGTAACATATTTTTCGACGTTGGTTGTTATTTCTAAACTGAAAAAGAGAATTACTGACTTAGCTTACTATGATTCCACCTAACTGCGCTAATTGAAGAAGAAGAAGAAGAAGAAGAAGTAACAACCAGTAATGCCAACTCCCGAAAGGCAAAAAGCACCAAAAATATGTGGCTCAACTGCAGTTTATGGGCCCCTCACCGAATTGCTTAAAATTAATATATGTTGTGTTATTCGGTGAGCTGATTCCAACCACGATACACTTAAAATAAGTGTATCCTGGATTCCAACAAAGTGACCCATACCCGGGGGAAGTACCCGGGCCTTGAGATATAGCCCTCCAAAGGGTCAATAAAAACTTGATATATCTCTTTGTTTTTTGTCCAATCTAGACAAACTTGGTATCATATGAAAGCTCCCAATAAACACAGGATGAGCGTTTTTCAAATGCAACAACTTTTCAGTTTGAGAGTAAATATGATTTTCAACATAAGTTCAACTTGACTTGAAATAGCTCATCTTCAATTGTTTGCGAATTACTTCCAATTTGCCAAAATGTTGACGAAATCTTTGAAAAGATGTTGAAGATAATATGAGAAAACTTTGACAAAACACTACCCTAAAATGCAACGAAAAACCATGTGGTTTTCAATACTTATTTGTGCAACGAAGTTCGTGGTCAATTGCAAGAAATTAAAAAAATGGAAAATTTTAGACAAATAACCTAATAGTTTATAAAAATAGGTAAGTGAAAATAAAAAAATGAAATAAAACTTTAAGGAAATCACTAAATGTATATCTCTTTGCAGAAAACTAAAATTATGGATTCTACGTTCTTGAAAACATTAAAAAGCTGACCGATGAAAAAATGGTGGACAATTAACTGGGACTGCTTCAAATAGTTTATAATAATTGGTACGTCAATATGAAAAATTAAATCAACACTTTAGAGAAGTCATTAAATTTAAATCTCTTTGCAGAAAACTAAAATCTTTGGATGCTACATTCTTGCAAACATTAAGAAGCTGACCAATGAAAAATGAGTGGCTTATCGACAAGAAAAAGTTTCCAGAAACATTACAAGTGCAACCAATTAAAATTGTTAAAAACAACAAATTGTTGAAATCAACAACTTCAGGATGAAAATGTGCATCACATCGTCAGTTTAATTCATATGCTATTAACAGTTTAAAATGGATATTTTGTGAATTCCTTCTGCTGGAAATCAATTCTAACACGTGGTCCAGTACGTTCCTAATTTCAAATTGCCCGCATCTTAATAAATGTTAATGCTGTTTTATGACACCAAAAGGAAGGAAATCGAATTATCAATGCAAAAGTGTTTACTAATAATGTTTAAGATATTTAAAGTTTTGTTGTTTGTTTGTTTGTTTTTTTTTTTTTTTTGTTCTTATTTGTTGATATGTGTAATAAGATTATTATTTATCAATTGGTATTGTAGTGTATTATTTAGAGTAGTGTATTATATATTTTATTTTGATGAAAATGAATAAATTATACAAAATTCATAGAATTTTGGCTTTGACTTTCAATTTGAAGTGGGTATATCATTCATACAAATTTAGGTTGAAAATTATTTGCAACGATGTTAATTTTGAAATTGACTCTCATCGAAAATTGTTTGACAAATTATTGAGTAGCAATGCATTTCAATTTGAGGATAACACTTGAGATATTATTGCTAATGTGTTGAATTTCACTGTTGAGGGTAGTCTGTTTTTTGTTGAGAATGCGATTTTCTCAACAATTTTTCAACTTGAACATTACCCTAATCCTTTGAAAAAATGTTTGAAAAATTGTTGAAATTTAGCATTTTTCAAACGTTTGTGTTTATTGGGCTTATTCAATGCACTTTTATACGCAAAAAATATTTTTTTAATATTTAATTTAGTTTGGGAGATATAAATAAAGAAAATTTTTACCCTATTTTTTGTTATTTTCGTTATATCTCAAAAAGTCTTCGATTATACAACATTTTTTACACATAGATTGAAGCCTATATTCTGGCCTTTCGAATGATGTACAACATTTTTTATAAGTCCACTTTTAGCAAAGTTATGAAGTTTTTATTCTGAGTAGAAAAAAAATATATTATTACTGAAATATTTTCTCCCCTTGTGTTTGCGTTAGCCCGTATAAAAGTGCATTGAATAAGCTTTGGACTCTGTCCATAGAAGAAAGTCTTAAACCCCGCCCAAAGGCCTGCTACTTTCCCCCCCTTGAGTCTGCGGCCGAAGGCCGGCTACTCTCGCCCCTTGGGTCCACGTTAGCCCACTTTGGACACTGTTCGGCCGGCTACTTTCCCCCCTTGGGTCTGTGTTAGCTCACTTTGGACTCTGTCCATAGGAAAAAGTATTAAACCCCGGCCGAAGGCCGTCTACTCTCCCTCCTTGGGTCCACGTTAGCCCACGTTGGACTCTGTCCGGCCGGCTACATTTCCCCCCTTGGGCCTGCGTTAGCCCACTTTGGACTCTGTCCATAGGAGAAAGTCTTAAACCCCGGCCGAAGGCCGTCTACTTTCCCCCCTTGGGTCTGCGTTAGCCCCCTTTGGACACTGTCCATAGGAGAAAGTCTTAAACCCCGGCCGAAGGCCTCCTACTCTCCCCCCTTGGGTCCACGTTAGCCCACTTTGGACTCTGTCCGGCCGGCCACTTTTCCCCCTTGGGTTAATACTTACAACATACAAAAATTATTTCAGTAATAAAACAATTTTTGTTCTACTCAGAATAAAAGCTCAATAACTTTGCTAAAAATGGACCTATAAAGACATGTAGTACATCAAAGGCCAGAAACTAGGCTTTCAAGCTATGTATAAAAAATCATTGGGTATAATCAAAGAGTTTTTGGGATAGAACGAAAATAACAAAAAATTAGGGTAAAAAATTTCTTTTTTTATTTATATCTCCCTAACTAAATTAAATATTAAAATATTTTTTGCGTATAAAAGTGCATTGACTAAGCTTTCATATGATATCAATTTTGTCTAGATTGGACAAAAAACAAAAGAGATATATCAAGTTTTTATTGGCCCTTTGGAGGGCTATATCTCAAGACCCGGGTACTTCCCCCTGGTATGGGTCACTTTGTTGGAATCAGCTCACCGAATGACACAACATATATTAATTTTAAGCAATTCGGTGAGGGGCCCATAAACTGCACTTGCTCCAAATATCCCAATAAACACACGACGAGCGTTTTTCAAATGCAACAACTTTTCTGCTTGAGGTTGAAACAGCTCATCTTCAATACATATTCAAATTGTTTGCGAATTACTTTCAATTTGCCAAAATGTTGATGAAATCTTTGAAAAGGTGTTGAAGATAATATCAGAAAACTTTGACAAAACACTATCCTAGGTTAGGTTAAAGTGGCAGCCCGATTAAGATCAAGGCTCACTTAGACTATTCAGTCCATTGTGATACCACATTAACTAAAAGTACCTATTACATATGGGCACTTCTAGTTTTAACCGCTGAACCTTCTCGATTATTTTCTTCTGTTGAACCAACCAGATTGTTCCAAAAACATTAGCAGACTGCTTAAGTTAACGTTTTCCAGGTCCGCCAGTAATCTGAAGCTATATGCCCCTAAAATTTGCTTACGCCTTACACAAAATGCAGGACACTCACACAAGAGGTGTTTTATTGATTCCTTTTCCTTCGCATCATGACAGCTCATACAATAGTCATTATACTTCGCACCAATAGTTTTTGCAAAATCGCCTATCAGGCAGCGACCCGTTATAGCAGATATCAGGAGTGATATCTGGCGTCTCGAGAACACTAGCATATCTAGTGTGCGGTTTAAGTTTAAATGGGGCCATATTTGCTTGGTGTCGTTACAACCCTTACAATTCTCCCATCGAACATTTGCCATCATGACAGCCTTCTCACGCAGTAAGAGCGTGCAGGTAGCCAGAGGCATACCAACAGATTCTAGTTCCCCTGGAATATGTAAGGTAGTTCCTAGCCTTGCTAGCTCATCTGCTTCGCAGTAGGTGAATATTGTGCTGCTCAGTCATATCATTGAGAGATTTGCGGCAGTCGATGGCCGTTTTCGAGTTGAGGAACACAGAGTCCAAGGATTTTATTGCAGGTTGACTGTCTGAGTATATATTAATGCCAATATTGCTTGGAGCATTACTTCTCAGCCAATTCACCACTTCTCTTATTGCTAATATTTCAGCCTGAAAAACACTACAGTGATCGGGTAATCTTTTCGCTATTCGAAGTTCCAGATCTTTAGAATATACTCCGAAACCCACTTGGCCATCCAATTTGGAGCCATCAGTGTAGAAATCTACATATCTTTTATTCCGCGGGGTCCGTGTACACCACGCCTCACTGTTGGGAATTAGAGTCTCAAACTTTTTGTCGAAAAGTGGACTCGCCAAAGTGTAATCCACTACGCCAGGCACATCTGGCATTATTTTGAGGACCGAACTGTGACCGTAACTTTTTTCCGACCACAGCGATAGCTCGCGCAACCGCACAGCCGTTGTTGCAGCTGACTGTTTGACCGAAATGTCTAAAGGCAACAGATGCAGTATGACATTACGGGAATTTGTTCCTGTCTTGCTGAATGCACCTGAGATACACACGCACGCCATACGCTGAACTTTGTCTAAACTTGTCGGCTGGTGAAGTGCCGGCCACCAGACTACAACACCATATAGCACTAACCACTGCCGTGTATAGCCAATGTAAAATTTTTGGATTTAGTCCCCACTTTTTCCCTATTGCCTTTTTGCACGAGTATAAAGCTACCGTTGCTTTCCTCGCCATTTCTTCAATATTAAGCTTAAAGTTCAGCTTCCTGTCCAAAATAACACCAAGGTATTTTGCACACTCCCTAAAGGGAATTTCAATACCCCCTAAGGAAATGGGCCTAACCGTGGGAGTTTTGCGATCTTTGCAGTACATGACAAGTTCTGTCTTTGCAGGATTTACCCCAAGACCATTATCTTTCGCCCATTTCTCATTCATCCGGAGGGCTCTCTGTATAATATCTCTAACTGTTGATGGGAATTTTCCTCCGCCGGAGTAATTCCATCAGGTCCGGGGGATTTGAATGATCCAAAGCTATTTAACGCCCATTTTATTCTAGATTCTGATACAATTTCCTCGATAGGAAACGACCGCTGAGCCACTGTGGCACCGCCAGTGCATGGTTCAACCGTCTGATTTCCGGGAAAATGTGTGTCCAGTAGTACCTCCAACGTCTCCTCACTGGACGTTGTCCAATTGCCCTCCGATGTTTTAATGAAACCTGGAGCGGAGCTCGTGGATGCTAGAACCTTCCGTAGTCTGGAAGCCTCGGACGTATTCTCAATGCTGCTGCAGTAATCATTCCAAGAGTTATGCTGAGCCTTTCTCAGTTCTCGCTGGTATCCTCTCAGATTCTTCTTGTAAGCGTCCCAATCCACAGGAGCTCTGGTGGACTTTGATGTGTTAATGAGCTTCCTGCACGATTTCCTCATATTACCTAACTCCTTAGACCACCATGGTGGTCGATTTTTCCCCCTTGGCTTCCCCTTAGGGCATGCAGCTTTTAGTGTTGAATGTTGAAGGCCTTAGTAATCCTCTCCACTGCGTGTTCGATAACTTGCACTGTGCTCATATTTGTCTCTGGTATTTCCGGTATCATCATATTGAACGATTCCCTATACCTATTCCAGTCAGCTTTCCTAACATTTGGCGGAAATATGGTCTTGGTGGTATGAACATCAAATTTGAAACTGATGTAGCGATGATCTGAGAAGCTGTGTTCATTTAAAACCTGCCACTCAGATATCATTTCATTCACCTTGCGAGGCCAAGGTGATGCCCAAAACCTCTTGCCTGTTTTTAGTGACAAAGGTTGGGGCATCTCCCTTGTTGCAAACTACCAGATTAGTACTCAAAATAAACTCTATTAGCGACTCTCCCCTTGCATTAGTATCACCACTTCCCCATATACTATGATGTGCATTCGCATCGCATCCCATAATGAGTTTCGTCTTTGTTTTCAGTGACTCCTCCACTAAGGTCTTAACGGCATATGAAGGCATCTCTCTGTCATGTCCCATGTAGACCGAAGATACCCAATATTTGCATTTGGCTATTTCTAAACTGGCAACGACATTGTCTGTATTGCACATTGAAGGAAGCAGAAACAAGTTGAGCTTGTTTTTAGCAATTATACAGGCTCGATTTACATCATTACCAGTATACTGCAATAGTTTGAACCCCGGAGTACTTAATTCACATATTTTGTTTCTATAAACATATGGTTCTTGAATAAGAACTGTATCTATGTCCCCTTTCATCAGGAGAACTTTTAAGGCAGCACATGCAGCCTTACAATGATGAAGATTTATCTGGAGGATCCGTAGGACCATCGAGATTTTCAACAACCGTCACATCAGCCGCTTCTATCGAGTCATCAAGAATGTTCTCTTCAGAGATCTCGGTGACTCTCTCAATAACCATAGGTTCAACTTTGGTGAGTTCTGAAGCAATAGAAACCTCCTCTCGCATACGGTGTCTATCCATGTCTTCAAACTTTGGTATCTCCCTCGACTTCGCAAGAGGATCCGCCTACTTCTGATTCAGACAGAGGCTTGTCCATTTCTGAATCCTTTAGCTGATCGTTTTTATATACCTTCATTTGGATATAATGAAAGCCATAACATTCACGGCCCTGGGACTTTGCTAGATGTGGCAAAGACTGAGTGTTCAATATAAACAGTGCATGCCGTCTTGGTCCATCCACTTCATCCAAACGGCCAACCTTCCAATCAGCTGTTGGAAGATCTGGATTGCATCGTTTCAGTCTATTTAAAATAGATTCATGGTCAGAAGGGTTTGCAGGTATCCACGCATCCACGCAAACACTACCCTAAAATGCAACGAAAAAACCATGTGGTTTTCAATACTTATTTGTGCAACTAAATTCGTGGTCAATTGGAAGAAATAAAAAAAATGGAAAATTTTAGACAAATAACTAGATTTACTCCAAATAGTTTATAATAACAGGTAAGTGAAATTAAAAAAATGAAATAAAACTTTAAGGAAGTCACTAAATGTATATCTCTTTGCAGAAAACATTAAAAAGCTGACCGATGAAAAAATGTTGGACAGTTGACTGGAACTGCTTCAAATAGTTTATAATAAATGGTAAGTCTATATGAAAAATTAAATTAACACTTTAAGGCCGGTATGCACCTCTATCGAAAAATTTCATTCCCATAAGAAATGCATTGCTATTTATGCTAACGAAATTTTCGGTAGCGTTCAATTTCGTAAGCTGGTACGCACCTCTAATGAAAATAACAGGGTTGTCAAAAGCATATTTTGGCAGCAAACATTTAATTTATTACAATCATTGTGTGCGTTAAAGTTTTAAAAGGTCTGTAAATAATAAGCAATTTATTTGAGGAATATTTGGAACATATATTAAAAATTTTTAAAAGCGATTAGCTGGTTTAAAATTTGTGAACACAGCCCTGTTTTTTTGTTGTAGACTTAAATAAATTTTTGGTACCGAAAATTTCGCTAGAGGTGCATACCGGCCTTTAGAGAAATCACTAAACTTAAATCTCTTTGCAGAAAACTAAAATCTTTGGATGCTACATTCTTGCAAACATTAAGAAGCTGACCAATGAAAAATGAGTGGCTTATCAACAAGAAAAAGTTTCCAGAAACATTTCAAAGTGCAACCAATTAAAATTGTTAAAAACAACAAATTGTTAAAATCAACAACTTCTGGATGAAAATGTACATCACATCTTCAGTTTAATTTACATCCCATTATCAGTTTAAAATTGATATTTTTGAATTCCTTCTGCTGGAAATCCATTCTAACACGCGGTCCAGTACGTTCTAATTTCAAATTGCCCGCATATTAATAAATTTTAAAGCTGTTTTATGACACCAACAGGAAATCGAATTATCAATGCAAAAGTGTTTAAATGTTTAAGATATTTATGGCCAGTTTCTCATCCTCCGATTAATTTTAACCGGTGGATAGACCTCCGGTTAGTAAAATTTTTGTATGGGATCAGCTGTTTTATCGACACGATAAATAATAAGAAGACAATGAGAAACTGGCCCTTAAAGTTTTGTTGTTTGTTGTTTTGTTCTTATTTGTTGATATGTTTAATAAGATTATTATTTTTCAATTGGTATTGTAGTGTATTATGTAGTGTAGTGTATTATTATTATTATATTGTTACGAATTTGATAATTATAGGTTTAAGTTTATTTAAATTAGTTTCCGTTAATTTAAAATTTCAAATTGTAACGATACAATTTCGTTATCACTTGTTGGAATCATCTATTCATTTTCTGGTACTTTCCTGAATTTCCTTTGTTTGCTTATTTTCCTATCGAAATGTAAGTTCTTACTCTCTCATAGTAAAGGGTGATTTGTTATGAGCTTGATAACTTTTTTTTTAAAAAAAACGCATAAAATTTGCAAAATATCATCGGTTCTTTATTTGAAACGTTAGATTGGTCCATGACATTTACTTTTTGAAGATAATTTCATTTAAATGTTGACCGCGGCTGCGTCTTAGGTGGTCCATTCGGAAAGTCCAATTTTGGGCAACTTTTTCGAGCATTTCGGCCGGAATAGCCCGAATTTCTTCGGAAATGTTGACTTCCAAAGCTGGAATAGTTGCTGGCTTATTTCTGTAGACTTTAGACTTGACGTAGCCCCACAAAAAATAGTCTAAAGGCGTCAAATCGCATGATCTTGGTGGCCAACTTACCGGTCCATTTCTTGAGATGAATTGTTCTCCGAAGTTTTCCCTCAAAATGGCCATAGAATCGCGATCTGTGTGGCATGTAGCGCCATCTTGTTGAAACCACATGTCAACCAAGTTCAGTTCTTCCATTTTTGGCAACAAAAAGCTTGTTAGCATCGAACGATAGCGATCGCCATTCACCGTAACGTTGTGTCCAACAGCATCTTTGAAAAAATACGGTCCAATGATTCCACCAGCGTACAAACCACACCAAACAGTGCATTTTTCGGGATGCATGGGCAGTTCTTGAACGGCTTCTGGTTGCTCTTCACTCCAAATGCGGCAATTTTGCTTATTTACGTAGCCATTCAACCAGAAATGAGCCTCATTGCTGAACAAAATTTGTCGATAAAAAAGCGGATTTTCTGCCAACTTTTCTAGGGCCCATTCACTGAAAATTCGACGTTGTGGCAGATCGTTCGGCTTCAGTTCCTGCACGAGCTGTATTTTATACTGTTTTACACCAAGATCTTTGCGTAAAATCTTCCATGTGGTCGAATAACACAAACCCAATTGCTGCGAACGGCGACGAATCGACATTTCACGGTCTTCAGCAACACTCTCAGAAACAGACGCAATATTCTCTTCTGTACGCACTGTACGCATTCGTGTGGTTGGTTTAATGTCCAATAAAGTAAAATGAGTGCGAAACTTGGTCACAATCGCATTAATTGTGTGCTCACTTGGTCGATTATGTAGACCATAAATCGGACGTAAAGCGCGAAACACATTTCGAACCGAACACTGATTTTGGTAATAAAATTCAATGATTTGCAAGCGTTGCTCGTTAGTAAGTCTATTCATGATGAAATGTCAAAGCATACTGAGCATCTTTCTCTTTGACCACCGAAATAACAGGGTGATACAGAGTTGCAAAAAACCATATAAAATGCAAATAGTACGGAATTTATCAACTGTGGTGTCCACAAAAATTATGGAAAAACAAAATATGACCACAAATTTAGCGAATATAATGAATAAAGATATGTTTAACAAAATTATTAATGTTTAGATGTGAAGGTATTACTACCACAAATTGTTTAATTTAAAACAGAATGTGCACCCTTTCCGCGTAAAACAAGAGGACAACCTCAAGCACAAACTTCGCTCCTGGTGCCAAAACAATAGCTTCGTTCAAAATTCCGCTAATGTGACATCAAAGTGGAGGTCATTACCTACATTTTGATGTATGGCATGTGTTCCAACAGTGTTTTTGGACGAAGATATCCTGGATTGCAAGTTTTCCACTATGGGCCATTTGCTAGATTGTACCATGGAAGCCAGGAGCGCACTTCGTTCAAAATTCCGCTAATAGGACATCAAAGTGGAGGTCATTACCTACATTTTGATGTATGGCATGTGTTCCAACAGTGTTTGTTTACGAAGATATCCTGGATTCCAAGTTTTCCACTGGGGGGCAGAACATAGATTCTACCATGGAAGCCAGGAACGGACTTCGTTCAAAATTCCGCTAATGGGACATCAAAGTGCAGGTCATTACCTACATTTTGATGTATGGCATGTGTTCCAACAGTGTTTTTACCGAAGATATCCCTGATTCCAAGTTTTCCACTGGGGGCAGAACATAGATTCTACCATGGAAGCCAGGAACGGACTTCGTTCAAAATTCCGCTAATGGGACATCAAAGTGGAGGTCATTACCTACTAATTCATCTTCAACGCTAATTCAAATGACATTGTAAATTGCTTTCTTTTAACAAATTTTCCATAGAAGCTTTAAAATGATTTTTTTTAAGTTCTACTGTTGAGGGTAAGTCTGCCTTTTGTTGAGAACGCGATTTTCTCAACTATTTCTCAAATTGAATACAAGCATTTCCCCAATGCCTGTGTTTATTGGGTATAAACTTTATGAGAAACTGCTTGGTGATATTCCCCCATCAAGTTATAATAAAATTTAAATCAAAGAGATATAATTTTATATATATTTTTTAATGTTTATGTGTTTTTTTATGTTTTTCAAAAGATTTCGTCCACATTTTAGTACCTCTTGGTTGTGTGGAAATCTACTCATTCATCATCTTGTATTGTATTGAGATTTTAGGAGGACCTTTCCATCTTCTAATTGAAGTTTGCTAAAACAGCAGTTTTTTTGGCCAATGTAAAAAATGGGTTTTGAAACAGCAATTTCTGCAGAAATTGGGTACCAAAAACTTCTGTAGAAAACATGTGGAAATTTTTATTTGATAAACCTTTTCAATAGCTTTTTTTTATACTTTACCAAATCCACCTAGCACCCCCCGATCCAGAGAAAATTAACTGACTTAAGGTATGGACTATGTTCGTTAAAAACTTATAAACATATATTTTATTAAAGTAATAAAAAGCATAAACACATTATTCTAGGTGTATTTATTCATATAAAAATCAGTATTCTACGCACTACACTCAGTTATTACAGTAATTTGTTCACTGAAATATATTGAGTATTTACCACAAATGTGCACCTCGTGAACTTCGTATAGGGCTAAAGATACTTTTACTATTTTGAACTCCAATATATATCCTTTAAACTTCGAAATTTTCTTTAACAGGCGAAAAAAAATAATAACGTGCAAAAATTTTTCTTCAATTTGTCGAAAAATATTTATATATTTTGTGAAGTCTGCGCTTGTTATACATAGTAGTTAACATTTTCTAAAATTAACCAAAATTTCCACCTGGTAAGTTTCCGAGGGTATTTGGCAAATAACTTTTATATTGATTCAATAAATCACATACTTTACAATGATATTTTTAGTGAACTCGCCAATGGTTTATACCCCTCAGAAAAAGTCTATGATAATTGGTTGATAGGTTTGCTGCGAGTAGAGAATGCTGATGGGGAATGTGGTAATTGCGAAACATCTGTCCATCAAACCATTTTGTAGTCTATAGTACTTTGCCCAAATAAATTTGACAAACATACTTTTCCTCTGTTGGTGAAGCTACACTTCTAGTTTAGTCAATGCATGGTTCTAAGCTGAAATAAATAACAACAATAATGATTGATTAGTAAATCAATAATAACAAACAAGTCCATGAAAATTTCTGCAATAGATTTATCTTTTTTATATTTCATAAAAATTTCTTGATTTTACTTAAAACTCGAAATTTGAGAAAATTGAACCACACATTTTTATAACGCTCACCGTAGTAATTACTTACTTCCGATCGAAACAAACTATTGACTTGAAATACAAGTAGTTTTTATTGATGTAGGTCGGATGGTATTGCAAAAGACACATATTTCTTAGGTATAACCCCCAGACTTGTCGTGCGGATCCTCTGGGAAGAGCAAACTTCATCCGATTCGCTTGAAATATGGTACGTGCCCCCTAACAATCCAGCAAAATTGGTCCATATCGCTCCATAATTATATATAAACCGATTCCTAGATTTGCCTCACGAGCCTATTGGAAGAGCAAATTTCATTGATTTGGGTTGATGTCAGTATATACCCTCCTAGCAGTATATGCCGATTTTTTATAAAATGTCACCGAAGTTAGGTATACTAATTCAGTTTTTCTTTGTGCGGTACCAATCACCTTTTAATAAAATAATAGATAAAATATTTTTTTCCAATTCCGCACAACGACAAACCAATCAATCAGTGTTACCAATACAATCGAATTTCATTGTCCCCATGTTTTCTTCACGAAAGCATTTTTATTGGGAATAATTGAACCTTTACACGTGCAAACATTCTCAATGTGCTTTCAATGTATCAAATCAAGGCATATTAAATTAATATGACTTGGTATCATATATTGAAACTAGGATAACTTCGTCCAAACACACTGTTGGAATACATGACATACATCAAAATGTAGGTTATGACCTCCACTTTGATGTCCCATTAGCGGAATTTTGAACGAAGTCCGTTCCTGGCTTCCATGGTAGAATCTATGTTCTGCCCCCCCCACCCAGTTGAACACTTGGAATCAGAGATATCTTCGTAAAAAAACACTGTTGGAACACATGCCATACATCAAAATGTAGGTAATGACCTCCACTTTGATGTCCCATTAGCGGAATTTTGAACGAAGCCCGTTCCTGGCTTCCATGGTAGAATCTATGTTCTGCCCCGCAGTGGAAAACTTGGAATCAGGGATATCTTCGTAAAAAAACACTGTTGGAACATATGCCATACATCAAAATGTAGGTAATGACCTCCACTTTGATGTCCCATTAGCGGAATTTTGAACGAAGTCCGTTCCTGGCTTCCATGGTAGAATCTATGTTCTGCCCCCCCAGTTGAAAACTTGGAATCAGAGATATCTTCGTAAAAAAACACTGCTGGAACACATGCCATACATCAAAATGTAGGTAATGACATCCACTTTGACGTCCCATTAGCGGAATTTTGAACGAAGTCCGTTCCTGGCTTCCATGGTAGAATCTATGTTCTGCCCCCCAGTGGAAAACTTGGAATCCAGGATATCTTCGTAAACAAACACTGTTGGAACACATGCCATACATCAAAATGTAGGTAATGACCTCCACTTTGATGTCCCATTAGCGGAATTTTGAACGAAGTCCGTTCCTGGCTTCCATGGTAGAATCTATGTTCTGCCCCGCAGTGGAAAACTTGGAATCAGGGATATCTTCGTAAAAAAACACTGTTGGAACATATGCCATACATCAAAATGTAGGTAATGACCTCCACTTTGATGTCCCATTAGCGGAATTTTGAACGAAGTCCGTTCCTGGCTTCCATGGTAGAATCTATGTTCTGCCCCCCAGTTGAAAACTTGGAATCAGAGATATCTTCGTAAAAAAACACTGCTGGAACACATGCCATACATCAAAATGTAGGTAATGACCTCCACTTTGATGTCCCATTAGCGGAATTTTGAACGAAGCCCGTTCCTGGCTGCCATGGTATAATCTATGTTCTGCCCCCCCAGTTGAAAACTTGGAATCAGAGATATCTTCGTAAAAAAACACTGCTGGAACACATGCCATACATCAAAATGTAGGTAATGACCTCCACTTTGATGTCCCATTAGCGGAATTTTGAACGAAGCCCGTTCCTGGCTGCCATGGTATAATCTATGTTCTGCCCACCAGTTGAAAACTTGGAATCAGGGATATCTTCGTAAAAAACACTGTTGGAACACATGCCATACATCAAAATGTAGGTAATGACCTCCACTTTGATGTCCCATTAGCGGAATTTTGAACGAAGCTATTATTTTGGCACCAGGAGCGAAGTTTGTGCTTGAGGTTGTCCTCTTGTTTTACGCGGAAAGGGTGCACATTCTGTTTTAAATCACAGTTTAAACAATTTGTGGTAGTAATACCTTCACATCTAAACATTAATAATTTTGTTAAACATATCTTTATTCATTATATTCGCTAAATTTGTGGTCATATTTTGTTTTTCCATAATTTTTGTGGGCACCACAGTTGATAAATTCCGTACTATTTGCATTTTATATGGTTTTTGCAACTCTGTGTCACCCTGTTATTTCGGTGGTTGTTGTAATTAAAAAAGTTACCTACGTCGGTATCTTCACGCAAGTTGAGAAATTGTTGAGAAAATCGCGTTCTCAACAAAAAACAGACATTACCCAATAAACACAAACGTTTGAAAAATGCTAAATTTCAAAAATTTTTCAAACATTTTTTCAAAGGATTAGGGTTACATTCAAGTTGAGAAATTGTTGAGAAAATCGCGTTCTCAACAAAAAACAGACATTACCCTCAACAGTGAAATTCAACACATTAGCAATAATATCTCAAGTGTTATCCTCAACTTGAAATGCATCGCTACTCAATAATTTGTCAAACAATTTTCGATGCGAGTCAAATTCAAAATTAACATCGTTGCAAATACTTTTCAACCTAAATTTGTATGAATGATATCCCCACTTCAAATTGAAAGTCAAAGCGAAAATGCCATGAATTTTGTATAATTTATTCATTTTCATCAAAATAAAATATATAATAATACACTACACTACATAATACACTACAATACCAAATAATAATCTTATTAAACATATCAACAAATAAGAACAAAAAAAAAAAAAAAACACACAAACAACAAAACTTTAAATATCTTAAACATTTTTAGTAAACGCTTTTGCATTGATAATTCGATTTCCTTCCTTTTGGTGTCATAAAACAGCATTAAAATTTATTAAGATGCGGGCAAATGTGATAACCCCTTAGCGGAAATGGTACTATGGTGTTATGCTGCGGTCTAGCTCGCCGGATGGGTAGGTTCTTATCCGCTATTTAGGTTATACATTTAAATTTCTTAACGTACCATATTGTCTTCCTGGACCAGAGCTGGGAGTTGCAAAAAGGCTATAAACAGAAATTACATCTGTACAGCTCTGATATAATTTGGTATGTTCTCACTGGAAGAACATATCTAAGTATGTGTGTACGTGTTTCTCTCTCCACCAGTTAGTCCAGGGATGGGATGTATTAAAATGATTGATTCGGGCTATGTTTGATTTTTCTTGCGACAGGTATGCATTTTTCAGACTGTTTTGCCTCGAGTACAACTTAAAATTCATCGTTTGGATTTCTTAGTGAGACTTAGGTGTTTTAGTCTCAAGGCTCGCCCACCCCATATGACATTTCTGCCATCCATGATATTTTCTATGCCTTAAGGAATATTTGGAAATATCCCAAATTTTGAATTTGCCTACTTTTGTGACCGTTACATTTCAACTTTTTTTAAGAAATTAAAACATGTTTTTATATTCTTTTCAAATTCACATTATAAATATTTTTATTCTTAAATATAGAGGTTTTTAATAAAGTTTATGGTTCAATATTGAAACGAAATATAATTTATTTTAAGGCCTTAAGTATAAATAACACATGCAATCACATAAATAATTATAAAGGTTTGTTTTGATTTTACTTATTTATGACAATATTAAAAAAAACAATTTAATAATTAACAAAAAAAATAATTAACATTAATATTTTTCTTTAGATTATCCTTAGTTTTTGAGAACATTTAATAACCTTTTATATTTATTTTACAAGGTCTAATTGGCGAATTTAATAAATTCATGTAAATGTAGATAAGTAGTTTTAATATTCTAGTTGTTTTTGTTTTTTTTAGTAATAGTTTTGTTGTTTTTTTTTTTTATACATTTCTCAGTTTTCTCTATAAAAGTTTTGTGGAAATTAATAATGTTTACTTAATGAAATTTTTAGTAACTCATTTTTTTAAGTTTTATTACATAGGGCAGACTTATTTTTTTATAGATATGCAAATAATAAGATTTATCTATTGAGTCACAATTCATTTTGTAAGTGATTTTCGAATTTTGTTTGGTATTTTTTTTTTATTTGTTTTAGTATTGTCTGTTTTTATGTATAAATTAAATTTACTTATTTTTTTTTTAGTTGAGCACCTTCGATACTCCTGTTGCGGTATCGAAGGTACTCACGAGTTTCTTTCTTTTTACTTTTCTACAAGACGATCACAGATTTAATTACCTCGTTTAAATTTCCAACATGAACGGCAATATCGGCAATGTGCATTTTTAATTTATTCGGTCTGTCTGTGCCACAACTGTTGGGAAACCACTGGACTTGAATAGTGTATGTCTTTACTGATGTGCTCCCACAACCACGTGGTGTATACACACAAAACCACCACCGACAATATGTGGATTTTTGTCTCCACTAGGAAAGATGGTGTTTTTCAAACTTCCTACCAGATTACATTGCGAATAGAGAAATAGACTATATTAATGGTAAATCAATTTAAAGTGTTCGCACATGGTCAACACATACTTCATTCTATTTCCTCACTATTGACCACGTTTCTTTGCCTCTCAGCACTAACATCACGTTGAAAATTCGTCGTTCAGTTTCCACAAATTTTCTGAATTCGTTTCAGGCTTTCCAATCAAAGTCAGAAATGTTTAAACTCAGTTTATTATTATTATTGGATATAGTTTCTACAAAAATCGCATACATTTTTTTTATTCTCATTAAAAACTTCAAGAAAATGTAGTGTGAACGGCAAATTTTCAATGTTGCTTCAAAACCTAACCTCAAAATCCTCACTAAATCAATATTTCATGAATTAAAAATGTGTCTCCACAAAACGTGGAACATGGTTTCATCATATTCTCATAACTTCGTTTTTCATACATGCAACACAATTCTTTAGTCAACATTGCAGCAAAAATTTTAAATTTATGATTCATTCACTTTTAACTAAAAAAAAGAATTCAAAACTCTCACCTGTTGTTGGAAATTTCCTGTACCGCAAAATTGTCTCTACAACTATATTGTCTCCTTTCTCGGTTTTCACTTTTATTGTTGCACTGAAATTTCCCGATTTTAAACCTGTCGATTCGCTCACTGTATCGCACGAGTGGTGAATAGTAAAAGAGTGTATCCTCAATCGGGATGTAAAACGTCACCTTCGTCAGCATATGGAGAGCCCATATGATCAGTTCCCATATGGTTTAACCATATGATAGCTGATAGTCGTATCTACACTAGTCGTAAATTTTCAACCAGTGTTGGTGAGGTAGTGAAAAATACCAATTCGAATGTGTTTACATTTTATTTGGCCCTTAAAAAAAATAAAAGACATACTCTGAGAAATTTGTTGGCCTTGGACATCACAAAGCCAATACTTTTCGCGCAGCCTGTGGAGCGTAAAGTGTTGGGAACAAACAAACAAAAAAAAACAAGCATCTCAGTGTGTCTAGTTGTGGTTGTTGGCAATGGCGCCATGTCCGTCCGCATGTCGACCATATCAATGCAAATGTTCCTGCGCAAAAAGGTAATGTATTAAGAATTATCCTTGTGTGTACAAAAATTCTAATAAAGATTTATTTCCATAGGTTAAAGAAAGGCTTGAAATATATGTTCGCGAATGTCGCTGTAATAAGGCAATGGATGAATGCTATGTTTATGGGTGCCTTTGCATAGAAAAAGGAAAACAAAATAAGTTAATGTGTCCAAGGAGTGATTGTTTTGTCTTGTGGATGCCAGAATGCATTCAGTGTTGGTGGAAGATTTGCCATATAGGCTGCAAATGTGCATTGGTGTTACAAAGGGATAACAGTGTATGCATAATGGATGGTGTAAATTCCATACCAAAAAATATGCACTTTTGGATTTCCAACTTAATCGAGATTTATACCTGCACATGATAATGTGTTTGAAAGTGGATATAAAAGTTACGTGGATTTTTTTTGGTAGTGATCCAAATTCTAATTTTTTTCTCTTTCATTTTTTTTCAGGCATCATTTCTGACGTCCTAATATGGTTTTCATCATTACATGTACATGATCAATGTCTGTTGTTTGGTCATATATAAATTGTACACACAGAACCGATGCCATTGGAATGATGTACATATCAATGCATTAAAACAAAAAAGTGTATGTTGTACGTGTGTGTGTCAAATAAAAAGGAAAACAAAATGCGTCCATGTCGACCAAATTGTGGATATTAAAAAATATTCATCCGTTAATGACAGGCTACCTGATTAGGCTGTTAATGTCGCGTTTGGCAAAAAAAGGTGTTTGGCATAAGACAAAACAAAAATCGGAATGGTATTCAACTTTCCCAATACGATTGCACTATATACCTGTGTATGACTGTCGGTTGACAAAAGGTATCATTTTATTGTGGTAACCCAAAATTTAATTCTCATTTGCTGAAATTTTCTAACATCGTTTTTTTTTCTCGTTGCAGATATTCATTCAAGGTCTATTGTATAGTCATGAAAGTGAAACAAATGCAAGCAGTCGATGTCATTGTCATGATATGTCTATCATCATTGCAAAACGAGCGGGTGAATGATTCATGGCGTTTTTGGAAAACCTTGAAAAATATCCTATTACCTGGCCTATGGCCAGAGGAAAAGGAAATGAATTCGAAAAATTGGATAAATGCTATCTTATGATACAGCATCCCTATGTAATTATTGCAAGAGGTTAACAACAAACATTCAGGATTATACGTGATTTCTGTTTTCAACCACTTTGATGTCAAATGTTGTGGACTCTTCGGTTTATTTCACAAGATAAGTTTTATTATGTATTGTCTGGTTAACGATCATATACTAATTCATTTTTTTTATCTATTTTCAGATTCATTCAATCAAATTATCCAATTATACTAATATTGCTTTATCTTTTTCTATAGGTACTGTGGATTGTAATTGGCGATGATGAATGCAGTATAAAGGATCATTATTGAATTTTGAAGCACCATGAATGCAGACAAACAAAATACATCTTATGGATAACAACTCAACGGTGGATAAACAGAATTTTAAGTGGTGAGAAATCTAGAAAATATGTAGTAGCAGTAGGTTATTGAAATATATAGGCAGATTTTCATACTCGTAGATGTTGTGCGTGTATTACACCTATGTATTCTCCCTTAAGTGTCTCAACCTCATACTGGCAGTTACCGATTGCCTTTCCTATCCGGCACTTTAGCCATTGTTTGCAAAATTTTGCATTTCTCCCTTTGGCAAAATTACTTTGCACAAAGTTTTTTCTAAACACTTCCTGTCCTGGACGAAAGGTTGTAAAACGGCTTCTCCTATTATATGACCTCACATTCCTTTCATAGGTCTCATGTAATTTCTTATTAATTCCTTGATGCAATATTCGCATTTGATCCGGTTTAGGTAGTACATTTATTTCGCCCTCTTCCAATGCATTCAGTCTTTTCAATATTTTATATGCGTCCGCGTGTGTAATCATTTGGTATCCCGTCAATGCAAAATATGGTGACGTACCTGTCGACGAATGTATTGTTGATCTCAACGAGCATTCTATTTTTGACAAATTTTCGTCCCATTTTGTTTGGTCCGTTTTCAGGTAGGATCGGATGCTACTTAGGATTGTCTGATAAACACGTTCACTTGCGTTTGCCTGTGGTGTGTGTATAGGTGATCTTATGTGGCGTATACCAAATAACTTTAACAATTCTTGAAAGGATTCGGAGACAAATTGTTTCCCATTATCTGAGTGTATACACTCAGGTACTCCGAATTTATGGAAAACTTCTTCCACAAGAAATTTATTGACAAATTTTGCCGTCGCCTTTGTCATTGGCTTTAACAGAACAAATTTGGTTTTATGATCCAATACTATAAAAATGAATGCCTTGCCTGATTTCGTTCGCGGATAAGGACCAAGAAAATCGACATAAATCTTTTGAAAAGGCCTTTGGGTTACAACTTCAACTCCCATTGGTGGCCTTAGAGTATATTTTGGATGTTTTATTTCTTTGCAAGTGTCACATTTATTGACATAATCCCTTATCTGGGTCACCATAGAGGGCCAATAAAAATATTGTCTGACACTTTGCAAAGTTTTTGCCATTCCACTATGCATTGTCGCCTCTTCATGCGACCTCTTTATAAAATCAGTAGTCAACTCTTGTGGAGGCCAAATTCTCCAACAGTTACTCTCGGATTCAATATCGTCGCGATTAAAAGTAACCCTTTTGTAAATTATGCCTTCACATACTTTCAAATCTGGAAGTTGATCTGCATTATTTCCAATCGTGTCAATTAACGAAAGATAATTGGAATTTTTAAATTCTCCAGATTCAAAATCAATTAATGCCGGATTCCCTAGGACCAATTCGTCCATACCCAATCTAGACAACATGTCTGGAACAACATTTTTGGACCCTTTTCTGTGTTCTATCGTAAATTTATAACCCTGAAGTTTCAAGCTCCATCTAGCAAGTCGGCCATTGAGGTCACGTTGCCTCATTAACCATTGGAGACTTGAATGGTCAGTAATCACAGAAAATTCCATTAATTCGACATATTGTCTGAAACGTTCGATCGCCAAAATGACAGCCAAACATTCTTTTTCAGTGGTCGAATAGTTTCGTTGGGCAGTATTTAACTTTTTTGAGAAGTACTCAATGGGATGTTCCCAATCGTTATCATCCTTCTGAAAAAGTACTGCTCCAACGCCAACATTCGACGCATCGCACTGAATAAAAAATGGGCGATCGAAGTCCGGACTTGACAACACTGGGCTAGAGATCAAACGTAACTTTAGTTTTTCAAACGAATCTAATGCTTCGGGAGTCATCGTAAATTTTGGTGATTTTTTTAAGGTATCAGTAAGAGATGCTGTGAGTGTCGAAAAGTCATGGATGAATCTTCGATACCATCCCACAGTACCCAAAAATTTACGGACATCCTTTTGGCTATTAGGTGGCTTAATATTCATTATTGCCTCGATTTTGGACGGATCCGGTTTTAATTTGCCTTCACCAACTATGTACCCCAAATATTTTAATTCTTTATAACAGAATTTGGATTTGTCCATATTTATGGTCAATCCAGCTGCTGTCAGTTTGTTTCCCACTAGCTTCAACATTTCCATATGGCTCTCGAAATTAGGAGACACAATCAATAAATCGTCCAGGTACACAAAAACACGGTCTTTCAACTCTGAAGGAATCACTTTGTCCATCAGTCTACACATCCGTTGAGCAGCGTTGCACAGTCCAAAAGGCATTACCTTAAACTGGTAATGTGGCCTGCCTTGAACTGTGAACGCTGTCAATGGGCGACTTGATTCCTCCAGAGGAATTTGCCAAAATGCGTCCTTTAGATCTATTGCTGTGATGAAAAATGTGTCACCTAATCTGGCTAACAAACCATCTATGTTGGGCAAGGGGTAGGCATCTTTGCGAGTCACCTTATTTAGTTCTCTTGCATCCAAACATAGACGATTCTTGTTAGGCCTCATAACTAGTGTCACTCGATTGTTCCACTCTGCATTTGTTGCTTCTTCTATTACACCTAACATAAGCATTCTGTCCAGTTCTTCATATAGAAGTTTCTGTACACCTGGACTGACTGGAAAATATCTCATCTTTTTCGGAGCAGCATTTCCTACATCTATCGAATGCTTTTCCAGATGAGTTTTGCCAAGTCCGTACTTTGTGTAGCAACGAAACGAGAGCTTCACATTCTCCAAAATTAAATTCTGCTCCGGGGTTAAATCATGCATTTTCCTATCGGTATCAGATGCTGCTATTTCACATACAATATCATTACCCATCGAAATTCGTATGCCAAGTCTCTGCCAAAAATCGTATCCTAAAATCAAGGTCTGTTTTAGTGTTGGTACTAAATAAAATACCATTTCTCTATCCATGTTTCCACATTCAATCGACAATATAACTTTTCCAATTATTTTCAATGGCTCACCGCCAGCAGTATTTATCACAGATTTGAAATTTAAAATTCGTGCCTTCATCTTCTCAACATTTTCTAAACAATTTTTGCCTAAGCAACTCACAGCTGCTCCACTGTCCATTAAACCTTGCATTTCCATTCCGTTCAGTTTGACATTCATATATGGTCGAATGTCACCCTCTACAGGTAAACAAGCTGAAGCTATTTCTTTTCTTTCTTGTTTTCTCCGTTTATGTCCTTTTCTTGCCTTCAAAACATTTCTACTAATCTCAGGTACGAAATCATGAACAATTTCTTCTCTTTTTCGGTTGTAATTTTCCAATCGGACTTCGTATGGTATTATAGTTCCTATATTTTTACCTGCATCTGTATCAGATTTTCCTGTAAGGATATTGGTGCCTTTAGAATTCCGATTTTCAATGTGATACCCATTTCCATTTTTCTCAATTGTTGATTTCGTCATATCCCTTCCATCATTGTGTGAGTTTTCTAATCTCGATGTATTGTGTTCCACATTGGACAAATTTGTTGAATTTGAAATAACTACATTGCCGCTTGGAAAATTATTCGATGTTAAAAATCTTTTTGAAAAATCATTGTCTGTATTTAATATGGTACTATTCTGTTGCAAAACTACTGGGTCGATTCCTGTTTCGAACATGTTTGCCCAGTCCTCGTCATGTTCCGAAGCGAGTTTCCCGTGCACTTTGGACATTTGGGTGATGTTGTCCCATCGAACCCACATTTGTAACAGAATATATTTCTTTGTTCGTCAGGGCAATCGATAAATGTATGGCCAGATTTTTTGCAATTCCAGCAGATAAGTTGTCTAACTGGAACTGTATTTGGATACAAAGCCTCTACCTCAGGTTGAAAATTTGAAGGATCAATTTCCTCTATTTCAAGTTCATGAACTCGCCGAAAATTTTGGTTCTGTTGTCTGTAAGAGATTCGCTTTGAAATATTTCTTTCCGCTCTCTTACATTCTTCTATTAGTTCATCAATGGTCTCGATATTCTTGGGAAAAATCAATTGTACCAAACCTTCTTTTAAATTGTCCTTCATTATTCGTACAAGCTCATACTCATGCATTGGAATACGCAATTGGTTTCTGAGTTTCACGTTCTCTGATATATACATGTCAGCGGTCTCAGAGGGCAATTGTCGTCTTTCCATTATGCATCTTTGAATTTCGAAATCAGTTTCGAAATTTCTGAATTTCCTAATGAAATGGTATTTCAAATGGTCCCATTGGCATGTTGGATTTTGTTGGCGAAATTGCCAAATCCAATCGTGCGCTCTACCTGTTAGAAGATGGTGAAACCCTTTTACAAAAATATCCATAGGACAATTGTAATCGACTCTCAAACATTCAGCTCGAAAAACAAAATCTTCGACGCTGACTGACTTTGAAGAGCCATCGAATTTCAAACCCCATTTTTGCAATTGCAAAGGTGTCATGGGCTTGTGACCATATGGTGTGTATTGGTCAGGTATATCATGAGACGTATATCCTTGTCGTTGGTATGGCGGATGAGTTTGCATCTGTTGTGAAAATTGCGGTTGTTGGTTATGCTGTCGAAAATTTGGCGTTTGTGAATCTTGTCTATAACGATTATTTACCTGGTCATTTGGTAATCGGTCATTGCGAGGAATATTATTATTCTCAACTGAAACGGTTCCTTGAGAATTTAAGGAATTTCTTATGGCTTGTGGTATCATTATCGCGAGCCTTTGTTCCATAATTTGCAGCATATTTGCCTGTGCAGCGCCTACAGATGCACTGACATAGTCCCTTAAACTCAATCCATCTGCGTTCACAGCAGTATCAGGATTTACGCTTTCCTCCAAAGTTGGTAACCTTGCCCGATTCATGCTTGAAAATTCCCTTCTAATCGATCTAGCCGTGATACTACTGTATTCAGGAGTCGTTATAGAGTGTAACGATTCTGGAGACGATGTTGTCTGTGGGCCTAATTCGGGTTGAAACCGTACAGACATCAAAGGTGGTATATTAGCAGAATTCAAAATAGTTCTGTTAACACTAGATTCTGAATTGATCGAATTAGAATGTGGAGTATTGTTGGTCGAAGTTGCCGTTTCAGAAGTATTTAAGTGTGAAACGCTAGAATTTAAATTCGGTTCAAAATTTTCCGCATTTGGGTTCAAAATACTTAATTGATTATTTCTAGCCGCGATTCTACTTGGCATGACGATTAATAAACTCAAATTCAGTAAATATAAAATTCTATTTTGGTCATGTAATGGTGTAAGTAGTTCTATTGAGAGGTAATGAAAATGAATGTGATAGTCTGACAAGTCGAAAAGATCTTTTTTTTTTTGTTTTGGACACAGAAAATTTCAATAAGACCACAATATAAATAAAACATAAGAAAATATGTGAGATATATATATAAAAAAAAACCAAAATCTTGAAATGTTTTCAACGTTTTAGAAAATTAGAAAAAAAATATTGAAATAAATATTGTTTTGAATATATATAGTTGATAAATATTTTTAGTCTAAATTTTGATTCTAGTAGTTAGTAACACACAAACTAAACATATAATACTACAAATAATATTAACAATTTTTGTTTTCTTTTTCTTTGTTTCTTTTCAGATACATATACATGCAAAGTTGAAATTTCGTAACTGGTCGGATCAAAAGAAGACAATGGAAATCCAAATGCAATCATTTTCATATTTTCAATAATATTTTAAGTATTTTCTAATTTCTTTTTTTTTAGAATTGTAATATTACGAAAAATTTAGATTGTAAATAATTTTAAATGTTTGTTTTTTATTTTAATAAAACAAAGACAAAAATTCGATTGAATTTTAATTTTTTGGTGTTTTTAATTAAGGTTCTTGGAATTATGGCAAAACAGGTTTGAAAAATCATATAAAAAATTAATATTTAATTACTTTGATAAAGACTCAATATTTCAATCATTTTGTTTTGAGAAACTGAAACAAATAGATATATTCAGCTTTATAGCCAGTATAATCTATGCTTTCAGGATTTCTCTAAAACAATCTGTTTGCAATTTTGGTCCTTGGACACATCATTGGAATTTGACTGAACATCGTTGCGAATCGGCATGGTGCTAAAGCTCCTTCCGTGACATCCGATGTTCTTGACAAAATCTTTTGTTGGTCTTATTCTATTGCTGAAATAAAAAAATTAATGGATGATAATATGTGGGTGAAGTTGGTTTTTGTGTATCATACACTACAGGAACCAAGGTGTAAAAAAAATCCACTGTTCTGGGTGCGAAAATTTTATGATTGATGGTAGAATCAAAAAAAGTCGCCCCACGTTGGGCGCCAAAATGTGATAACCCCTTAGCGGAAATGGTACTATGGTGTTATGCTGCGGTCTAGCTCGCCGGATGGGTAGGTTCTTATCCGCTATTTAGGTTATACATTTAAATTTCTTAACGTACCATATTGTCTTCCTGGACCAGAGCTGGGAGTTGCAAAAAGGCTATAAACAGAAATTACATATGTACAGCTCTGATATAATTTGGTATGTTCTCACTGGAAGAACATATCTAAGTATGTGTGTACGTGTTTCTCTCTCCACCAGTTAGTCCAGGGATGGGATGTATTAAAATGATTGATTCGGGCTATGTTTGATTTTTCTTGCGACAGGTATGCATTTTTCAGACTGTTTTGCCTCGAGTACAACTTAAAATTCATCGTTTGGATTTCTTAGTGAGACTTAGGTGTTTTAGTCTCAAGGCTCGCCCACCCCATATGACATTTCTGCCATCCATGATATTTCCTATGCCTTAAGGAATATTTGGAAATATCCCAAATTTTGAATTTGCCTACTTTTGTGACCGTTACATTTCAACTTTTTTAAGAAATTAAAACATGTTTTTATATTCTTTTCAAATTCACATTATAAATATTTTTATTCTTAAATATAGAGGTTTTTAATAAAGTTTATGGTTCAATATTGAAACGAAATATAATTTATTTTAAGGCCTTAAGTATAAATAACACATGCAATCACATAAATAATTATAAAGGTTTGTTTTGATTTTACTTATTTATGACAATATTAAAAAAACAATTTAATAATTAACAAAAAAAAATAATTAACATTAATATTTTTCTTTAGATTATCCTTAGTTTTTGATAACATTTAATAACCTTTTATATTTATTTTACAAGGTCTAATTGGCGAATTTAATAAATTCATGTAAATGTAGATAAGTAGTTTTAATATTCTAGTTGTTTTTGTTTTTTTTTAGTAATAGTTTTGTTGTTTTTTTTTTTATACATTTCTCAGTTTTCTCTATAAAAGTTTTGTGGAAATTAATAATGTTTACTTAATGAAATTTTTAGTAACTCATTTTTTTAAGTTTTATTACATAGGGCAGACTTATTTTTTTATAGATATGCAAATAATAAGATTTATCTATTGAGTCACAATTCATTTTGTAAGTGATTTTCGAATTTTGTTTGGTATTTTTTTTTTATTTGTTTTAGTATTGTCTGTTTTTATGTATAAATTAAATTTACTTATTTTTTTTTTTTTAGTTGAGCACCTTCGATACTCCTGTTGCGGTATCGAAGGTACTCACGAGTTTCTTTCTTTTTACTTTTCTACAAGACGATCACAGATTTAATTACCTCGTTTAAATTTCCAACATGAACGGCAATATCGGCAATGTGCATTTTTAATTTATTCGGTCTGTCTGTGCCACAACTGTTGGGAAACCACTGGACTTGAATAGTGTACGTCTTTACTGATGTGCTCCCACAACCACGTGGTGTATACACACAAAACCACCACCGACAATATGTGGATTTTTGTCTCCACTAGGAAAGATGGTGTTTTTCAAACTTCCTACCAGATTACATTGCGAATAGAGAAATAGACTATATTAATGGTAAATCAATTTAAAGTGTTCGCACATGGTCAACACATACTTCATTCTATTTCCTCACTATTGACCACGTTTCTTTGCCTCTCAGCACTAACATCACGTTGAAAATTCGTCGTTCAGTTTCCACAAATTTTCTGAATTCGTTTCAGGCTTTCCAATCAAAGTCAGAAATGTTTAAACTCAGTTTATTATTATTGGATATAGTTTCTACAAAAATCGCATACATTTTTTTATTCTCATTAAAAACTTCAAGAAAATGTAGTGTGAACGGCAAATTTTCAATGTTGCTTCAAAACCTAACCTCAAAATCCTCACTAAATCAATATTTCATGAATTAAAAATGTGTCTCCACAAAACGTGGAACATGGTTTCATCATATTCTCATAACTTCGTTTTTCATACATGCAACACAATTCTTTAGTCAACATTGCAGCAAAAATTTTAAATTTATGATTCATTCACTTTTAACTAAAAAAAAGAATTCAAAACTCTCACCTGTTGTTGGAAATTTCCTGTACCGCAAAATTGTCTCTACAACTATATTGTCTCCTTTCTCGGTTTTCACTTTTATTGTTGCACTGAAATTTCCCGATTTTAAACCTGTCGATTCGCTCACTGTATCGCACGAGTGGTGAATAGTAAAAGAGTGTATCCTCAATCGGGATGTAAAACGTCACCTTCGTCAGCATATGGAGAGCCCATATGATCAGTTCCCATATGGTTTAACCATATGATAGCTGATAGTCGTATCTACACTAGTCGTAAATTTTCAACCAGTGTTGGTGAGGTAGTGAAAAATACCAATTCGAATGTGTTTACATTTTATTTGGCCCTTAAAAAAAATAAAAGACATACTCTGAGAAATTTGTTGGCCTTGGACATCACAAAGCCAATACTTTTCGCGCAGCCTGTGGAGCGTAAAGTGTTGGGAACAAACAAACAAAAAAAAACAAGCATCTCAGTGTGTCTAGTTGTGGTTGTTGGCAATGGCGCCATGTCCGTCCGCATGTCGACCATATCAATGCAAATGTTCCTGCGCAAAAAGGTAATGTATTAAGAATTATCCTTGTGTGTACAAAAATTCTAATAAAGATTTATTTCCATAGGTTAAAGAAAGGCTTGAAATATATTTTCGCGAATGTCGCTGTAATAAGACAATGGATGAATGCTATGTTTATGGGTGCCTTTGCATAGAAAAAGGAAAACAAAATAAGTTAATGTGTCCAAGGAGTGATTGTTTTGTCTTGTGGATGCCAGAATGCATTCAGTGTTGGTGGAAGATTTGCCATATAGGCTGCAAATGTGCATTGGTGTTACAAAGGGATAACAGTGTATGCATAATGGATGGTGTAAATTCCATACCAAAAAATATGCACTTTTGGATTTCCAACTTAATCGAGATTTATACCTGCACATGATAATGTGTTTGAAAGTGGATATAAAAGATACGTGTATTTTTTTTGGTAGTGATCCAAATTCTAATTTTTTTCTCTTTCATTTTTTTTCAGGCATTATTTCTGACGTCCTAATATGGTTTTCATCATTACATGTACATGATCAATGTCTGTTGTTTGGTCATATATAAATTGTACACACAGAACCGATGCCATTGGAATGATGTACATATCAATGCATTAAAACAAAAAAGTGTATGTTGTACGTGTGTGTGTCAAATAAAAAGGAAAACAAAATGCGTCCATGTCGACCAAATTGTGGATATTAAAAAATATTCATCCGTTAATGACAGGCTACCTGATTAGGCTGTTAATGTCGCGTTTGGCAAAAAAAGGTGTTTGGCATAAGACAAAACAAAAATCGGAATGGTATTCAACTTTCCCAATACGATTGCACTATATACCTGTGTATGACTGTCGGTTGACAAAAGGTATCATTTTATTGTGGTAACCCAAAATTTAATTCTCATTTGCTGAAATTTTCTAACATCGTTTTTTTTTCTCGTTGCAGATATTCATTCAAGGTCTATTGTATAGTCATGAAAGTGAAACAAATGCAAGCAGTCGATGTCATTGTCATGATATGTCTATCATCATTGCAAAACGAGCGGGTGAATGATTCATGGCGTTTTTGGAAAACCTTGAAAAATATCCTATTACCTGGCCTATGGCCAGAGGAAAAGGAAATGAATTCGAAAAATTGGATAAATGCTATCTTATGATACAGCATCCCTATGTAATTATTGCAAGAGGTTAACAACAAACATTCAGGATTATACGTGATTTCTGTTTTCAACCACTTTGATGTCAAATGTTGTGGACTCTTCGGTTTATTTCACAAGATAAGTTTTATTATGTATTGTCTGGTTAACGATCATATACTAATTCATTTTTTTTATCTATTTTCAGATTCATTCAATCAAATTATCCAATTATACTAATATTGCTTTATCTTTTTCTATAGGTACTGTGGATTGTAATTGGCGATGATGAATGCAGTATAAAGGATCATTATTGAATTTTGAAGCACCATGAATGCAGACAAACAAAATACATCTTATGGATAACAACTCAACGGTGGATAAACAGAATTTTAAGTGGTGAGAAATCTAGAAAATATGTAGTAGCAGTAGGTTATTGAAATATATAGGCAGATTTTCATACTCGTAGATGTTGTGCGTGTATTACACCTATGTATTCTCCCTTAAGTGTCTCAACCTCATACTGGCAGTTACCGATTGCCTTTCCTATCCGGCACTTTAGCCATTGTTAGCAAAATTTTGCATTTCTCCCTTTGGCAAAATTACTTTGCACAAAGTTTTTTCTAAACACTTCCTGTCCTGGACGAAAGGTTGTAAAACGGCTTCTCCTATTATATGACCTCACATTCCTTTCATAGGTCTCATGTAATTTCTTATTAATTCCTTGATGCAATATTCGCATTTGATCCGGTTTAGGTAGTACATTTATTTCGCCCTCTTCCAATGCATTCAGTCTTTTCAATATTTTATATGCGTCCGCGTGTGTAATCATTTGGTATCCCGTCAATGCAAAATATGGTGACGTACCTGTCGACGAATGTATTGTTGATCTCAACGAGCATTCTATTTTTGACAAATTTTCGTCCCATTTTGTTTGGTCCGTTTTCAGGTAGGATCGGATGCTACTTAGGATTGTCTGATAAACACGTTCACTTGCGTTTGCCTGTGGTGTGTGTATAGGTGATCTTATGTGGCGTATACCAAATAACTTTAACAATTCTTGAAAGGATTCGGAGACAAATTGTTTCCCATTATCTGAGTGTATACACTCAGGTACTCCGAATTTATGGAAAACTTCTTCCACAAGAAATTTATTGACAAATTTTGCCGTCGCCTTTGTCATTGGCTTTAACAGAACAAATTTGGTTTTATGATCCAATACTATAAAAATGAATGCCTTGCCTGATTTCGTTCGCGGATAAGGACCAAGAAAATCGACATAAATCTTTTGAAAAGGCCTTTGGGTTACAACTTCAACTCCCATTGGTGGCCTTAGAGTATATTTTGGATGTTTTATTTCTTTGCAAGTGTCACATTTATTGACATAATCCCTTATCTGGGTCACCATAGAGGGCCAATAAAAATATTGTCTGACACTTTGCAAAGTTTTTGCCATTCCACTATGCATTGTCGCCTCTTCATGCGACCTCTTTATAAAATCAGTAGTCAACTCTTGTGGAGGCCAAATTCTCCAACAGTTACTCTCGGATTCAATATCGTCGCGATTAAAAGTAACCCTTTTGTAAATTATGCCTTCACATACTTTCAAATCTGGAAGTTGATCTGCATTATTTCCAATCGTGTCAATTAACGAAAGATAATTGGAATTTTTAAATTCTCCAGATTCAAAATCAATTAATGCCGGATTCCCTAGGACCAATTCGTCCATACCCAATCTAGACAACATGTCTGGAACAACATTTTTGGACCCTTTTCTGTGTTCTATCGTAAATTTATAACCCTGAAGTTTCAAGCTCCATCTAGCAAGTCGGCCATTGAGGTCACGTTGCCTCATTAACCATTGGAGACTTGAATGGTCAGTAATCACAGAAAATTCCATTAATTCGACATATTGTCTGAAACGTTCGATCGCCAAAATGACAGCCAAACATTCTTTTTCAGTGGTCGAATAGTTTCGTTGGGCAGTATTTAACTTTTTTGAGAAGTACTCAATGGGATGTTCCCAATCGTTATCATCCTTCTGAAAAAGTACTGCTCCAACGCCAACATTCGACGCATCGCACTGAATAAAAAATGGGCGATCGAAGTCCGGACTTGACAACACTGGGCTAGAGATCAAACGTAACTTTAGTTTTTCAAACGAATCTAATGCTTCGGGAGTCATCGTAAATTTTGGTGATTTTTTTAAGGTATCAGTAAGAGATGCTGTGAGTGTCGAAAAGTCATGGATGAATCTTCGATACCATCCCACAGTACCCAAAAATTTACGGACATCCTTTTGGCTATTAGGTGGCTTAATATTCATTATTGCCTCGATTTTGGACGGATCCGGTTTTAATTTGCCTTCACCAACTATGTACCCCAAATATTTTAATTCTTTATAACAGAATTTGGATTTGTCCATATTTATGGTCAATCCAGCTGCTGTCAGTTTGTTTCCCACTAGCTTCAACATTTCCATATGGCTCTCGAAATTAGGAGACACAATCAATAAATCGTCCAGGTACACAAAAACACGGTCTTTCAACTCTGAAGGAATCACTTTGTCCATCAGTCTACACATCCGTTGAGCAGCGTTGCACAGTCCAAAAGGCATTACCTTAAACTGGTAATGTGGCCTGCCTTGAACTGTGAACGCTGTCAATGGGCGACTTGATTCCTCCAGAGGAATTTGCCAAAATGCGTCCTTTAGATCTATTGCTGTGATGAAAAATGTGTCACCTAATCTGGCTAACAAACCATCTATGTTGGGCAAGGGGTAGGCATCTTTGCGAGTCACCTTATTTAGTTCTCTTGCATCCAAACATAGACGATTCTTGTTAGGCCTCATAACTAGTGTCACTCGATTGTTCCACTCTGCATTTGTTGCTTCTTCTATTACACCTAACATAAGCATTCTGTCCAGTTCTTCATATAGAAGTTTCTGTACACCTGGACTGACTGGAAAATATCTCATCTTTTTCGGAGCAGCATTTCCTACATCTATCGAATGCTTTTCCAGATGAGTTTTGCCAAGTCCGTACTTTGTGTAGCAACGAAACGAGAGCTTCACATTCTCCAAAATTAAATTCTGCTCCGGGGTTAAATCATGCATTTTCCTATCGGTATCAGATGCTGCTATTTCACATACAATATCATTACCCATCGAAATTCGTATGCCAAGTCTCTGCCAAAAATCGTATCCTAAAATCAAGGTCTGTTTTAGTGTTGGTACTAAATAAAATACCATTTCTCTATCCATGTTTCCACATTCAATCGACAATATAACTTTTCCAATTATTTTCAATGGCTCACCGCCAGCAGTATTTATCACAGATTTGAAATTTAAAATTCGTGCCTTCATCTTCTCAACATTTTCTAAACAATTTTTGCCTAAGCAACTCACAGCTGCTCCACTGTCCATTAAACCTTGCATTTCCATTCCGTTCAGTTTGACATTCATATATGGTCGAATGTCACCCTCTACAGGTAAACAAGCTGAAGCTATTTCTTTTCTTTCTTGTTTTCTCCGTTTATGTCATTTTCTTGCCTTCAAAACATTTCTACTAATCTCAGGTACGAAATCATGAAAAATTTCTTCTCTTTTTCGGTTGTAATTGTCCAATCGGACTTCGTATGGTATTATAGTTCCTATATTTTTACCTGCATCTGTATCAGATTTTCCTGTAAGGATATTGGTGCCTTTAGAATTCCGATTTTCAATGTGATACCCATTTCCATTTTTCTCAATTGTAGATTTCGTCATATCCCTTCCATCATTGTGTGAGTTTTCTAATCTCGATGTATTGTGTTCCACATTGGACAAATTTGTTGAATTTGAAATAACTACATTGCCGCTTGGAAAATTATTCGAGGTTAAAAATCTTTTTGAAAAATCATTGTCTGTATTTAATATGGTACTATTCTGTTGCAAAACTACTGGGTCGATTCCTGTTTCGAACATGTTTGCCCAGTCCTCGTCATGTTCCGAAGCGAGTTTCCCGTGCACTTTGGACATTTGGGTGATGTTGTCCCATCGAACCCACATTTGTAACAGAATATATTTCTTTGTTCGTCAGGGCAATCGATAAATGTATGGCCAGATTTTTTGCAATTCCAGCAGATAAGTTGTCTAACTGGAACTGTATTTGGATACAAAGCCTCTACCTCAGGTTGAAAATTTGAAGGATCAATTTCCTCTATTTCAAGTTCATGAACTCGCCGAAAATTTTGGTTCTGTTGTCTGTAAGAGATTCGCTTTGAAATATTTCTTTCCGCTCTCTTACATTCTTCTATTAGTTCATCAATGGTCTCGATATTCTTGGGAAAAATCAATTGTACCAAACCTTCTTTTAAATTGTCCTTCATTATTCGTACAAGCTCATACTCATGCATTGGAATACGCAATTGGTTTCTGAGTTTCACGTTCTCTGATATATACATGTCAGCGGTCTCAGAGGGCAATTGTCGTCTTTCCATTATGCATCTTTGAATTTCGAAATCAGTTTCGAAATTTCTGAATTTCCTAATGAAATGGTATTTCAAATGGTCCCATTGGCATGTTGGATTTTGTTGGCGAAATTGCCAAATCCAATCGTGCGCTCTACCTGTTAGAAGATGGTGAAACCCTTTTACAAAAATATCCATAGGACAATTGTAATCGACTCTCAAACATTCAGCTCGAAAAACAAAATCTTCGACGCTGACTGACTTTGAAGAGCCATCGAATTTCAAACCCCATTTTTGCAATTGCAAAGGTGTCATGGGCTTGTGACCATATGGTGTGTATTGGTCAGGTATATCATGAGACGTATATCCTTGTCGTTGGTATGGCGGATGAGTTTGCATCTGTTGTGAAAATTGCGGTTGTTGGTTATGCTGTCGAAAATTTGGCGTTTGTGAATCTTGTCTATAACGATTATTTACCTGGTCATTTGGTAATCGGTCATTGCGAGGAATATTATTATTCTCAACTGAAACGGTTCCTTGAGAATTTAAGGAATTTCTTATGGCTTGTGGTATCATTATCGCGAGCCTTTGTTCCATAATTTGCAGTATATTTGCCTGTGCAGCGCCTACAGATGCACTGACATAGTCCCTTAAACTCAATCCATCTGCGTTCACAGCAGTATCAGGATTTACGCTTTCCTCCAAAGTTGGTAACCTTGCCCGATTCATGCTTGAAAATTCCCTTCTAATCGATCTAGCCGTGATACTACTGTATTCAGGAGTCGTTATAGAGTGTAACGATTCTGGAGACGATGTTGTCTGTGGGCCTAATTCGGGTTGAAACCGTACAGACATCAAAGGTGGTATATTAGCAGAATTCAAAATAGTTCTGTTAACACTAGATTCTGAATTGATCGAATTAGAATGTGGAGTATTGTTGGTCGAAGTTGCCGTTTCAGAAGTATTTAAGTGTGAAACGCTAGAATTTAAATTCGGTTCAAAATTTTCCGCATTTGGGTTCAAAATACTTAATTGATTATTTCTAGCCGCGATTCTACTTGGCATGACGATTAATAAACTCAAATTCAGTAAATATAAAATTCTATTTTGGTCATGTAATGGTGTAAGTAGTTCTATTGAGAGGTAATGAAAATGAATGTGATAGTCTGACAAGTCGAAAAGATCTTTTTTTTTGTTTTGGACACAGAAAATTTCAATAAGACCACAATATAAATAAAACATAAGAAAATATGTGAGATATATATATAAAAAAAAACCAAAATCTTGAAATGTTTTCAACGTTTTAGAAAATTAGAAAAAAAATATTGAAATAAATATTGTTTTGAATATATATAGTTGATAAATATTTTTAGTCTAAATTTTGATTCTAGTAGTTAGTAACACACAAACTAAACATATAATACTACAAATAATATTAACAATTTTTGTTTTCTTTTTCTTTGTTTCTTTTCAGATACATATACATGCAAAGTTGAAATTTCGTAACTGGTCGGATCAAAAGAAGACAATGGAAATCCAAATGCAATCATTTTCATATTTTCAATAATATTTTAAGTATTTTCTAATTTCTTTTTTTTTAGAATTGTAATATTACGAAAAATTTAGATTGTAAATAATTTTAAATGTTTGTTTTTTATTTTAATAAAACAAAGACAAAAATTCGATTGAATTTTAATTTTTTGGTGTTTTTAATTAAGGTTCTTGGAATTATGGCAAAACAGGTTTGAAAAATCATATAAAAAATTAATATTTAATTACTTTGATAAAGACTCAATATTTCAATCATTTTGTTTTGAGAAACTGAAACAAATAGATATATTCAGCTTTATAGCCAGTATAATCTATGCTTTCAGGATTTCTCTAAAACAATCTGTTTGCAATTTTGGTCCTTGGACACATCATTGGAATTTGACTGAACATCGTTGCGAATCGGCATGGTGCTAAAGCTCCTTCCGTGACATCCGATGTTCTTGACAAAATCTTTTGTTGGTCTTATTCTATTGCTGAAATAAAAAAATTAATGGATGATAATATGTGGGTGAAATTGGTTTTTGTGTATCATACACTACAGGAACCAAGGTGTAAAAAAAATCCACTGTTCTGGGTGCGAAAATTTTATGATTGATGGTAGAATCAAAAAAAGTCGCCCCACGTTGGGCGCCAAAATGTGATAACCCCTTAGCGGAAATGGTACTATGGTGTTATGCTGCGGTCTAGCTCGCCGGATGGGTAGGTTCTTATCCGCTATTTAGGTTATACATTTAAATTTCTTAACGTACCATATTGTCTTCCTGGACCAGAGCTGGGAGTTGCAAAAAGGCTATAAACAGAAATTACATCTGTACAGCTCTGATATAATTTGGTATGTTCTCACTGGAAGAACATATCTAAGTATGTGTGTACGTGTTTCTCTCTCCACCAGTTAGTCCAGGGATGGGATGTATTAAAATGATTGATTCGGGCTATGTTTGATTTTTCTTGCGACAGGTATGCATTTTTCAGACTGTTTTGCCTCGAGTACAACTTAAAATTCATCGTTTGGATTTCTTAGTGAGACTTAGGTGTTTTAGTCTCAAGGCTCGCCCACCCCATATGACATTTCTGCCATCCATGATATTTCCTATGCCTTAAGGAATATTTGGAAATATCCCAAATTTTGAATTTGCCTACTTTTGTGACCGTTACATTTCAACTTTTTTAAGAAATTAAAACATGTTTTTATATTCTTTTCAAATTCACATTATAAATATTTTTATTCTTAAATATAGAGGTTTTTAATAAAGTTTATGGTTCAATATTGAAACGAAATATAATTTATTTTAAGGCCTTAAGTATAAATAACACATGCAATCACATAAATAATTATAAAGGTTTGTTTTGATTTTACTTATTTATGACAATATTAAAAAAACAATTTAATAATTAACAAAAAAAAATAATTAACATTAATATTTTTCTTTAGATTATCCTTAGTTTTTGATAACATTTAATAACCTTTTATATTTATTTTACAAGGTCTAATTGGCGAATTTAATAAATTCATGTAAATGTAGATAAGTAGTTTTAATATTCTAGTTGTTTTTGTTTTTTTTTAGTAATAGTTTTGTTGTTTTTTTTTTATACATTTCTCAGTTTTCTCTATAAAAGTTTTGTGGAAATTAATAATGTTTACTTAATGAAATTTTTAGTAACTCATTTTTTTAAGTTTTATTACATAGGGCAGACTTATTTTTTTATAGATATGCAAATAATAAGATTTATCTATTGAGTCACAATTCATTTTGTAAGTGATTTTCGAATTTTGTTTGGTATTTTTTTTTTATTTGTTTTAGTATTGTCTGTTTTTATGTATAAATTAAATTTACTTATTTTTTTTTTTTTAGTTGAGCACCTTCGATACTCCTGTTGCGGTATCGAAGGTACTCACGAGTTTCTTTCTTTTTACTTTTCTACAAGACGATCACAGATTTAATTACCTCGTTTAAATTTCCAACATGAACGGCAATATCGGCAATGTGCATTTTTAATTTATTCGGTCTGTCTGTGCCACAACTGTTGGGAAACCACTGGACTTGAATAGTGTACGTCTTTACTGATGTGCTCCCACAACCACGTGGTGTATACACACAAAACCACCACCGACAATATGTGGATTTTTGTCTCCACTAGGAAAGATGGTGTTTTTCAAACTTCCTACCAGATTACATTGCGAATAGAGAAATAGACTATATTAATGGTAAATCAATTTAAAGTGTTCGCACATGGTCAACACATACTTCATTCTATTTCCTCACTATTGACCACGTTTCTTTGCCTCTCAGCACTAACATCACGTTGAAAATTCGTCGTTCAGTTTCCACAAATTTTCTGAATTCGTTTCAGGCTTTCCAATCAAAGTCAGAAATGTTTAAACTCAGTTTATTATTATTATTGGATATAGTTTCTACAAAAATCGCATACATTTTTTTTATTCTCATTAAAAACTTCAAGAAAATGTAGTGTGAACGGCAAATTTTCAATGTTGCTTCAAAACCTAACCTCAAAATCCTCACTAAATCAATATTTCATGAATTAAAAATGTGTCTCCACAAAACGTGGAACATGGTTTCATCATATTCTCATAACTTCGTTTTTCATACATGCAACACAATTCTTTAGTCAACATTGCAGCAAAAATTTTAAATTTATGATTCATTCACTTTTAACTAAAAAAAAGAATTCAAAACTCTCACCTGTTGTTGGAAATTTCCTGTACCGCAAAATTGTCTCTACAACTATATTGTCTCCTTTCTCGGTTTTCACTTTTATTGTTGCACTGAAATTTCCCGATTTTAAACCTGTCGATTCGCTCACTGTATCGCACGAGTGGTGAATAGTAAAAGAGTGTATCCTCAATCGGGACGTAAAACGTCACCTTCGTCAGCATATGGAGAGCCCATATGATCAGTTCCCATATGGTTTAACCATATGATAGCTGATAGTCGTATCTACACTAGTCGTAAATTTTCAACCAGTGTTGGTGAGGTAGTGAAAAATACCAATTCGAATGTGTTTACATTTTATTTGGCCCTTAAAAAAAATAAAAGACATACTCTGAGAAATTTGTTGGCCTTGGACATCACACAAATTAGGAACGTACTGGACCGCATGTTAGAATTGATTTCCAGCAGAAGGAGTTCACAAAATATCCATTTTAAACTGATAATAGCGTATGAATTAAGCTGACGATGTGATGCACATTTTCATCCAGAAGTTGTTGATTTCAACAATTTGTTTTTTTTAACAATTTTAATTGGTTGCACTTGTAATGTTTCTAGAAACTTTTTCTTGTCGATAAGCCAGTCATTTTTCATTGGTCAGCTTCTTAATGTTTGCAAGAATGTAGCATCCAAAGATTTTAGTTTTCTGCAAAGAGATTTAAATTTAGTGACTTCTCTAAAGTGTTGATTTAATTTTTCATATTGACGTACCAATTATTATAAACTATTTGAAGCAGTTCCAGTTAATTGTCCACCATTTTTTCATCGGTCAGCTTTTTAATTTTTAGTTTTCTTCAAAGAGATATACATTTAGTGACTTCCTTAAAGCTTTATTTCATTTTTTATTTTCACTTACCTATTTTTATAAAATATTTGGTTATTTGTCTAAAATTTTCCATTTCTTTAATTTCCATTTTCTTGCAATTGACCACGAACTTCGTTGCACAAATAAGTATTGAAAACCACATGGTTTTTTCGTTGCATTTTAGGGTAGTGTTTTGTCAAAGTTTTCTCATATTATCTTCAACACCTTTTCAAAGATTTCGTCAACATTTTGGCAAATTGGAAGTAATTTGCAAACAATTTGAAGATGTATTGAAGACGAGCTATTTCAAGTCAAGTTGAATTTATGTTGAAAATTATATTTACCCTCAAACTGAAAAGTTGTTGCATTTGAAAAACGCTCATCCTGTGTTTATTGGGTTGGGTTATTTCTATTTTGGTTGTAACTTGTTTTTATATTTATTTCTAAAGGTATTCTTATTGCTTTGAAATCACATTGAGAATGATTCTCAATGTGAAGGTTCAATTATTTTCAATAAAAATGCATGCATGAAGAAAACGTGGTAACAATGAAATTCGAAAGTTTTGGTAGCTCCGGTGGATTGGTTTGTTGTCGTGCAAAATTTAGAACAATAATAAAATAATTTTATTTATTATTTTATTAAAAATGAATATCTCACGGTACAGCACACACAGAAATGGTAAACATATTAGAGTTTTTATTGTTCGCTATGTTGTACATCAAAATATTTCACAGTCATAGCGTTTTGGCGCCAAAACGTGAATTGGCATGCAAATTGAAAAAGAAGGGAACAACAGAATTCATTCAGGAATATGATTTATGGAGAAGGCAATCGTCGTGAACAAATTGGATGTGTTGGAGGTAGTATGGAAATTATTATCTGCACTCCTGATCGTTTAAATTGTACAAGCGAATGTTATTGACGCAACCACTAAATATTTAACTTAAACTTAAATATTTGTTCGGTATAGAACAAATATTACGAAAAAATTGCGTATAAATTGGTTCAAGAATATCTGTAAAATTTTTAATCTACCAATTTTTGAGTCACCAATTGTTCACTTTTCACTTGCAAATACGTTACTTTTTCACAGTAAATGATGTGCATTAAAACTGGACAGTAAATAATTACAAACGTTCTTGCGAACTTGTAAAATAATTTAGAGTTTACGTTTTTTTTTTAAAGAACTGCGAAAAAACGCATTTTTATGAAAATCTTCGGCGACTTTGTGAATATTCGTTCCGGAGCCGTTTCAAGCCGTCAAAATCTCGGCGGCTCGCCGAAACCGGCTTGAAATCGGCTGGTGCAAGACTCTGCTTCTGGCTGATACAATGATGTTTCCATTGTATTTGAGGCCCGTCAGAAATCCTGAAAGAAAAAAGAGAGAAATAGATTAGTAGGAAATTATAAAATAAACAGCCGGCAGGTATTCCGGGCAGCAATATCCTTTGACGTCACCCAATAAACACAGGATGAGCGTTTTTCAAATGCAACAACTTTTCAGTTTGAGGGTAAATATAATTTTCAACATAAATTCAACTTGACTTGAAATAGCTCATCTTCAATACATCTTCAAATTGTTTGCGAATTACTTCCAATTTGCCAAACTGTTGACGAAATCTTTGAAAAGGTGTTGAAGATAATATGAGAAAACTTTGACAAAACACTACCCTAAAATGCAACGAAAAAAACATGTGGTTTTCAATACTTATTTGTGCAACAAAGTTCGTGGTCAATTGCAACAAATAAAAAATGGAAAATTTAAGCAAATAACCAAATAGTTTATAAAAATAGGTAAGTGAAAATAAAAAATGAAATAAAACTTTAAGGAAGTCACTAAATGTATATCTCTTTGCAGAAAACTAAAATTATGGATTCTACGTTCTTGAAAACATTAAAAAGCTGACCAATGAAAAAATGGTGGGCAATTAACTGGAACTGCTTCAAATAGTTTATAATAATTGGTACGTCAATATGAAAAATTAAATCAACACTTTAAAGAAGTCACTAAATTTAAATCTCTTTCCAGAAAACTAAAATCTTTGGATGCTACATTCTTGCAAACAATAAGAAGCTGACCAATGAAAAATGGGTGGCTTATCGACAAGAAAAAGTTTCCAGAAACGTTACAAGTGCAACCAATTAAAATTGTTAAAAACAACAAATTGTTGAAATCAACAACTTCTGGATGAAAATGTGCATCACATCGTCAGTTTAATTCATATGCTATTATCAGTTTAAAATGGATATTTTGTGAATTCCTTCTGCTGGAAATCAATTCTAACAAGCGGTCCAGTACGTTCCTAATTTAAAATGGCCCCTAATGTTAATAAAAGGAAGGAACCAATAGGAAGGAAATCGAATTATCAATGCAAAAGTGTTTACTAATAATGTTTAAGATATTTAAAGTTTTGTTGTTTGTTTTTTTTTTTTTGTTCTTATTTGTTGATATGTTTAATAAGATTATTATATATCAATTGGTATTGTAGTGTATTATGTAGTGTAGTGTATTATTATATATTTTATTTTGATGAAAATTAATAAATTATACAAAATGCATAGACTTTTGGCTTTGACTTTCAATTTGAAGTGGGGATATCATTCATACAAATTCAGGTTGAAAAGTATTTGCAACGATGTTAATTTTGAATTTGACTCGCATCGAAAATTGTTTGACAAATTATTGAGTAGCAATTAGGGCTGTCACTCGGGATAAATCCCGTCCCGAAATCCCGGGATTTTCGGGACGGGATTTATCCCGAATCCCGGGATTTTTTATTTTGAATCCCGGGATTTTTCGGGATCCCGAAAAAATAATACCAATGTGATAAAAATGTGGTTTTTTAAGATTGTTTATTAATAAATTGGAGTCTTCACTCAGTGTAAACGGCCCTTAGATTTCATAACCGACAAATTGAGTTAATAAACATCTTGAGTAAGAATTTATTATACATGAGGTATACTAAAGAGCACAATTTCATCAAAAATCGAAATAAACGAGAAGGACCTTTGAATAATGAGTTCATGTGAAATGGAATTCGTGCCACATAAAATAAAAAGCAATGATAAAAGGTCCGTCGAAAATATGACAAGATCGCGATTATCTGACAAAAATTTGGATGCTGCGATATTTTTACTTAAATCGAAGTACAAAAGGATTATCACAAGTATACGAAAATACGCCTAATCTAACCTAATCCTTAAAATGTTTGCTGAGTAAGATTGCGATAAGAAATGGCTTTTTTCATTTATTTTTTTTTCGCTAAGTATGATAGCAATTTAAAATTGCTTTTAAATTTACTCTTATGTTCTTTTGTTGTTAATAAAATTGAATTAATTAAATAAATTGGTTTAATGTACAACAATTTTTTAGCGCTGTAAATTGTAATTAATTAAAATATTTAAAGAATCCCGGAAAAAATCTCGAAAAATCCCGGGATCCCGGGATTCAATATTTTGAAATCCCGAATCCCGGGATTTTTAAAAATCGATCCCGAACGACAGCCCTAGTAGCGATGCATTTCAATTTGAGGATAACACTTGAGATATTATTGCTAATGTGTTGAATTTCACTGTTGAGGGTAATGTCAGTTGATGTCGTTCCTTCAAGGAATAAAGATTGAAAATACAAAAAAAGTACAAAGGAATAAACAGTACAATGGTGAGATTTTATTTTATTTTTTATGTATGCATTACATTTTTATTAAATCCTTTTTTTTGTTTGGAAACCAATAAGAATACCTTTAGAAATAAACATAAAAATAAGTTACAACAAAAATAGAAATAATAGTCGAAGAAATAATAGTGAACAAAGAAGCCAAGCGGTAGGAGGCGACAAGAACAAAATGGATGATTAAGTAGAAGGCAGCTTGAGAAGCGTTTACAAGAGATGACCGAAGAGTTAAGGTTGCTAAAGCTGCAACAACACCAGCCAAGACCACATTCAAATAGTTATACTACACAATTTGTGCATTACCCATATATAAATCCAAAAAATCAATATAATCTACGCCCACCAATAGCAATTTCAAGCACCAATAACCCAGTGCCCGTTAATCCATCCATAAATCCGTCCAATAGTGCGCCTTCGGATCCACAAATGGTACCACCGCCTCCAGGAGAAATGGATAATTAATTTTTTTACTATATATTTTGTTTTTTATTTATTTTTTTATATTTTTTGGTTTTATATATTTTTTTATGTTTAGATTATTAATGAATTGTGCCTTAAATTAGTTTGAAAATAATAAATGAATTGAATTTCTAAGTACAAATAATATTGTTTTTTTATTTAAGGACTTTGAATTGATTTATTAGGAAATTTTGGCGAGTAATTTGCCTGTTTCGTACATCAAGGTAATGACTTCCACTTTGATGTTCCATAAGCAGAATTTTGAACGAAGTCTGTTCCTGGCTTCCATGGTAGAATCTATCTACTGACCCCCAGTGGAAAAAATGGAATCAGGGATATCTTCGTCCAAAAATTGTTGGAACTCATGGTATACATGCGAATGTAGGTAATGACTTCCACTTTGATGTCCCATTAGCGGAATTTTGAACGAAGTCCGTTCCTGGCTTCCATGGTAGAATCTATCTACTGACCCCCGTTGGCAAAAATGGAATCCGGGATATCTTCGTCCAAAACACTGTTGGAACACCTGGCATACATCAAAATGTAGGTAATGACTTCAACTTTGATGTTCCATTAGCGGAATTTTGAACGAAGTCCGTTCCTGGCTTCTATGGTAGAATCTATCTACTGGCCCCCAGTGGCAAAAATGGAATCCGGGATATCTTCGTCCAAAAACACTATTGGAACTCATGGCATACATCAAAATGTAGGTAATGACTTCTTTCTTTCATGTTCCTTTGTCCAAATTTTCTAGGTTTTTAATATGTTGGTTGGTTAGTATCCTGACCACCACTTTCAACATTGAAATCTAGAATTTGACTAGGAACCGAGCTGAATTTAGTGTCCTGGTCACCTAATTCCGATGGAAACCTTCAAAGGGTGAACCGCGGAACAAGTTTTTTGAAAAAATTTTTAATGAAAATTATGCCCAACATCATTTCCTAACATTTGGAGAGGTTTGTCTTTCAAAAAATGTACAGCAAGTCAGCCGTCGCTGGGGTTTTTTGTCCTGCCCTCCAGTTGATGGAATTGAAATCTGGAATTTGACAAGGAACCGAGCCGATTCTGAACATGTGTGATACCTCAAAATGTTCGCATTGATGTCAGCTTTCATGTTCCTATATTCAAATTTTCTAGGTTTTTAATATGTGGACACTAAGCTGGATTTAGTGTCCTGGTCATCTAATTCTGATGGAAACCTTCAATGGGTGAATCCCGGAACAATTTTTTTGAAAAATTTATAACTGAAAATTATGCCCAATATCATTTCCTAACATTTGGAGAGGTTTTCCTTTCAAAAAATGTACAGGAAGTCAGCCGTCGCTGGGGTTTTTTGCCCTGCCCTCCAGTAGATGGAATTAAAATCTCGAATTTGACAAGGAACCGACCTGATTTAGAACATAAGTTATACCCCAAAATGTTCGTATTGATGTTAGCTTTCATGTTCCTTTGTCCAAATTTTCTAGCTTTTAATGTGTGGACACTAGGCTGGATTTAGTGTCCTGGTCACCTGATTCCGATGGAAACCTTCAATGGGTGAATCCCGGAACAAGTTTTTTGAAAAATTTATAACTGAAAATTATGCCCAATATCATTTCCTAACATTTGGAGAGGTTTTCCTTTCAAAAAATGTCAGTAAGTCAGCCGTCGCTGGAGTTTTTGTCCTGCCCTCCAGTTGATGGAATTTAAATCTGGAATTTGACAAGGAACCGAGCTGATTCTGAACATGTGTGAGACCTCAAAATGTTCGGATTGATGTCAGTTTTCATGTGCCTTTGTCCAAATTTTCTAGGTTTTTAATGTGTGGACACCATGCGTTGGTTAGTGTACTGACCACCACTTTCAAAATTGAAATCTAGAATTTGACTACGAACCGAGCTGATTTGGAACATAAGTTATACCTGAAAATGTTCGTATTGATGTCAGCTTTCATGTTCCTTTATCCAAATGTTCTAGATGTTTAATGTGTGGACACCATGCGTTGGTTAGTGTCCTGACCACCACTTTCAACAATGAAATCTAGAATTTGACTAGGAACCGAGCTGATTTGAAACATAAGTTATACCTCAAAATGTTCGTATTGATGTCAGCTATCATATTCCTTTGTCCAATTTTTCTAGGTTTTTAATATGTGGACACTAAGCTGGATTTAGTGTTCTGGTCACCTGATTCCGATGGAAACCTTCAATGTGTGAATCCCGGAACAAGTTTTTTGAAAAATGTATTACTGAAAATTATGTCCAATATCATTTCCTAACACTTGGAGAGGTTTGCCTTTCAAAAAATGTACAGTAAGTCAGCCGTCGCTGGTGTTTTTTGTCCTGCCCTCCAGTTGATGGAATTTGAATCTGGAATTTGACAAGGAACCGAGCTGATTTTGAACATGTGTTATATCTCAAAATGTTCGTATTGATGTCAGCTTTCATGTTCCTTTATCCAAATTTTCTAGGTTTTTAATATGTGGACACTAGACTGGATTTAGTGTCCTGGTCATCTAATTCCGATGGAAACCTTCAATGGGTGAACCCCGGAACAGGTGTTTTGAATTTTTTTTTATGAAAATTATGCCCAACATGATTTTCTAACATTTGGAGAGGTTTTCTTTTCAAAAAATGTACAGCAAGTCAGCCGTCGCTGGGGTTTTTTGTCCTACACTCCACACCCAGAAAAAAGTGCCTTCGAAACTAAAGGAAAAAATTTTCATCAATATAGTTTATCCATTTTATTTCCATTAAGGTAAATTTTTGTGAAAAATAATAAAATTTACTCGTTTCAGTAAAAAATCCTAAACTGTAAGCAGTTAGGAATAGTTCATTAACTAGAATAAGGCATGGAATTTTACTCATACTATTTTCTTCGCTGGGTATAAGAATTTACTACTGAAAAAGAAAATTTTATTCATCGATAACAAAACATTCGTAAAAATAAACAAAAACCGAACTAAAACCAAGTTTCCTCAAAATTAGTAAAATTTCTTATAAAATGATAATTGCGACTTCCTTTATAATAGAAAGTTTTTCATACATACGAACAACACTTGGCATAGAAAAATATTTTAGTTCATTCGTACTAAGAAGTATGCAATCCTTTCAAAACTTAAGGAAACACACTTGTTAGAATATAGGAAATTTTCCTAAATTTCTATTGTCTACCTGTAATCGATACCTGTCATCGTAATCGATGTGTTTGCGAGTGGGTGTAATCGATATATTTGCGCGTCGGTTGTTTTTTTTAGTTGGAATCGCGTTGTTTCGGAGAGATTGTTAAAAAATAATATGGTAAAATAATATAATAAATAACAAATAATATATATAAAATATTTGTTATTTTAAATTAGTGAGAAAAATTTTCGTTTTTTAAATAAATCTATCAATGTTCGTGATAGTGTATAAAGAAAGAAAACACCAGCAGAATAACAACCCTTTCATTTGTCTTCATTTTGGAATCTTCAATTATCAGGTAATATTCAGTGACGCTAACCTTTTGCAACAAAAATGTTTTATGATTTTTTATATTTGTAGGTATTGAAATTGTAAAAGGAGGACAAAATCGTTAGTCAGCAACTTGTTAAAAGTGAAAAGTACAAGAAGAAGAAAAAGTGCGTTTTACAGTTGATAATATCACACGGAAATTGGAAATAGTGGTATAATAAACTAATATTTCAAAGAGATTCGATGCTGTTGATTCTTAATAAATATATTCAATATATTAATAAAACATGTCTTTTATTGAAGATAAAATGCTTATAGAAATAAATAAAATTGTATTTAAAAACGAAGGTAAGCAGTTCTAATTATGAAGTAAAAGTTTTACCACAAATGTGTAAGATTTGTCGAAATGAATGAAAAAATTTCAAAAAAATCATTCCATATATGAATTCAAATTAGTTAAATTTTTTCATGCTGTAGTATAGTGGTATATAAATATAGGAAAATGTTAACTAATATATGGAATGCATTATTCCTAATTTCTACGAAAATCACATCGTTCAAACAAATAAAAATGTCTTTGGCGCTATACGAAGTTCAACTTTCTTCACAATGAGTTCATTTTAACTTAAAGAAGGGGTCACTTTTTTCTGGGTGCAGTTGATGGAATTTAAATCTGGAATTTGACAAGGAACCGAGCTGATTCTGAACATGTGTGATACCTCAAATTGTTCGTATTGATGTCAGCTTTCATGTTCCTTTGTCCAAATTTTCTAGGTTTTTAATATGTGGACACCAGGCGTTGGTTAGTGTCCTGACCACCAGTTTCAACACTGAAATCTGGAATTTGACTGGGAACCGAGCTGATTCTGAACATCTGTGATACCTCAAAATGTTCGTATTGATGTAAGCTATCATGTTCCTTCGTCCAAATTTTCTAGGTTTTTAGTATGTGACCTCCTGGCTGGATTTAGTGTCCTAAACTTCGAGTTGCACATAGAAATCATTGATTTCTGAAGCAAACTAAGTGATTTGAACAATGAGTATACCTTAAATTGTAGCTAAAGAATCAGTCTACATGTTTAGAACTTCCTAAGAATTAGTAATTGGACAGTTTTCCTATATTTTTGTCCAGGAATCTCGTTCTCCATTGAAATTCTAGCCCGAACAGTTGATAAAAAAAGGTACTTTTTCAGGTTTTGCCGTCTCTGTGTCACCCTGTGAACAGACAAATTTTTTTGTTATCGAAAATTAGCGACGTTTATAATTAGAAATTCTGCCTGCAATTTTTGATCTTATTATTTCTTTTTCTGTTTCATCCTTTATTGTTTGTATCCACTGTTCAATGTCAGCTATCAGTGGTATTGGAGCGAAATTATTCTTATTTACCGGTAACGCAAATTTCTTCCCCATCGAAAGTATCCATTTGTTTTCTCTCGTAAATTTTACGTCTGTGTTATATATAAACCAATCATTCTTGTACTTAAATCCTACACCCAGAAAAAAGGGGCTCTAATGCCAACTGAACTTTATTTTAGTTCATGAAGATTAGTTGATTTTAGTTAAATTTTGCACAATATGAGTAAATGTTCCTTATTTGAATAATTTTTTGCTAACTTTAATGACGTGAACTAAAAATAAGGAAAAAACTTGTATACAAATATAGTGCACAATTTTACTACAAAATAAAATAGTTCATATTTTGCTAAAATATGAACTATTTAATTTAAGTTTGCTTAAATTGAGTTCATAAGTCTCTTAAATGAGTAAATTTTACTAAAATTGTACCTGTCTTGAACTACGTACAGCGCTAAAGACATTTTAACAATTTTTATATCCAATTTTTTCTTTCAACATATGAAATTTTCTTAAACAACAGAAAAAAAAATTAATTATTTTTAAAAAAATTTCTTCAGTTTGACAAAAAGTATTAACTTATTTATAACATGTTGCAATTAGAAAACTATTTTAGTTAACATTTTCTAAAATAAACCTACATTTTCTTCCACGGTGGATTCGCTTTTTTTTGGTGCAATTTATTGAACTAGTTGCTCCTTCCTAAATTCTTCCAAATTGCCTGAAATTGGAAATCTAAAGGTGTTGTAGGACCTCAAATACGTGTGGCGAAAATGGCGCGTCTTGGCCCATGTTTTGGTATATTTGGTATATAGAATTCGGATAGCAGAAATAGGCTGTAAGTATGCATGTCAAATTTGGTTGAAATCGGTTCAGATTTCTATATAGTTTCCATATATATGCTTTTCCGATTTGGGCAAAAATGACCAAAATACCCACATTTTCCTTACAAAATCGCCACTGCTAAGTCGAAAACTTGTAAAAGTAACTCAAATTTTCCTTTATTTCTAATACATGTCTATCGACCGAGAAATCATAAATACACTTTTGCGAAGTTGCCTCAAAATTGGTTCAGATTAAAACGTTTCCCATATTTTTTTACTAACATAGTGTACCATTCCAGGGCATTAGGCGACTTAAAATTTAAGTCTATACTTGTTTATTATTATAGTTGTTCAAACTGGGCTTTTTTGTCAGTTGGTTTTTGTATGAATTAAATAAAACTAATTTATTTCATATTTTACTCAACGTTTCGTTGGTTCTTCCCAACTTCATCAGGAGTGTTTTATTGAAAATCCTAGAGACAAAATTGCACATTTTTTTACATTCTTCTATAATGTGTATAATAAACTCTACTTACAATTAGTTTTACGTTTTCTTATTAATTAATGTAAAACTGGATATCACGACAAATATTTTAATAATACTTAATAATAATAAGCAAAATTATTGCAGCGAAACCCCTTATACTAATATCACAGAACTGTACACTTTAAAATATTGCAACTGAATAATGTAGCTTTGTGTTGTCTTTATCTTCCTTTGTGTTAATGGATGTTTTTATTCTCTCTTGTATACGTAGGCTCTCTAGTGTGTATCTCTTATTTTCGATCTTCTCTTTGTCCAATATTTTTACATTCTTCAAATCTGCAATGTGCTTAGTTTGCCTTTGTTTATGTCTGCTTCATGTTCACTCAATCTAACGGCAAGCATTCTGCGAGTGGTACCAACATAAACTTTGTTGCACTTCTCCCCTTCTTTGCCTATACATGTCACTTCATATACCACATTGTTTTGTTGTAGATTTTCTGTCTTTTTCTTTTCTCTTGAAAATATTGCACGAAGTGTTTCATTGGACTTGTAAGCTATTGTTGTTGTATTGTTTATTATGTTTTTTAGTATATTAGAATCTGTCAGTTGCGGTATGTATGGTACACTGTAAAAAGTTTTTTCTCGTTCTTGAAGACATCTTGGATTTTCTTTTTTCGTACAGGTTTTAATTATTGATTTTATTGTGACGATTGGGAAATTATTCTTCAGTAAAATATTTGTAACTTTTTGTATATTGCTTCCCATAAATGACTTGTCACTTTGTTTATTAGGTTTTTCGCCGTGTTTATTTTCATTGATTTTGGTTGAGTAGATAAATAATTTATCAATCGTCCTGATGCCGTTTTTTCGTATACCAGTCGGTTATAATTTTACTATTGTCTCTGATGATCTTTATATCTAAATAGGGCAATCTGTTATCTTCTTCTATTTCAACTGTGAATTTAACTTTGTTGTGGTATAAATTCAATAGCTTCAGTATTGTTTGTAGGTGCGGTTTTTTAATAATTACGAAAATATCATCCACATATTTTACTAGAATTTTGAAATCAATATTGCTATGTTTTAGTTCATTAATAACGTCATCTAATAATTTGTCCAGTACGATATCCGCCCATTGGCATACCATATGTTTGATGGTAAATTGTTTCATTAAATGTAAAATAGTTGTTGTCTATTAGACAAAATTGGAGTAGTTCCAGAAATTTCCTTTTTGGAATCGTCGTATGGTTCTGCAAGGTTTCCCATTTGCCAAGTATATTCTTTATTGCTAAGTGTGTAGGTATATTAGTAAATAATGATACCACGTCAAAAGAAACTAAAATATCGTCTTTATCCAACTTTATATATTCTAATTTTTCTTTTAATTGTCCGGAGTTCTTTATGTTATATATATTTCTAAAAACGCGAAATTGCGTTTTTAAGAATTTTTCCAATATGTTGCGCTAAATTGTAGCAAGAAACTTTCAGCGACGATGATATTGGCCTTAGTGGAACACCTTCTTTGTGGATCTTTGGAAGGCCATACAATTCCGGAGCTTCGGCGGCGTTTGTTGTTTATTTTATTTTCCCACTTTGATATCCAATTGTTCTTTTGTATGTCTTTTATTAAGTTGTCGTTTTTCTTTTGTAGTTTTTCAGTAGGATTTTCCTTAATTCTTCTGTAAGTAGATTTATCCTGTAGAAGTAACATAGTGTCATTTTTCTGGTGTATTCTTCCTTGTACGTGATAACCGTTTTGTTGCCTTTATCCGCTGTAGTAATCATTATGTCGTCCTTATATTTTCTGATATACTTTCGTGTTTCTTCATATATTGCTGTAATGAATTTATCTCGTTCATTATTATTTAGCCTTCGTTTATAATTAGAAATTCTGCCTGCAATTTTTGATCTTATTATTTCTTTTTCTGTTTCATCCTTTATTGTTTGTATCCACTGTTCAATGTCAGCTATCAGTGGTATTGGAGCGAAATTATTCTTATTTACCGGTAACGCAAATTTCTTCCCCATCGAAAGTATCCATTTGATTTCTCTCGTAAATTTTACGTCTGTGTTATATAAAGGGTGATTTGTTAAGAGCTTGATAACTTTAAAAAAAAAAAAAACGCATAAAATTTGCAAAATCTCATCAGTTCTTTATTTGAAACGTTAGATTGGTCCATGACATTTACTTTTTGAAGATAATTTCATTTAAATGTTGACCGCGGCTGCGTCTTAGGTGGTCCATTCGGAAAGTCCAATTTTGGGCAACTTTTTCGAGCATTTCGGCCGGAATAGCCCGAATTTCTTCGGAAATGTTGTCTTCCAAAGCTGGAATAGTTGCTGGCTTATTTCTGTAGACTTTAGACTTGACGTAGCCCCACAAAAAATAGTCTAAAGGCGTCAAATCGCATGATCTTGGTGGCCAACTTACCGGTCCATTTCTTGAGATGAATTGTTCTCCGAAGTTTTCCCTCAAAATGGCCATAGAATCGCGAGCTGTGTGGCATGTAGCGCCATCTTGTTGAAACCACATGTCAACCAAGTTCAGTTCTTCCATTTTTGGCAACAAAAAGTTTGTTAGCATCGAACGATAGCGATCGCCATTCACCGTAACGTTGCGTCCAACAGCATCTTTGAAAAAATACGGTCCAATGATTCCACCAGCGTACAAACCACACCAAACAGTGCATTTTTCGGGATGCATGGGCAGTTCTTGAACGGCTTCTGGTTGCTCTTCACTCCAAATGCGGCAATTTTGCTTATTTACGTAGCCATTCAACCAGAAATGAGCCTCATCGCTGAACAAAATTTGTCGATAAAAAAGCGGATTTTCTGCCAACTTTTCTAGGGCCCATTCACTGAAAATTCGACGTTGTGGCAGATCGTTCGGCTTCAGTTCTTGCACGAGCTGTATTTTATACGGTTTTACACCAAGATCTTTGCGTAAAATCTTCCATGTGGTCGAATAACACAAACCCAATTGCTGCGAACGGCGACGAATCGACATTTCACGGTCTTCAGCAACACTCTCAGAAACAGACGCAATATTCTCTTCTGTACGCACTGTACGCATTCGTGTGGTTGGTTTAATGTCCAATAAAGTAAACTGAGTGCGAAACTTGGTCACAATCGCATTAATTGTTTGCTCACTTGGTCGATTATGTAGACCATAAATCGGACGTAAAGCGCGAAACACATTTCGAACCGAACACTGATTTTGGTAATAAAATTCAATGATTTGCAAGCGTTGCTCGTTAGTAAGTCTATTCATGATGAAATGTCAAAGCATACTGAGCATCTTTCTCTTTGACACCATGTCTGAAATCCCACGTGATCTGTCAAATACTAATGCGTGAAAATCCTAACCTCAAAAGAATCACCCTTTATAAACCAATCATTCTTGTACTTAAATCCTACACCCAGAAAAAAGGGTTCTAATGCCAACTGAACTTTATTTTAGTTCATGAAGATTAGTTGATTTTAGTTAAATTTTGCACAATATGAGTAAATGTTCCTTATTTGAATAATTTTTTGCTAACTTTAATGACGTGAACTAAAAATAAGGAAAACAACTTGTATACAAATATAGTGCACAATTTTACTACAAAATAAAATAGTTCATATTTTGCTAAAATGGAAGAAGTTTGCTTAAGTTGAGTTCATAAGTCTCTTAAATGAGTAAATTTTACTAAAATTGTACCTGTCTTGAACTTCGTACAGCGCTAAAGACATTTTAACAATTTTTATATCCAATTTTTTCTTTCAACATATGAAATTTTCTTAAACAACAGAAAAAACAATTTTAAAAAAATTTCTTCAGTTTGACAAAAAGTATTAACTTATTTATAACATGTTGCAATTAGAAAATTGTTTTAGTTAAAATTTTCTAAAATAAACCTACATTTTCTTCCACGGTGGGTTCGCTTTTTTTTGGTGCAATTTATTGAACTGGTTGCTCCTTCCTAAATTCTTCCAATTGGCCTGAAATTGGAAATCTAAAGGTGTTGTAGGACCTCAAATACGTGTGGCGAAAATGGCGCGTCTTGGTCCATGTTTTGGTATATTCCCTATATAGACCGATCTCCCGATTTTACTTTCTAGAAACCGTAGTTTTTTATCAAATTTTATTGAAATTGGAAATCTAGAGGTTTTTTAGGACCATAAATAAGTGTGCCGGATATATTGTGTATCGGTATAGCTTTTGATATAGCCCCCTTATAAACCGGTTTCAAGAACTACAATTAGATGCCCGAAATTGTAAATATACTGGTATTTTAGACCCACAAAAACGTGTATAGGATTTAGTTTTCATCGGTCCATTTGGTAAGGCCTCCATAAAGACCGATTTCACTTCTACAGAAGGTGCACTGATCATAAAAATTGCTTGAAACTGAATGTAAAATTTTCAGATTTTAACTGACTGCTAGAGCCACATGATCTACGTATGCCACCACTCTGGGAAACGAGAAGGTTGTTTATAGCAACAGAAGAAGAGGGATTCACATCCCACGATGAAAACAGAACACTACACTGGTAGAAAAAAGACAGTACATGGCCTTTTCGAAGTTATTCTCAAGACTCGGGTATTTCCGGGCCAACATTTTTCCTTTTTTAGAATCAGCACACCAAATAACGTAACATACTTTAAATTTAAGCAGTTGCTCAAAAGATTTAATACCAATTTAATTCTAAGACTCCAATATAAGACAAAATAGAGAGGGTTGTTATTCCGATTGTTTCCTTAATACTAATACATTCCAACAATAGATGTATTCAAAAACAGTTCCACACCCCAAACATGTATTTAAACTCCGTTGTTATACGCTCTAACGAATATGCACTTCCATCAAACATGTTAGAGATGTAAACAGGGAGGTCTTCATGAGAGTTTTAGCATCTGTCATTTATACATTGCTTCCCTTTGAAACTCAAGTGGATTGTTAATTGTTTAGAGCAGCGCTTCTCAAATGGTGGCGCGATGAGTTTCCAGGGGGCGAAGCGTAAGTTTTGGTTGAGCATTTGTAAGTTCAAAGAAATATCAATAATATACTACAAAAGAACGCACCAAACATTTCGAAATGTTCGAAAGTGAGATTAAATGATATAATTTGTTGTAGGTTTTCCATTATTCGTTGTTCACTACCTTTATTTGCAATGGCTAAATTTATTGCTAAAATATTGGAACTTGTATCCACTTTTGTCTTCACTTTAAATACAGAAATAGGAAGGTTATGTAGATAAAAATCGGACCGGCTTAACAAACGCCAGGTAGGGGGTGTTCCCTTTCAACATTTTTTTTAAATGTTCTGTAATCAAATCGTTGGACAATCTTTTACATTTCCTTAGAATTTCAAGTGTGGTTTACCAAGGGGAGGTTTATTTTTCAACATACCGTCCAATAAAATTGACCATATTAACATTTGTTAAAGTGTTGGACACGGAGAACATGTCTTTCCCAAACATATACCGGAAAATGAAGCACCCTCTATGTTGCCGGTCAACTTCATGTAAATTTAAGTTTTTTATTTAAAAAAGTCGGGCAGAAGCCTGTGGAAAAACATAAAATTATGTTCGGGGTCCCCATTTAGCGACAATCCTCTACTTTCTATTTTCAAAAAATCAGGTAAAAGGGAAGTCCCTCCTTCGCTCCTATATATATATATATATATATATATATATATATATATATATATATATATATATATATATATATATATATATATATATATATATATATATATATATATATATATATATATATATATATATATATATATATATATATAATATATATATATATATATATATATATATATATATATATATATATATATATATATATATATATATATATATATATATATATCTATATATATAGATATATATATGTATATATATATATATATATATAGTTTTAAGGAATTCGCTATGTTCTTTCAATAACTTGCGACTAGCTCCCACAAAATTGCGACGATATATATATATATATATATATATATATATATATATATATATATATTATATATATATATATATATATTATATATATATATATATATATATATATATATATATATATATATATATATATATATATATATATATATATATATATATATATATATATATATATATATATATATATATATATATATATATATATATATATATATATATATATATATATATATATATATATATATATATATATATATATACAGAGTCTTACACAAGTTTACATACGGTTTAAGAAATTGTATTTTCTTTAATTATTAAAATATAATAAAATATGCATATATATGCTTTAGATTTTGTAAATTAATTTGAAAAACGAAGTATTTGTCCATTTTCAAGAAGATGTTTTTAGTCTGGATTATAAACAACAACAAGAAACATGTTTAGTTATAAGGTAAAAACCTCAAGGGTATGTAAACTTATGTGAGACTGTGTATATATATATGTATATATATATATATATATATATATATATATATATATATATATATATATATATAGGAAGGACAAATTCTTACTAAACTTTTTCATATGAGACTTCATGCTCTTGACCGAGTTTGACTCAGACCATTCTTCCGAGTCAAACTCTTTTCGGCAGTTTTAAGGAATTCGCTATGTTCTTTCAATAATTTGCGACTAGCTCCCACAAAATTGCGACTGTTGTCTGAAAACATAGTCCTTGGAAGTCCGCGACGTCCTGCGAAACGCGTGAAAGCAGCCAGGAATCCCTCGGCGGATAAGTCCGAGCACACTTCAAGGTGCACCGGTTTAGTTGAAAAACAGACAAATACTACGGCGTAGTTTTTTAACGAGTTTTGCGTTTCCCAACCTAGAAGTTTTAACATTGAAAGGCCCAGCAAACTCCACGTCAGCATATGTAAAGGGTAGTGAAAATTTCACACGTTCCGGTGGAAGCGCAGCCATGATTTGGGTCTGAAACTTTCTTCATAGCTAAGACTTGCATTCTTTAGGCTGAAATTTGGTACATGGTGTTAGTATGTTATATGGTCTCTAACAAACAAGCAAAAATTGGTCTACATCGGTCCATAATTATATATAGTCCCCATATAAACCGATCCCCAGAGAAGCAAATTTTATCCGATCGGGCTGAAATTTGGTACATGGTGTCAGCACATGATCTCTAACAACCATGCAAAAATTGGTCCACATCGGTCCATAATTATATATAGCCCCCATATAAACCGATCCCCCGATTTGGCTTGCGGAGCCTCTAAGAGAAGCAAATTTCATTCGATACGGCTGAAATTTGGTGAGTGATGTAAGTATATGGTCTCTAACAACTATGCAAAAATTGGTCCACATCGGTCAATAATTATATATAGTCCACTTTTACGTATAGGCCCCATATAAACGGACCCCCAAATTTGGCTTGCAGATCTTCTAAGAGAAGCAAATTTCATCCGATTCGGCTGAAATTTGGTATATAGTGTTAGTATATGGTCTCCAACAACCATGCCTAACTAGGTCCATATCGGTGTATAGTTATATATAGCCCTCAGATAAATCGATCCCCAATCACACAAAAATTGGTACATATTAAGTTCATAATTGTATGTAGCCCCCATATAAGCGACCCCCATATTTCAATTCTGGTTCTCTACGTACCGTGCAAAAGTCCATATAGATTCGTAATTATTTGTAGATTTACCTATACATACTTTTTTTGTCTAATATATAGACCACGTATGGACTAACTCACAATTTAGAAAACGATGTTAAGAAGTTTTAAGATACCACAACCCAATTAATTCGATTGTGGATGACAGTCTTTCGTAGAAGTTTCTACGCAATCCATGGTGGAGGCTACATAAGATTCGGCCTGGCCGAACTTACGGCCGAATATACGTGTTCATTTCTAAATTGGTTGGAGCAAACTTTCGTGGTTCTGGCCATTTGAAGTTGAAGCCAGGAAGGTCCATTCCACCAAAGATTATTCTGGACCAAATCATCCGGACTACTCCCACGTGTGCCCAAATCGGCTGGGTTGTCTTCTGTTTTTATATGTCTACAACAGGTGGATTGAAAAAGTCATAAAATTTCAGAAATACGAACGTTTTAAGGGTCTGGGGTTCCAGCTTAGGACAATGGAGGAATCTGTCCATAGATATACCTCATGTTTACAGTTGATAGTGTCGACTACAATTTTTACAAGATGAGCTAGCAGAGCAAGCAAAGAGATTTCCACTTGACCAGCAAATGTGGAGGAACTCCCTCATCCCAATTTACATGTTCAGCCCATAATTGTTGCATTAAAATTTTCGCTAAAATGACAATGGGACCCAGCCATCCTAGAGGGTCAAAAAGTGCATCCCACCGTATTCCTAATGTTTTAGTTTTGCTGGAGCCATCAAAGTTCAAGAATTTATTTTATTTATTTATTTATTTACACGGCTAATAGCAGCCGGGACAGTACAAAATATAACAATTCAATTAAATATAATTCTATATTACAATTGGGCCAGAAGGGACCCTATAGGTCAGTAAGGACCACAGCGAGTCAGAAGGGACTCCAAGTTAGTTAGTCGAGATGGGTCAGGAGGGACCCCGTTGAGCCAGTAAGGGCTCCGCGGAACTTAATAGGGTTCAACATATATCAACAAATGGGTCAGAATGGACTCCATATACTCCGTTGAGCCAAAAAGGCTAAAGTTCCAGAAGTCAGAGTATGGGACTCCAAGTTAGTTAGTCGAGATGGGTCAGGAGGGACCCCGTTGAGCCAGTAAGGGCTCCGCGGAACTCGATAGGGTTCAACATATATCAACAAAATGGGTCAGAATGGACTCCATATACTCCGTTGAGCCAAAAAGGCTTAAAGTTCCAGAAGTCAGAGTATGGGCGCATCGTGTGTTTTAGAAATGGGCCAGAAAGGACCCTCCGAGCCTTTAGGCCAGTAAGTGCCACCGTATTATAGGGACTCCCGCCGTTAGATGAATAAAGCAGGCTACAATGTATACCTGAAAATTAGAAGGCGACAACCCTTGGCTCAGCAACATTATTGTCCAACTTAAGTATAATTTCCTTTATGGCAGGAATCGACTCAGATAACGAGAACAATGTATACACCGAGTTATAGTTTCTGGACAAAACGTTAAGCGGATTAAATAATTCATAGTTGTGTCTACAAAAGTCAGTCTTTAAGAGTACAAAGTTCCTAGTTAAACGATTAGGAACATTATAGCAAATTTTCGAGGTATCTCCTTTAATTAGTTTAGTGAGAAATACAATACCATGCATGAACCTTCTACGCTCAAGAGATGGAAGATCAATTAATAAAAGACGGCTAGAATAAGGAGGCAAGTCGTATAAATTATTCCAGCCAAGCCCTCTCAAAGCAAAAATAAGAAACTGCTTCTGGACAGATTCAACACGATCAATATAATAGCGATAACTTGGCGACCAGACAACACATGCGTACTCCAATATCGGCCTAACCAGAGTCGTAAAGAGCCTTTTCGTCAAATAAGGATCAAAAAATTCCTTAGACCATCTCTTAATGAAACCCAAAACACCCATTGCCTTATTCACACATTCCTCAATATGAGGACCGAAATCAAGTCGGGAATCCAACAAAACGCCTAAATCATTAAATCTCAGCACATTCTCAAGCTTATAGTTCCCAATGCAGTACTCAGTCTGTTCACAAGCTCCGCGGGAAAAAGCCATCTTCTTACACTTTAAAAGATTAAGTACCATACAATTAGAAGCGCACCATTCGACTAGTCTGTCAATGTCATCCTGAAGAAGGGAAGTATCCCTAGCAGAATCAAGTGAAAGAAACAATTTAACGTCATCTGCGTACATCAAGATCTTCGATGATACGATAACCGACGGAAGATCGTTCAAATATAGATTAAACAGTACTGGTCCTAAGTGGCTACCTTGAGGCACGCCAGATGTCACATGAATAAGCGTAGATAAACAATCTTTAAATGCAACTCTCTGAGTTCTACCATGCAAGTAGGAATCGATCCAGCGCAGAAGGATAGGTGGGAATCCCAAAACATCCAATTTGTATAGTAATAACCTATGATTCACCATGTCAAACGCCTTGCTGAAATCCGTATAGATCACATCCAGTTGACGTCTCTGAGTGAATGATTCGAAGACATGACCAACAAATTCCAATAAATTAGTTACAGTAGACCTACCTCTCATAAAACCATGTTGGGATTCCGAAATAATATTAAGAAGGGAGTACGAAATTCTCCTAGTTACCAAAAGCTCAAACAGTTTAGGTATCACACTCAACTTAGCGATACATCTATAATTCTCAATGTTCGTTCTATTACCTTTCTTGAACAAGGGAATAACATGACTAACCTTCCACATGTCTGGGAAATTGCCAGCTCGCAAAGACAAGTTAAACAGATGTGTCAGTGGAATATATAAAAGATCCGCACATTCCTTCAGAATGGAAGAAGGTATACCATCAGGTCCAGGGCAATCATTTATAGATAAGGATCTCAATCCGTCGAGAACTTCAGATTCCGTCAATGTAATATGAGAAAATATAGGAACAGAAGGAATGAAATAGGGATACTCTGATCCAACATTCGAATTGTCAACATAGGACTCTTTAAAATAATCATATAAAAGATCCTCCCGTATATTTTCTATGTTTATTATTAGCAGTGATGTTTTCACAGGAGAAGCTGCTGTGGAAAGTGTCGATTCACTTTGCTTTGACTTTGCCTCGACCAACGTGTGTTCTCCCAGTAGCCAATTTCATATCTTCCTAGAGTTTATTGTCTTTGATTTTCATGGCCTATTGTTATTGTTGTGCGAAATCTGCCAGCTACTTGTAAGGCCGGTATGCACCTCTAGCGAAATTTTCGGTAGCAAAAATGTATTTAAGTCTACAACAAAAAAGCAGGCCTGTGTACACAAATTTTAAACCAGCTAATCGCTTTTGAAAATTGTTAATATATGTTCCAAATATTCCTCAAATAAATTGTTTATTATTTACAGACCTTTTAAAACTTTTACGCACACAATGATTGTAATAAATTAAATGTTTGCTGCCAAAATATGCTTTTGACAACCCTGTTATTTTCATTAGAGGTGCGTACCAGCTTACGAAATTGAACGCTACCGAAAATTTCGTTAGCATAAATAGCAATGCATTTATTATGGGAATGAAATTTTTCGCTAGAGGTGCATACCGGCCTGTAGATTGTTGAAGGTGGTTGTAGGCAAGACTATGAGCATAAACCGATAAATATGTGCGTATCGCCAGATAAATATGTGCGATATCTGCTTGTCAATTACTCTAGATGGTTGTAGGCCAGACTAGCCAGAATGTTCGAAATCGTCATATCTCGGTTTATAAACCCCTGGCGGAGGGAGCTGTCAAGTCAGTCGTAAACTAAAAGTCAAACAGAACACATAGTACAGCAAATAAGTGAAACCTATCAGTCAAAGGTGGGTATTGAGTTCGAGTTTAGTCGCTAAAATTTTTTCACTAAAGTGAAAACTAAATCAGTAAAAAAGGCATTAAATTATACAAATTTGTTGCAGATTTCATGATAACTTGATGGGAAATAGCCCAAAGCAAATTTTCACAAAGTTTGTAACAGGTTGGCTGATAAGTCCCCGGTCTGACACATAGATGGCGTCGCTAGTATTAAATGCATATTATTTTTATATAGTACCAATCTTCAAATGATTCGTGTCAAAATTTGACGTCTGTAAGTCAATTAGTTTGTGAGATAGAGCGTCTTTTGTGAAGCAACTTTTGTTATTGTGAAAAAATGGAAAAAATGGAATTTCGTGTTTTGATAAAATACTGTATTCTGAAGGGAAAAAATACGGTGGAAGCAAAAACTTGGCTTGATATTGAGTTTCCGGACTCTGCCCCAGGGAAATCAACAATAATTGATTGGTATGCAAAATTCAAGCGTGGTGAAATGAGCACGGAGGACGGTGAACGCAGTGGACGCCCGAAAGAGGTGGTTACCGACGAAAACATCAAAAAAATCCACAAAATGATTTTGAATGACCGTAAAGTAAAACAGGACACATAGTAGAGCAAATAAGTGAAACCTATCAGTTAAAGGTGGGTATTAAGTTCGAGTTTAGCCGCTAAAATCGTCATTTTTTCACTAAAGTGAAAACTAAATCAGTAAAAAAAGTCATTAAATTATACATATTTGTTGTAGATTTCATTATAACTTGATGGGGAATAGCCCAAAGCAAATTTTCACAAAGTTTGTATTCCTTAAAATGGATTACTAAAGAAAAGTAATCGTGTAAAAATGACGATTTTAGCGGAGAACATAAGAAAGACATCTTCAGAATGAAATTAAGAGGAAGAGTCCAGAAGTCAAATGAAAAGCACCAATCGCTCTACTTCTGTTGCAAAGTTTTGTAGAGTCTCATTTGACTTCTGGACTCTTCCTCTTAATTCCATTCTGAAGATGTCTTGCTTATGTTCTTCACCGTACTTACGTTGAAGTGCCGCTATTACTTTATTATAATTATTTCTAGAGGAAGTAGGAATGCTTTGTATTGCATCAGCGGCATTATCCTCTTGTGGACCGAATAAAGATTGAGACCTTTGAGAATGACATTCGCGACCCAGATATGAAATGTGCAACATAAGCGTCGCAAAAGGCTACATTCGCAGAAACAGTAACATTTGCACTTGCACAAGAAACTGCGAGTTTGCTGGCACGACCTCAAAGTCACAAGGTACGCAAAGTCGAGACTGAGTTTGACGAACCAAAATCCGTTATAGAGTCAATGAAAGAGGCTGTTAAGCAGGCTATGCAGGAAATAAAACAGGATGCAAATAAATCCAGGATGAAATGATATAACTGTGACAAGCCTGGACATCTAGCTCGGGAATGTAAAGCGCGACGCAAACGTTCAAGATTAACATCGCCATCCCCATCAAACAATAACCATAAGATGGTGATTCCACAGTTAAAGGCCGGTATGCACCTCTAGCGAAATTTTCGGTAGCAAAAATTCATTTAAGTCTATAACAAAAAAACAGGGCTGTGTACACAAATTTTAAACCAGCTAATCGCTTTTAAAAATTGTTAATATATGTTCCAAATATTCCTCAAATAAATTGTTTATTATTTACAGACCTTTTAAAACTTTTACGCACACAATGATTGTAATAAATTAAATGTTTGCTGCCAAAATATGCTTTTGACAACCCTGTTATTTTCATTAGAGGTGCGTACCAGCTTACGAAATTGAACGCTACCGAAAATTTCGTTAGCATAAATAGCAATGCATTTCTTATGGGAATGAAATTTTTCGCTAGAGGTGCATACCGGCCTTAAGTGAGTCACCTTTAAACTAAATCGAGCTATTTCAGCAGGGCAAGAGCTGGCTCTCACAGACGATGGCCCCACCATCTCCATAGCAACAGTTCAACAGAAAAATAACAATTTAACTATTGCGGGTGTTATTAATGTCGACAAGCGTACTTTGACATTGGATACTGGTGCATCAAAGCCTATCATCAGATCTCATTTAGTAAAAGGAAAAGTTACACCACTGATTGGAGTCGGGCTACGCACGGCTACAGGTGAACCCGCAACTGTGTATGGAAAGGTCGCCGTAAAGTTAACTATTGCTAACAAATACGTTAATTATGAGTTCATCGTGGCCGATATAGTAGACCAAGTTATAAGTGGAGCGGATTTCATGATTGCTTTTGGTCTCAATCTGGATATGAGGCGTCGTTTAATGACATGGTGCGGTATCGAAATAGCGGTAAACGTAGGATACGGCGAGGATACGCCTATCAGACGTTTGACAACGAGCCAGCCAGAGTCAATACCACCGAATACCGAAGGAATTATATGGGTTTCCATGAATGTAGATTGTGAAGTCGGCCAATGGTGGCTTGTTGAACCAGCAGAAGACAAAAACAGCAACAACTTGGAACAAAAACAACAACATCGTGTCTTGAACTTGTCTGACGATCATGAGCATATTGGAAAATTTTCTGACATTGATGAAGCGAAGAAACATCTGGAAGGTTATTTCGAAGCTTGGACACGTCATCTATCACACTCCGAGAAGAATAAAGTCAAGCAATTGTTATGGAAAACTGCCTAAGCCTTTGCCATTGATAAGAAACATCAAGGAAGAACATCTGTGGTGAAGCATGAAATAAATACCACAAAAGAAAGACCCATAAAATAGGCACCACGAAGTGTTCCTCTAGCAAAACGAGGTGAGGTTCAAAGCTCGTTAAAGAAATGACGGAAAGTTGTGTGATCGAGCCATCATTAAACCTCTAATGCCCCAAATTTTTTGCCACCTGATTAAATTTTTAATGGTAACGACACGAAAGCAAGAAAAGTAAACAAGAAAAATTTATACGGTAAAATTCAGTATATGCTGCAAAGCCTCTTGAACAGTTTCAACTAAGTTTTCTTTTTATTTTATCCATTTTTGTTATCTTGTGCTGGTCAAAAAGAAAGTTGGAAGTACTCGATTTTGCGTAGACTACAGAAAATTGAATGATGTCACCAAAAAGGACAGTTATGTTATCCGCTTCCACGCATTGAGACACGTTTGGCACACTAGCCGGAACAACATGGTTTTCCACGCTTGATTTGCAGAATGGCTATTGGCAAGTAGAGATTGCCGAGAAAGACCAAGAAAAGACGGCTTTTGGCGCTAATGGCGGTCTTTGGCAGTTCAATGCAATGCCATTCGGGCTCTGCAATGCTCCGGCGACCTTCGAGCGATTGTTGGAGCGGGTACTAAAGGTTGCATTGGAAGTCCTGCTTGATATACCTCGACGATATCATAGTTATGGGCAGGGCTGTGGAGTCGGAGTCTGAAGATTTTGCTGGAGTCGAAATAAATTTAAATCAAAAGTTAATTTTGGTTAACTTCAACTCATTGACGAAACTAGATCGTCAATGTGACGAACTACACCCAGAAAAAAGTCACCCCTTCTTTAAGTTAAAATGAACTCATTGTGAAGAAAGTTGAACTTCGTATAGCGCCAAAGACATTTTTATTTGTTTGAACCATGTGATTTTCGTATAAATTACGTAGAATGCATTCCATATATTAGTTTACATTTTCATATATTCATGTACCACTATACTACAGAATGAAAAAATTTAACTGAGTTGAATTCATATATGGAATGAATTTATTGAACTTTTTTTCATTCATTTGGACAAATCTTACATATTTGTGGTAATCCATTTACTTCAACATTAGAACTGCTTACCTTCGTTTTTAAATACAATTTTATTTATTTATGTAGTGATTTTTTCTTCAATAAAAGACATGTTATATTAATATATTAAATATATTTATTAAGTATCAACAGCATCGACTGGTCTTGAAATATTAGTTTATTATTCCACTATTTCCAATATCCACTTTTAATAAGTTGCTGCCTAACGAGTTTGTCCTTCTTTCAATACCTACAAATATAAAAAAATCATAAACCAATTTTTTCACAAAAGGATAGCGTCACTGAATATTACCTGATAATTGAACATTCCAAAATAAAAACGAATGAAGGGGTTGTTATTCTGCTGGTGTTTTTTCCTTTATACACCATCACGAAAATTGTCTTATTGTTTGTTATTTAATAATTTTCAAAAAACGAAAAATGTTCTCAATAATTTAAAATAACAAATATTTTATATATTTTATTTGTTATTAAATTATTTTACTACATTATTTTTAACAATCTCTCCGTATACCATAACAAAGCGATTCCAACTAAAAAACAACCCACGCGCAAACATATCGATACATCGATGACAGGTATCGATTACAGGTAGACAAAAGAAATATAGGAAAATTTCCTATATTCTAACAAGTGTTTTTCCTTAAGTTTTGAAAGGATTGAATACTTATTAGTACGAATGAACTAAAATATTTTTCTATGCCAAGTGTTATTCGTATGTATGATAAGCTTTCTATAATAAAGAAAGTCAGAATTGTCATTTTATAAGAAATTTTACTAAATTTGAGGAAACTAGAGTTTAGTTCGGTTTTGTTTTTACGAATGCTTTGTTATGAGTGAAAAAAAATTTTCTTGTTCAGTAGTAAATTCTTATACCCAGCGAACAAAACAGTATTAGTAAAATTCCATGCCTTATTCTAGTTAATTAACTTTTCCTAACTGCTTTCAGTTTAGGATTTTTTTACTGAAACAAGTAAATTTTATTATTTCACACAAATATTTAACTTAATGGAAATAAAATGGCTAAACTAAATTGATGAACATTTTGTCGAAGACACTTTTTTTCTGGGTGTACTATGTACTGTTTTGGATCTTTTTCCAAAGATTACGTTTCAATTTTTAAATATGAAATTAAGCGTAATCAATGTTATATATCATTTCAATGCAAGCTATGCTAAAAATATCCTCATTACCATACATATTTTTGCATGGTTATTTACGAGTTTTGGTGAAAAATCGAACATACGCAAAAAAATTTTCTGGTTATATCAGGAAATTAATTGATCCAATTAATTTTTTAATTGAAATGTCTTTAATCAAGAAAATATTAAATTCATTGTTTTAAATAAATTTTGAATTAAAAATTTAAAAAAAAATGTTCCATTACTTTTTCTTGCCAGTTTATTTTAATTTAATTGTATAAATTACCTTTTAAATTAAAAAATTAAAAATTTTCAAACAGTGGCATAATTTACTTGATGTTTCTATCTTGATTGAAAAGTTAATTGTTTCAATTAATTTATTAATTGAAATTTTAAACTTCTACTAAATTTTTATTGGACAAATTTTTGTGATATTTTTTCCTGTGTACACTCATTGGAGTCTTCACTCAGTGTAAACGGCCCTTAGATTTCACAAACGGCAAATTGAGTTAATAAACATTTATGGTACATCTTGAGTAAGAATTTATTATACATGAGGTATACTAAAGAGCACAATTTCATCAAAAATCGAAATAAACGAGAAGGGCCTTTGAATAATGAGTTCATGTGAAATGGAATTCGTGCCACATAAAATAAAAAGCAATGATAAAAGGTCCGTCGAAAATATGACAAGATCGCGATTATCTGACAAAAATTTGGATGCTGTGATATTTTTACTTAAATCGAAGTACAAAAGGATTATCACAAGTATACGAAAATACGCCTAATCTAACTTAATCCTTAAAATGTTTGCTGAGTAAGATAGCGATATAAAATGGCTTTTTTTATTTATTTTTGTCATAAAATTTTTGTTTTTCTTTTCCTCACAATGTTGAGTGGGACTATGTGTTCGTTAAGTATGACAGCAATTTAAAATTGCTTTTTAATTTACTCTTATGTTCTTTTGTTGTAAAAAAAATTGAATTAATCTAAATTGGTTTAATGTACAACAATTTTTTGGCGCTGTAGATTGTTATTACTTAAAATATTTAAAGATCCCGAAAAAAATCTCGAAAAATCCCGGGATTCAATATTTTGAAATCCCGAATCCCGGGATTTTTAAAAATCGATCCCGAATGAAAGCCCTAGTCGGTACTAAGATCGTGTTTCCAAACCTAAATTACAGGTGCAAAACAACAATAAATATTTTCTAATCGAAACATAACATCGAAGAAATTGTCCAAATTATCAAGTCCAAAACATAACATACACTAAGCGAAAAATAGTCGAGCTATTAACTATTTTTCAATTCAATTTCTATTTATTTCGTAATACAAAACCAATGAACCGATGTACAAATTCGTTAATACAACCTTTACTCTTTGAACACCAATTGTAAACATTACGACTTTTTAGCACAGTAAAGAAAAGTAACAACAAATTTTTTGATTTTCACCTGCGAAACACCAGCGTAGAAAAGTTTATTTCAATAGTCGGATTGTTTGTTCTCTTTCTGCAGTTAATTTTGGTTTTTAAAATAATTAATTCTAAACTAAATTTTACTCAATTGATGCGTGCGTTTGTGTCCAAATTTAACAAGAATACGTAAATTCTCGATAATACTATAGTATATATACAGTTTACCTGTATAATACAGAGTATACACAGAAAAAAGGTAAACTGTACTATAGGTAGAATTTAATACCCTGGAGTACTTTTTAACTACACTTCACGAAATTACATCCTCTCATAGAAGAAAAATGAACTAAAATTAACGAACAAAAATCATGACCTTTTAACCATAAAGTAATTCGTTCTTACTATTTTTGCGGGAATCATATGAAAATTTTCTTCTGAATTAGTTCATATTGAACTTATATGTACGGTCAATGAACTATATACCTAAGTTTAGTTCATAAAACTTGAGACAAAAACGGAAAATTTCATTGGGCTGTAGAAAATTTTGAAAAAAAAATAAACAATTTATTTACAAACAAATATTTTTGTGCAACAAAAATAAGTTAAATTTAGCGTTAGTTTAACTACGTAATTTAATTCTTTAATATATGTCCATACTAAACTTTTAATGTGCATTATTTCGAAGACCACCTTTTTAATATAAATTAATTAAACATGAATCACCCTGTAGTTAGATGAATTTAATTCTACTTCTTGGAAATATGTGTTAGCTTTTGTTTTTGAAACTATTCTATAAATAGAACACATGCTTGTATGGATTTGTATACAAATACACATAATTATGTATGAATGGTGAACAAAGCCATATTTGGTTAGTAATACGGATGTTGGCTATGTGGCTCAGTGCATAATACTCGCGTTTTCAAAACTGATGGTACGTGGTTCGATCCTCCGTCCGGGAGGTGCGGCGTAAATTTTTTTTGAAATTATGAATTCTAATAAATATTTCTAAATTGTTTGTATATTGAGAAGATAAAGTGCAAAATAGGTCATGCAGATACAAAATGTCTCAAATCTTCTTCCCCTCCATACGCGGTGGAAATTACTTTTCTTTTGTTACAAAACTGGTATTGGTTCATTTTTATTTTGGATCATACCAACAGCCAACGATCACATATAATAACTAATTTTCATATAGTGAGACATATTTCATCCAAAAGTACAGTTAAAATTGTATGGCTAACGAAGCCATACAATAATCTATAAGAAGCATTTTTCTAGGGAAATCATAAAATTCTCATCAAACGTACGCTCAAGAAACTCGCTTTTGTAACATATGCCCCAAACACAAAATGTGCTTCAAGCATATATATTTTCAGAATTGGTCGAAACAAAATATTGTTTGTATTGTTAAAACATATTACGTTTCACTTCAGGCATACACTGGTAAAAAATTAATGAAGTGGTCTTTGTGGATATATATTTTCAAGGCGCCAATTGGTTTCTTCCATTATTTTACTTGCTGCATACTCTCTGGGTCTCTCTTTCTAAAAACATATATGTTTATAGGTTATTTCTGAATTAATATTAATATAATTGGATGCAAATCCAAGCGTATTATATTTACAAACATTTTATGTCCCAAACATAATATGTTCCAACATATTAACATATATTTCCCAAACATGTTAAGCAAGTTTGCTTTCACTTAAAAATATTGTGTTAACAAATTAGAGTTCGAAACATATAATTTTTACACTCAGACAGTCTTTTTCGTCCATGTATAGACTGATATATCGACTGCTTCATTCAAAGTACGCTAAGTCTAAAAAGTGAATTTTACAGGAAACAAGTTCAAAGTTTTGTTTTTGAAATTTCTCAAACCCCGTATAAGATAGAAATACCCTTGTTTTCGGTCTTAAAATCATATTTATTATAGTTTTTTTAGTATTTACGATCTCAAAATAATGATAATAGAACATGGCTAAAAATTACTTAGACCACTTTAACCGAACAAAGCCTTTTGACCGTTTTACATTGAATATTTTTTAAAACTTTAGTCATAGGCTAAGTACAATATTAATCATAACTTTTGGTAGAAGTGTAGTGCATATGTTTGTAACAACTAAATGTTGGCGAGATAGACACATGGGGTATCGGTCCCTGAGTCGATGTCCCTCTGTCCGTGCGTCTGTCTGTGAACACATTTTTGTAATAAAAGTCCAGGCCGCAATTTTATTCTAATCGACTGACACAAGTTTCTGTTTTGGTTAAGAATAGGACACTATTGATCGGTTCAGATTTAAATATAGCTCCCATATATATCTTTCACCCGATATGGACTTAACATATTTATATATAAGCTAGAGTTTTACTTGAAATTTTGCACAAGGAGTACAATTAGCATTATACTCTAGGGTGCTACATTTGATTGAAATCGTTTGAGATTTAGATATAGCTCCCATATTATTGTTTTTTCCGAATTGGGTTAATATAGCCAAATACCCCCATTTCCTTATAAAATCGGCACTGCAAATGTAAAAATTAGTAAAAATCAACTTTTCCTATACCTCTAATACATATCTTTCGATTAATAAATCGTAAATTAAGTTTTTCGAAATTGCATAAAAATGTCTGTAGATTTAAAAAATTTCCAATTGGGAGCATATACCATTGGGTATATAACGCAACTAAGGATTTGAGATGGTATCGAAAATATGGATCCACAAAGTGGTGTGTATAATATAGACTTTACTTGCTTGTTATGGACTAACAAAATGCTTTTAGGTTTCTAAATTGAGGCAAATCGCATAAAAGTTGCGACGTTTATATCATCAAATCGGGAAATTTGGCTATATAAACAAAAACATATACCAATGTAAACCTATACATATATACATCAAATTTGCTGCAATTCGGATAAATATTGCTAGATTTTCTTTAGAAGTCAAATCGAGAGATCGGTTTAGTTGGGTCCTACATCGGAATATGGGCCCATACATACCATATTTGGCATATCTATTTGAAACTCTACATCTCAAGTTTCAGGCAAATGGAATAGATTTTGCGGCTTCTATGTCAAGAAGCCAAATCTGGCTAAAAGGAACCTACAGTGAAAAAATATTCATCTAATATGGAAGAGTATGCAACTTAAATTTTAGGACTCGAAATTTACGCAATGTTAAGGACATTATTTTTTAAAACAATGATATTTTAATTAAAAGAATGTTTATAATCCTTGTTTCAAAGAATTTTTCATTAAATTTAGGACGAAAATCTTGATTATTTGAGTCTGTCTGCTGAGGTTGTACATCTTTGAAGTAAGGCAAGTATTCCTTAAAATAAAGAAAAACATTTTTAATTTAAAGAAATCGTCTTTAACTCAACTGACATATTGAATTTTTAAATTTAAGATGAAAACTCTTCAAATATAGTTTTCATCTTAAATTTATTTTAAGGATGTGCATCTTTGGTTTCAAGTTTTTTTCAGCATTAACAAATCGGGAGATCGATCTATATGGAAGACTTGCCAAAGCATGGAACGCTACCAAAATTGTATTTCTCGTTTTTGATATCTTAACAAAGCTATTCATATTGAAGGAGACGAGATAGAGATATGATGGCTGTGGCAATAATGTTCGGCCCCTGAGTCGATGGCTAGATCGTTTGCCTATAAACACATTTTTGTGATCAAAGTTTTTTCCAATCGACTTAATCGACTTTTATTCCAATATACTAAAAATTTCAGCAGCATAGAACCCTATTGATTTTGAAAGAAATCGCCTCAATGTATCTCCCACACTCAAAAAAAGCATGCCCGTTTCTAAAGATTTTGTCTTTACTTTAACAATTTTGGTATTGATTCCGAACCAAAGAACCGGAGCATACAAGTAAAGATACTTTTAAGACACAATTGTCTTTTAAATTTGGGTTTTGTGTACTTGCTTCTAGGAAGCAAATTTTAATTTTTTTTTTGTTTTTTCCTTCATATGCTATCGAAGTCCTTTAAAATCGAGTTAACGACAACTTTATTTTCCACATTCAGACTCGACTTCCAGTAGAAATTAGGCTATGTTTCAAGTAAAAAACGTCTTTAAAATAAAGTGTTGAAAATCATGTCCTATTTTTGAACGATTTTTTGCTTTGTAGTGAAGATGCAAAAAGACAACAAATTTTAAGACAATTTCATTAATTTTAAAGAATTTTTATGAATTATTAAAGTCAAGTTGACGTTAGCCCTAAAATTTTTTCTTTCATGTTATGATACCCGTTTTGAAGTGAAATCACTTAATTATAAGGACAATACGACTTCAAAGAAAAGTTTATCGACTTTTGGACAAGGAAAAAAAATTTATATTAGAGAAATGCGTCTTCTAAACTAAGCAAAATTTGCATTCGTATTTTAAGGACATGAAATCTTTGACTTCACGACAATATTTTTTCAGTGCATATATCGCCCGATATGCACTTATATGGCCCTAGAATGTAGGTTTTTGTCGTGATTTTCTTTAAATTTTGCACAAGGAGTACAATTGATAGTATGTATCAAATTTGATTGAAATCAGTCCTGATTTAGACATAGCTCCAACATATAATTGAAGTGGCCGCATTCAAAGACATATGACTTAGCGGGCGTATGCGAATTCAAAAATTTCCTGTCCTAAATTTAAAGAAAAATGTTTTAAAGCAAAGATTATTTTCTGTTAGTTAAAATTTGGAGCCGAACATGTTTTTCTCGGTGTAAGATTCATATATTCTTGATTTTTGTCTACTTGGAGATCAAGGCCAAAGATGGGGTATGTCGGTTCATGTTTTGATATAGCCCCCATATAAACCTAAATTGCATGCAATTGGAAATATAGGGGTATTTATGTCCATAAATAGATGGACGAAATATGGTTTATATCGGTCCATGGTTTAGTATAGACCACATATGGATCGATCCCCCGATTTGACTTCCTTGGCTTCCAGACACCTCAATTTGTATCCGATTTGTATGAAATCTGGAGGTATGTTGGACCCTCCAATGGTCAGAATGGTGATGTGCATCGATCCATGTCGTGGTATAGCCCCCATAAAGGACCACCTCCGGATTTAACATATGGGTCTTCCAGAAAACGTAATTTTTAGGACTGTTAGAGCTGAAATATAATAATAGGATATCTCAAAGTTGATTTATATCGAAAAGGGTTTGATATAATCCTGATATTCGGCGGTCTCCCGAATTAACTACTTTAAGGGGGTAGAAGGCGCACGGATCCATAATGTCCTTTGAATAATAAGTTCATGTGAAATGGAATTAGTGCCACATAATATAAAAAGCAATATAAAAACCAATTTATTAAAACAAATCTATTTTGATCATTAAACCCAGTTTTTTTTAATCCTTAATAAATATTTTTTTTAACTTTAATGTAATTATAAACTTATTGTATTCATGAATTTATCTTCAATCTGGCTTACCATAGCTGAATAAATACGTAAATAAAAGGTCAGTCGAAAATATGGAAAGTTCGCTTTTATCTGATAAAAATTTGGAAGCCTTGATATTATTACTTAAATCAAAGAATAAAAGGATTACCACAGGTGTACGAAAATTCACCTAATCCAACCTAATCCCTAAAATGTTTTGCTGAGTAAGATAGTGATATAAAATGGCTTTTCTATTTATTGTTGTCATAATATTTTCTTCACAATGTTGAGATGAACTATAATTGAATTAAAGTAAATTGGTTAAATGGCGCTGTAGATTGTTATTACTTAAAATATTTAAAGAATCCCGAAAATTTCAGGATCCCGGGATTCAATATTTTCAAATTCCGAATCCTGGGATTTTCAAAAATCGATCCCGAATGACAGCATAATAGAAATAAAAATTTTGAATAGAAATAAAAATTTAACAAAATTTTCTATCGAAGTAATTTTTTTTCCAAATTTTTAACTATTACACTCAAAAAAAGGTTACTTGGATTTTGACCAAAGATTTTGACCTTCCCTTAAGGATTTTGGTATTGATTCCGAGCCAAAGATGCGGCTTCTTTAAAAGAAAGAAATTTTTTAGCGACCTATCTGGCTTTAAATCTAGGACCAATAAAATTTAAATTAGAATACAGATCTCACGTACAAACAAACGTCAGTTTAAAAATCCAAATCATAACGGATACTTCAAAGTAAACAATGTTTTCTTAATGCCAAAAAAAAACTTTAAATCAAAGATGTTAACCGCCAAAAAAGTCTTAGCCTATATTTGAATCGTTTTTATCATAAATCTAAAGTTTCAGTTAATTTAAGGACAATTTCTTTAAATCAAAAATGTGTTTCTTTACTTTCAGGAAAATAAACCTTAGTTCGAAGACATGTGACTTTAACGGAGGGACGCAAATTTACAAAATTTGTGTCCTAAATTCAATGGAAAAAAATTGATAATTAACATTTCATCATTTTAAAGAAATTTAAGAAATTTAATATCACGTTAAATTTTTTTCAGTGTACATAATTTAATTTGGAAAAAAGGGTCCGCTGGTACGAATTTTGGTCCAATTGTGATAAAATGTTGGTCCAAACTAAAACTTCCTTGTGGCAACGCTGTTGAGGGGTCTATAAATAATGTTGAACAGATATGAACCAATTTTTGAGCGGAATTAGAGAGCCAAATGTGAAATATGGGTGTCGGTTTATCTTGGGGATGTTTATAAATATGCACTGACATGGACCAATATTTGCTTGGTTGTTAGAGACCATATACTTACACAATGTGCACAATTTCAACCGAGATGAAATTTTGCTCCATATACGCCATATAGTAACACCACACTCAAAAACAAAGCATGTCCTGTTCCAAAGATTTTGTCTTTATTTTAAAAATTTTGGTATTGATTCCGAGCCAAAGAAGCAGAGAATACAAGTAAGGATACTTTTAAGACACAAATTTAAATTTTTCGTTTTTTTTCAACATTTTTCTTCATATGCTATCAAAGTCCTTTAAAAATGACTTAACGACAATTTTATTTTCCAAATTCAGACTCGACTTCCAGTAGAAATTATGCTGTATTTCAAGTAAAAACGTCTTTAAAATAAAGTGTTGAAAAACATGTCCTATTTTTAAACGAATTTTTGCTTTGTTGTCAAGTTGACCTTAGCCCAAAAATGTTTTCTTGCATGTTATGATAACAATTTTTAATCAAATCACTTAATTATAAGGACAATACGACTTCATTGAAAAGTTTATCGACTTTTGGACAAGAAAAAATGCTTTATATTAGAGAAATGCGTCTTCCATGCAAAGCAAAATTTGCATTCGTCTTTTAAGGACATGAAATCTTTGTCCTCACGACAATATTGTTTTCAGTGCACATGTACAACTTCAACCGGATCGGAAGAAATTTGAACCTCCAGAAAGCTCCGGAAACCAACTATTCGGAACAGAAATGTAGTCGAAAAACGAAAAAATCGGTGATTTCGGTCATTTTTTCAATATTTCTGCGAATTTGAGAATGAAGATGAAAATTTTCCGAACTAATGTATTCAGCATATTTGTTGGCCGTGTCAAGAGCTACAACTTTGCTAAACACATCAAAAACGAATTCACAGCATTTTTGGAGATATGGCCATCCAAAAATTGCAAAAAAGTGCCCAAAGAATTTGGCGACTTAATTTTAGAGGCTCATAAACGACGAACGGCAACCAATCTAGAAAAATCCAGAAATTACTTTTCTGCTCTCATCGAGTACTTTCGGCTGGTATAAGTGAATTTTTGAAAGTAGAATTTTGCGTCACAGTGTTATACAGAATCACACGAGTACTCATCTAGACAGACTTTTCTCCCATTTTGATCAAAGGGCTTTCTTATTGTCTTACACGGTTTTACTCGATTATTGTTACTGAAAACTAGACCCAAAAAAATCCAACATCAAAGAAATCGTACACTGCAAAAAATATTGTCGTGAGGTCAAAGATTTCATGTCTTTAAAATACGAATGCAAATTTAGCTTAGCATAGAAGAAGCATTTCTCGAATATAAAGTTTTTTTTCCTTGTCTAAAAGTTGATAAACTTTTCAATGAAGTCGTATTGTCCTTACAATTGACTTGACTTAAAAATGGCTATCATAACATGAAAGAAAACATTTTAGGGCTAATGTCAACTTGACTTAAATAATTCATAAAAATTCTTTAAAATTAATGAAATTGTCTTCAAATTTGTTGTCTTATTGCATCTTCACTACAAAGCAATAAATCGTTCAAAAATAGGACATGATTTTCAACACTTTATTTTAAAGACTTTTTTACTTGAAACATAGCCTAATTTCTACTGGAAGTCGAGTCTGAATGTGGAAAATAAAGTTGTCGTTAACTCGATTTTAAAGGACTTCGATAGCATATGAAGGAAAAAACAAAAAAAAAAAATTAAATTTGCAAGTGCACACAACCCAAATTTAAACGACAATTGTGTCTTAAAAGTATCCTTATTTGTATTCTCCGCTTCTTTGGCACGGAATCAATGCCAACGTTTTTAAAGTAAAGACAAAATCTTTGGAACCGGGCATGCTTTTTTCAGTGTAGGTCTATATTAGAAAAGTTTAACTAGAATATTTTAGAAACTGCACTATTATACAACTTTTGCCAAATTGAAGATAATTTAATATAAATAAAACATTTTTTCTGTTGTTCAATAAAGTTTCATTTTGGAAAACAATTGGAATTAAAGATTTGAAATACATATGTCTTTAGCGCTATATGATGTTCTAGAGAAGCCAACTTAAGTAAAATTTAATCATTTTTTAAACTTATGAAAATTATTATGAAAATATGAACTATTTTCATATTTAGTAAAATTGTGTACATCATTTGTATAAAACTTTTTTGTTCTCATTTTTAGTTCACGTCTAAAAGTAAGCAAAAAATAATTAAAACATTCTCTCACATTTGGCAATAAATATTGAACTAAAATCAACTGATTTTCCTGAACTAAAATTTAATTAAACCGGCTATAAGAAATTCCGTTGTATTTTTTCTGGGCGTACGCAAACATAACTACCCAGCAATAAGGCTTCTAAAATTTTACATGAGCTTGTCATAGAATGGAAGTACTATTTTGCGCTGCTGTTGAAGTTGTACTCTGGTAGTTCATTTGAATGAAGAAATAAAAAAATTGTCTAATTTTTACAATTTGAAAAAAGTTTTCCAACCCCACCGAGGGTCGAACCTGGATCTGGTGCACCTTAACAGAAAGCCTTAACATACTAACCCCCATTTTCAGGAAGCTCCGTTAGTGCTACGTTAGCTAACGAACTTTTAAACCGTTTTATGGACATGTCTGTCATCATGTCTATATATTTCATATGCCAGTTAGCAACTTAACTGCTAAAAATTTTTCAGTTAAAGTTAACCGGAGAGAAGATATTTCGATTTTACTTCCTGTTAACTGGGAGTTAAAGTCTAACGGAGATACATGAAAATGGCCGTAAGCCACAAAAAACATCGAATACTTCTAACCGGAACGTCAACTCAAATGCTTGTAGTACGAACATACTACAAGCATTTGAGTTGACGTTTCGTTTACGGCATCAAAGCATAATATTATAACTACTTCTCCAGTAGTTCTTTATTATTATGAACAAATATACGGTTCTTAGGACTAAATTCTGCAAAATCGGCAGAAACATTTGTTTGGGAACTACATCTAAGTATAAATCAACGATATTTTGAAGGTTTGCTGTTTACCAAATTTGCGATCAGTTAATAAAAAAGGGAGCTATATGTAAATCTGAACCGATTTCAATGAAATTTTGACCACTTGAAAAGTATTTTTGAGGTAAAATTCGCGACGATCGGTTAGAAAATAAGCGTTTGTTGAAATCGGGCAATACATATATATGTAAAAAATAAATAGCAATCAATAGAGCAAAGAAAACACCATGTACCGAATTTAATCAAAATCGATTAAAAATTGCAGTCGGAATCCTACAACATGACGGACGGATATCAACTACTAGATCGACTCAGGAGGTGATTCTGAGTCGATCGGATATATTTTCAATATCTCTGGCAGGACAGATCAAAATTATTAAACCCTGACCACTATGTGGGCTAAGGCATAAAAATTAAAGAAAGCAAAAATAACGGTATATCTGAAAAACTGTTCCATAAAAATTTTGTAAACCTTTTTTTTCGAATTCACCAGCTCAAAATACATAAGTTGATGAAAAAATGATTCTTAATTCCAAAAATCCTATATCCTCAAAAACAAGTCTTAGCCTATATTTGAAGCTTTTTTATCTTAAATCTAAAGATTCAACATTTCAGTTAATTTAAGGACGATTTCTTTAACCCTGGACAGTTATCCTTTTTTTGTACATTAACGTCATTCTTCGTCATTTTGACTGCGGCTCATTTCAAGACGCTATAATTTTCATCATGATCGAAAAAGTGAATCAAACTTGAATTTATTTTCTTATTCAATTCGGTTTTAATTAGTATAAAACAAAAATTCATAAACCGTCGAATTAGTATAACTTAAATTTACCATTTCCCAATAGACTAAAATGCTTTTTAAATCGAAAATTAAATTACGCGTCGTCATTTTGACGAAGGATGACTGTCTGGGTTAAATCAAAAATGTGTTTCTTTACTTTAAGGAAAAATTTGCCTTAGTTTAAAGACATGTAACTTTAACGAAGGGACGCAAATTTTCAAAATGTGTGTCCTACATTTAATAAAAAAAAAATTTTGAAGCAAAGATTATAAACTTTCTCTTAATAAAAATTTCATTATTTAAAAAAAAAATTACCCTTAATGTTATATAAATTGCGTGGGTTCATTGTATATCCATACCACACTTTTAATGTGCTTTATTTCGAAGCCCACTTTTAATATAAATTAAATAAGCATGAATCACCCTGTAGTTGATGAATTTAAACTTCTTGGAAATATGTTAGTTTTTGCCTTTGAAATTATTCTATAAATAGAACACATGATTGTATGTATGTATTGTATGCTTTTCTCCCATTTTGAGCAAAGGGCTTCCTTATTGTCTTACACGATCTTACTCGATGATTGTTACTGAAAACTACACCCAGAAAAAAGTAAACCCACCATGAAAGAAAATTTAGATTTATATTAAACGACTCAGGAGGATATTCTGAGTCGGTATATATTTTCAAAATCTCTGGTAGGACAGATCAAAGTAATTATACCACAATTTGCTTCAAGGTATAAAAATTACAGAACGCAGTTTCAATTCTTGGCGAAATTTATATTAGATAGATTATCGAAAGATTGTTTTTGGATTTGCATCTACCAAAAATATTGATTTTAGACCCCATAAAATATATACCGATCGACTCAGAATCACCTCCTGAATCGATCTAGCCCTTGGTGTCCGTCCGTCTGTCCATGTATTTGTTTTTCGCAGGATTCCGGTCGCAATTATTAACCGATTTTAACGAATGGATTTGATGATGATTTGGAAGAAATCGGATCAAGTTTAGATATAGCCCCCATATGTATATGTCTAAGGCTGTCGTTTGGGATCGATTTTTATAAATCCCGGGATTCGGGATTTCAAAATACAGAATCCCGGGATCCCGGGATTTTCCGAGATTTTTTTCGAGATCCCGAAATTTTCGGAATTTTTTAAATATTTTAAGTAATAACCATATACAGCGCCTAAAATAGTTGTACATTAAATCAATTTAGTTTAATTCAATTTTATAAACAAAAGAACGTAAGAGAAAATTAGTCCAACTCAACAATTGAACAAAAGAAAAACAAAACATCACAAAAATAGATTAAAATCCGATTTCATATCAATATCTTACTCAGCAAAAAATTTTAAGGATTTTGATTACACTGAAAAAAAAGCATGCCCGGTTCCAAAGATTTTGTCTTTACTTTAAAGATTTTGGTATTGATTCCGAGCCAAAGAAGCGGAGAATACAAGTAAGGATACTTTTAAGACACAATTCTCTTTTAAATTTGGGTTTTGAGTACTTGCTTCTAGGAAGCAAATTTTAAGTTTTCGCTTGTTTAGCTTTTTTTCTTCATATGCTATGAAAGTCCTTTAAAAACGAGTTAACGACAACTTTATTTTCCAAATTCAGACTTGACTTCCAGTAGAAATTATGCTATTTTTCAAGTAAAAACGTCTTTAAAATAAAGTATTGAAAAACATGTCCTATTTTTGAACGATTTTTTGCTTTGCAATTAAGATGCAAAAAGACAACAAATTTAAAGACAATTTCATTAAATTTAAAGATTTTTTCTGAATTATTAAAGTCAAGTTGACCTTAGCCCAAACATTTTTTCTTTCATATTACGATACCCATTTTTAAGTGAAATCACTTAATTATAAGGACAATACAACTTCGACTTTTGGACAAGGAAAAAAATTTGCATTCGTATTTTAAAGACATGAAATCTTTGACTTCACGACAATATTTTTTTCAGTGTAGATTAGGTATATTTTCGTACACTTGTGTTAATCCTTTTGTAGTTCATCGGTTTTAGTAACTTCTTAAAAATATCAAGGTATCCAAATTTTTGTTAGATAAACGCGATCTTGTTATATTGTCGACGGACCTTTTATAATTGCTTTTTATTTTATTTGGCAGGAATTTCATTTCACATAAGCTCATTGTTCAAAGGAGGACCGTATCGTTTACTTCGATTTTCGATGAAATTGCGTTTTTTATAGTAAACCTCAAGTAAAATAAATTCTTGCTCAAGGTGTACCATAAATGTTTATTAACTCAATATATCGGTTATGAAATCTAGGGGCCGTTTGCACTGAATGAAGATTCCAATTTATTAATAAATAATGCTAAAAAGTCACAAATTTAACAAATTGCAATTACTTTTTCGGGATCCCGAAAAATCCCGGGATTGAAAATAAAAAATCCCGGGATTCGGGATTAATCCCGTCCCGAAAATCCCGGGATTTCGGGACGGGATTTATCCCGGGTGACAGCCCTAATATGTACCGCCGATTACGACAAACGGGATCACGTTGCGCTTAATTACTTACCGATCGTTGTCAAATTTAGCACAAATTAATATTTTATAACTTTTCAAGTCTGTAAAATTTTATCGAAATCGGTTCAGATTAAGATATAGCTCTCATATGTATGTATCGCCCGATTTTCCGAAATTTGGCCATAAAGCCCTGATTTATAAACCGATTTTACTCAAACTTGGCGTACTATAATCTTTTATAACACTAGTAATATGTGCACAAAATCATCGAGATCGTTTCAGATTAACTATAGCTCCCATATATATGTATCGCCCGAATTCCCTAAATTTGAAAAACTCTTATTTATCAACCGATTGTACTAAAATTTAGCACAAGGTAACCTTTTGTGGTATCAACCAAACCTGAATAATATTATCCAAATCGGTTCAGATTTAGGTATAGCTCCAGCGTTGACAGAATTGTTTCATCAAAAACCGCTAGATTTGCCCGAAAAAATAGCTAAAAAAAAAGATTTTGTTGTATCAAAAGTAACATTTTTTATTGAAATTTAACAAACTTAAAGGCTTTATTTCACTTTAAATTATTTTAATTGTACACTCAAAAAAAATTTACTTGGATCCAAAGATTTTGACTTTTCCTTAAGGAAAATAAAGACCATTTTGACGGACCACCCTGACTTTAAATCTAGGATCAATAAAATTAAAATTGGATACAGATCTCATTCATCGAATTGTTATCCTCTTTTTGCGATATATTTTTTTGCGGTATTTTTTTCTTTATTTTAAGGAAAATTTGCCTTACTTCAAAGACCTACAACTTCAGCAGAGAGACGCAAATTTTCAAGATTTGTGTCCTAAATTTAATTAAACAAATTTTTAAAGCAAGGATTGAAAACTTTCATTAATTTAAATGTCATTATTTCAAAAAATTTTGTCCTTATGTTAACATTGGGTAAATTTCGATTCCTTAAATTTTAGTTGCATAATCTTCCATATTAGGTCAATATTTTTTCAGTGTATTCATTTTAATTCTATTGTATTCATTTAGTTCTACTTCTGTGAGACTGTAACAATATCTAAGCCATATGAGCTCTGTTTGCGTACTCGATACATTTTGATTACTATGCATCACAAATTTTTACTGGAAGTCCGCCGTTTACATTTCCCAGTAAAAACTTGCTATTATCAGCTGGTTAGTCATCAAAAATCCAATGTGCGATTTATTGCACAATTTCACATAGAAGTGCATTAGAAAATATCAATATATTTCGTTTAAATTGGTTTAAAACCGCTGAATTAATGATAAATTCGTGAACGTATCCACTTCTTCTAATTGTACCCAAGAGAATAAAACCCATTCTTACTATCTTGTAAGTTTATACTGAATAACTTTTATTGGAAGTACCTATTGTTGTCCAATTTTCGTAAATGTAAATCCACTTCATTAATAAATAACAGATTTGTTTATCGCGCGTTTAAAAATGTTTTGATCCTATGAATACGATTTTATTTATTGTAGTTTTTGATGTTATAAAAATAATACCAGATTCAAAACTTTATTTCCTTAATAACTTCTTATATACACTGAAAAAAAGCATGTCCGGTTCCAAAGATTTTGCACACTAATGATTTTGATATTGATTCCGAGTCAAATTTGAATTTATTCCTTTTTTCATTTTTTTCTTCATCAATGAAATTAAATAATGTGAACGTATGGTGTCATTTATACGTTGTTAGATTGACCCCATCTGTTCTCAGTTTGACAACACATGTATGTTGATTCACTTTCATGAACGGATCGTTTCGAAATGACCACGCCGTTTATGACTTTTTCTATGGGTGTAAGTGGTTTCACTGCAATGTGGAACGCCATTCGGACTCGGCTTTTGTCACTGAGCTTAACATAGAATCTGGCAGCACTCAGTGATAAGAGGGAAGTTCTAAGTTAGTCTAATGAGCTGATATATCGATATGTATCGACCTAACCTAACTCTGTAGGTGTAAAACCAAGTATAGCTCCTAATACTATACACCCAGAGAAGGAATATGATCACCTCAAACATGTTTTAAGAGCAAAATGTTATTTTTGAGTGGTGACCATGTAACATGGTTTTCGCAACCATGTTATTTTCTCGAAAATCATGTATCTGATTTCGGCAAGCAGGTTATATTTGACCAGAAAATAACATTTTAGTGACAAACATGTTACATGGTCACCATACAAAAATAACATTTTGCTCTTGAAACATGTTTGAGGTGATCATATTCCTTCTCTGCGTGTACTTGGTTCAGATTGTGATGAAATTACAATAAACAAGTACTCCTTAATTTTCATAATGTTTATTGATTTCCTATTATTTTGTGAGATTTAATTAAATCGAAGACCTACGATGTTAGTCGAAATATTGGAAAAAAAATTTTATAATTAATCAAAACTATATTATTTTTTAAAGAACCTTAAGCCGAAATTAGAAGTAAATAAACAAAACTATATAATTTTATTCTGCTTTTACTTATTCAGTTATGATTTTAGCTAAGCTAAGCTCGAACTTAGGAACTCAGAAAATCCCGCAGTTGGGTTTCTTATATGCGTTTTTTTTCTTATAGCCAATTATTGCATATAAGAAAAAAAGTTTCTTATATTAATATTAGTGCAGTCACCCGGGGAATTTTATTTTGAATCCAAATTGACAAATTGAGTTAAAAAACATTTATGGTACACCTTGAGTAAGAATTTATTATACGAGAGGTATATTAAATAGCGATAGGATAGCGATATAAAATGCATTTTATTTTATTAATTTTGTCATAATATTGTTGTGTTTCTTTTCTTCACAATATTGAGTTGGACAAAGTTTTTCTTAAGTATGATAGCAATTTAAAAAGCAATTTAATTTACTGTTATCTTATTTTGTTTTTGTTAATAAAATTTAATTAAACAAAATTGGTTTAATGTACAGCAATTTTTGTATAATTCATATACATTTATAAAAGAAATACAATTTTGACAAAACTTTCTATAGTAATAAAATTTTGATAAAACTTTCTATAGAAATAAAATATTGACAGAATTTCTTATAGAAATAAAACATGGACAAAATTTCATTTAGAAATAAAACTTGGAACAAAAATTTTATAGAAATAAAATTTTGACAAAATTTTCTATATAAATAACATTTTGACAAAATTTTCTATAGAACTAAAATTTTGACAAAACTTTTTGTCGAAATAAAATTTTGACAAAACTTTCCATAGTAATAAAATTTTGACAACATTTTCTATAGAAATAAAATTTTGACAACATTTTTTATAGAAATAAAATTTTGAAAACATTTTCTATAGAAATACAATTTTCACAAAATTTTCTATAGAAATACAATTTTGACAAAACTTTCTATAGTAATAACATTTTTACAAATTTTTCTATAGTAATAAAATTTTGACAAAATTTTCTATAGAAATAAAGTTTTGGTAGATTATTTTTATCGATATGGACCAATTTTTGTGTTATTGGTCCTATATGGCCATTTTCAATACCATGCGACCTACATCAATAGTAACTAATTGTGCCAAGTTTCAAGACGATAGCTTGTTTCGTTCGGAAGTTAGCGTGATTTCAACAGACGGACATGCTAAGATCGACTCAGAATTTCATCACGACCCAGAATATATATACTTTATGGGGTCTTAGAGCAATATTTCGATGTGTTAATATACCCGCATCCTATGGTGGAGGGTATAAAAATGGGGAAATAAATTTCTTTTTTTCGTAAATTTCTTCAAAGTAATCATATTATGCACACTATTTTACATGTTTTAATTTTTACAATAAATTTAAATTACAAAATAATCTTTTATTTATCTAAAATTATATTCTACGCCATGACTTGAACCCGAGTATTCTATTTTACACGTATTAACATTCGCCTTAACACACTGCACCATCTACACAGTTAGCGCAATAGCGTCTAACGATTGAAATAATCGTAATATTATGATACATCCAGTATTAAATTTTACCGCCATCTGAAAATACAAATAATTTATTATGAAGCTCCCTGTATTCAATATTTTATTGATACAATGCCACATGTACGCAACAGTAGTTTAGTATTACCAGTGCAGTGAACTCAGGCAAACTACAAAATTGTCAATGTGGTAACGCTGTCATGCACATTCAAATGGAAATGTGGAATTTTTGTCTGTTTTATTTCGTAATTTTCTCAATAATCCTTGTTTGAAATGCAAAAATGTTAACATACAAGTGAAGAGCTTGTAAAAATGTACCTAAAAACAACAATTGGTATTAAAAACTCAAAATGGCCCAAAATGCTAAATGTCGCCAAAGTATGCGGTACATATACGAAAATTATGGAACCTGGTGCCAAAGTATGCAAATGTCGCCGAAGTATACATTAAATGTAAAAAATGGCGTCAAAGTATGCGCACCACATACATATATATATATATATATATATATATATATATATATATATATATATATATATATATATATATATATATATATATATATATATATATATATATATATATATATATATATATATATATATATATATATATATATATATATATATATATATATATATATATATATATAGTAATGAAAAAAAGTAATGAAATTGTTCTTTTTGGATCCGGAAGTGGTGCAAAAACGACGCAGAAGCGATGATTTTATCATGGGCTTGTCATAGGACGGAAGTCCCTTTCAACAGCCGTTGCACTAATAGAAAAAGTTTCGTTATATTAACGAAATGTGTCGTTAAAAGTCATCCAATGAAAAAAATTCGTTAATACAACGAATTTTTCGTTAATATAACGAATTTTCTGCCAATCAACGTAACGTTTCGTACTATTAACGAATATTTTCATTGTATTAATGAAAATGTTTCGTTATATCAATGAACATTTTTCGTTGGCGGACTTTTAATGAAATTTTCTTTGTGTGTGCACTGAATTTGCATCACTTCTTTAGGTGTGATCCGAATTCAATGTTTTAAATGTAAATAAAAAAATTCTGTGATATTTTGTCGAATAAATAATTTTTATAATTTTTTTATAATTTTTAATGTATTCTAACGCTTGTCGGAAACGTTTGACCTCAAATATTTTCAAAAATTCACAATTTTTTCAGATTGGATTTAGCATTTTTTTCGACAAAACTTAAATGATTTCTACCATTTTATAAATTCTTACTCTGGTTTTACCTATTTGAAACACAAAAAGTTTAAAGAACTTCCAAATTATATATATATATATATATATATATATATATATATATATATATATATATATATATATATATATATATATATATATATATATATATATATATATATATATATATATATATATATATATATATATATATATATATATATATATATATATATATATATATATATATATATATATATATATTTACACCGAAAAATTCTATTTTTCGCCCTTCATATCTAACTGGACCACAAATAGCCGTTGGATAATACAAAGGGGCAGCATACTTTCGTTTACAGCATCATCCCTTGCATGTAATTCACGTGGCATTCAAAACTTGCTTTATTATTATTGTGAAGCACATGTTGGTTTTGTTTATTTTTGGCTTTCGTCATGTACCGTTCAACTCATTTTTGTATTGGTAGTTGGTCTTCGGCTTGTGGTTATTTGGCTACGAATCATTCGCTCAATGGAAATCCGAACAGAATGTTGCGCGCCAAAATGTTCGTAGTTACTCATCTCATCATCGTCGTGCTGCCAACGAACGGATCTTTGCTGTTTGGGGGTGGTTTCAAAGTTTGGTTTTGGTCCTTTTACCATGTGCTTCATGTGGTTCCTTTTGTTAGTTGTTGCTGTCTTCTTTGTGCCTGTGGCTGCATCTACAATTATACACGTGTGTGAGTGGGGGAGTCCATCTAGTGGTTACCAATTCGGTTTCATATTAACACTTTGCATTGGTTTTCATCGTCTCAGCCCTGTGCCTTGTTTGTTGGGTGTTTTCTTGCTCGTTGTGCCTTCTTCCTGGTAGTGTTTGTCTCGCGCAATTCTTCCTCCTGTTAAAATGAACATTTTTAATAGCTGTAGGTTGTTGCAAACGATTCATTTGATTTTCAACTGCCATCAGCATCGGTGTTCGACGCGTAACGTAATCTTTATTGTCGGATTACTAAAGTTAAATTTCGATCAACAAATTATTTTAAGATATATGGCGTTAGTGAATTTATGAAAACGATAAGAAATTATTAAATAAGTTTTTAAGAATAAAAGCAATGTATTATAACGGTTTTTCTAATTATCAGATAAGAGCACATAGATGGAAATTTATATTCAATATTTTTCCCATTAATAATAAAGTGATTGCTTGAATAAAACAAAGTTCTCATTTGAATATTTTAAAGCCGTCGGTGTTTTACAATTCAATGCAAAACGGCTACTTTTGAACAGTAGTGTCCTCTGTTGTAAAACTAAAATTCGTATCAAACTCAGGTAAGCAAAAAAGACAGAGAAGGTTTATCGCAAAAGTATTGTGCATATGTTAGATTTACCTACGTATTGTATAATTTGACCTGCATTTAAATGCATCGAACGAAGAGCTCACATTATATAACAACATATTAGTGTGTAAGCCCAACAAGGCACTGCCAAAATATCAACGAAAATAAAACAAACTATCATAAGTAAAAAGCCACTATAGCTTAAAGTTCGGCACTGCCGAATCTCTCAATTTCTTGAGGGCCATCAGGTTGCAGATATAGAAAACATATTGGTTGTACCAACCAAATTTACTGCAAAACTCCTTTTGGTAGTTTCGTCACCCGACTAAGTCGGTCGATTCAACTAATAACACATAAAGTGCTGATTGTGAATACAATTTCAGTTTATTACTTGAACTTATTTCTAACCAATTTGTTTTCTGTGCATATTAAATTTGAGCCTTTTATCGGTGATGAACTCTTCACTCTCGAGTGGAAGTTCATGAAGCTCGAAGCTGATTGGAACAAATCGAAAATGTCAAATATTTCGCTTTTAACAAGATACGGCTTCAATCGACTTTATTAACATATGTCTTCATGAAAAACGAAAAATTTAAAATTTAAAGAGACACCAGGCCATAATATGGATTCAATCCTATTTTAGGAAAATGGACAGAGATATTATCAAAAAGATTATAGTGAAATTAAATTAAGTTTATGGATAGTTCAAAGGGTATCAAAATTCAGGAACCAGGATTTCAATAGAAAGATATTTGTATCCCACAAGACAAGAAGCTGGCTAAGAAAGATAATGTTGGTTATTATTATATTAATAAAACTCGGGGTGAATAATACATGCATTAACCTCATTCCAATTTATTTGAGACCATGGAGTTGGGGCACTAATTTTAATGAGCTGTTGAATGGTTTTCTAAACAATAATATTGAAAGCCCTATAGTTTTTGGGGATTTCAGTGCGAGAATTGGCGAATTTCAACAAGATATAGATACCATCTACAACACATGTTTCAATACTGGAAGGAGGCTTAGAAAATATATGGATAAGATATATAATCGAAATGGGAAGAAATTGATTGAATTCTTTATTATTTTATTTATTTATTGTTTATTTTAATCATACAGTAAATGTATGATAAAAAGGAGAATGAAACATTGGTTGCTAAGGCCATCAGCTATGAAGTCATGCACCGTGGTGCAATGGTTAGCATGCCCGCCTTGCATACACAAGATTGTGGGTTCGATTCCTGCTACGACCGAACACCAAAAAGTTTTTCAGCGGTGGATTAGCACACCTCAGTAATGCTGGCGACATTTCTGAGGGTTTCAAAGCTTTTCTAAGTGGTTTCACTGGAATGTGGAACGCCGTTCGGACTCGGCTATAAAAAGGAGGTCCCTTGTCATTGAGCTTAACATGGAATCGGGCAGCACTCAGTGATAAGAGAGAAGTTCACCACTGTGGTATCACAATGGACTGAATAGTCTAAGTGAGCCTGATACATCAGTATGCCACATCACCTAACCTAACCTAACCATAATAATATAGTAGTTCTAAATGGTAGAATAAACGGAGATGAAGATGGAAGTCTAACATACATGAGCACTTTAGGAGAATCAGTCATGAAAAATTTACAACAGATGTCGTAACTGTTGTTACAACCATAGGCGTAGGAATGCCTCTGGGGAGGGGTCTAGACCCCCAGAAAAATTTTAGCCCCCCAGAATTTGAAAATAAAACCGTACAAAGTTCCGCTAAAAACTTTCAAGCACAATTGATTTACTTGGGTTGTGGTAGCAGTTGACGAGGCAAATATATTGTTTTATTTCTAACATTGTAAATAGTAATTGTTAGTTTTTTTTATTATAAGTGAATGATTGAACTCTGATATTTATGAAATAAAATTGTTGTTGAACTTATGATATAAGTTCCTAAATTCCCCCAGTTTCATGAAGCTCCGTTGGTCCTTCGTTAGCTAATGAACTTTTAAACCGTACTATGAACATATCTGTCATCTTGTTTATTTTATATGCCAGTTAAGAACTTAACTGTTTCAGTTAAAGTAAACCGGAGAGAAGATATATGCAATTTAATTCCTGTTAACTGGCAGTTAAAGCCTAACGGAGCTACATGAAAATGGCCGTTACGGCCTTTATTATTTTGTTGATTCTGATTTTTAGACGATTTTTTTAAAAAAATAGTAATTGATACTAAAACTATTCTTTCATAAATCAATATCTTTATAACACTGCAAAAAACAAACCTTGCCGAAAAAGTAGAGAAAATGTTCTTTTTGGTGTTTTGAATGTGAATTAAAAAATTTTATGATATTTTCCCAAATAAATAGTTTTTATCATTTTCTATGATTCTTAATGCTTGTCTGAAACGTTTTACCTCGAACATTTACAAAAATTATCGATTTTTTTAGAATGGATAGTACCATTTTATTAATTCTTACTCTTAAAAAAAAATACCCACTAAAGAAATGAAAAAACGAGTTATAAAAATTTAATTAAAAAAACAAAACTTTCAGCGTAGTCAAAATAACTAACTTCTTTGTGAGGACATTTTAGGAGTACTTTTAAAGTTGTGCATTTACTCACAAACTCCCAAATATTTTTGCTGGGAAAAAAGCGGGGAACTTTGTTTTATTATAAAATAATTATCTAGTTATGTTGAAGTCTGATTTTTTATTCATTTTTATAGATTTCAGTCTATTAATTTTAAGCTAAGGAGGCTATAGCCCCTCCACTGGGATAAGTGTCTAGCTACGCTAATGGATACAATACATTGAATATATTCCTTTAAATGAGCTGTCGTTTAAACAATCCAATAACATAATAAAACGATCAAAAAATACATTCAAGCAGAAGAATATATGGTATAAATGCAAGAGGGCAAGAAATAAAACTTTCAAACTTCAAATTTCTTAATGTATATAAAAAAAACGGGAAAACTACAAGATAGCACCAGTACATTAATAAACTTATTTCGAAAATAAATATAATAGAAAGATTGGTGGAGTTGAGGCCTTATTCAACAAAAGTAATCGACATTTATAAACGTTTATAAACGACTGATAGACTATTTCATGAAAAATAGCAGTTATAAACGAATAGTAGCTTACCAATCCAAACCCAGTTTCGACCAAACACCAAAAAGCTTTTCAGTAATGCTGGTGACATTTGTGTTTCAATGTCAAAGAGGTCCCATGTCATTGAGCACAACATAGAATCGTGCTGTCCGATTCTATGTTAAGTGATAAGAGAGAAGTTCACTACTGTGGTATCACATTCGACTGAATAGTCTAATTTTCACCAAAAAAATCATTAAAATATTGACACTTTTTTATTAAGATTCACCGGTTATAACTCATTCTTCATCACTATGATGAAAATGACAAGATATAACGACATGTGTTGCCACCTGATAACTAGCGATATTAATGATTACTGAATGCCTATTTTTATAAACAAAAGAGTGTGATAGCTATTACTGGTTTAAACTGCACTTTAATTATTTTGATGAATAATGTTGGCACTAGGCAACAGCTACAGAATTTGCGAAATTCTTCGAAATTTTATTAAAATAACCTTCCTCAAAATCGGTAGTGAACTATGCATCCCCATTTAAATATGTACCGTGCCTTGACAATCCAATATCAATATCTGAATTGAATAGCATTTTTAGAACATTCAAACTGAACAAAGCCCCCACTGTAATCAAATTAAATAAGGGGTTTGTTGAATGCCGATGATGATTCAAACACAATGCAACATATGATTCTAGATCTTGAAAAATACTGTAATAAATGGAATCTGGATGTGACTAAATCTGAAAAAATTATTTTTAGAAAAAGTGGCCGACTGGTTTTACAATGGTGAAGAAATAAGAATAACTAAGGAGTACAACTACTTAAGTGTGGTTTTCATACTGAAACTCATAGAGATTTCGATTGGTAAAAAATATGTTGCATACCCCCATAAACCGAAAAATTTTTTCTAAATAATAGCGTTGTTTAAAATACAAAAGAAAGTGTATGACGAGTGTATTATGGTTGGTTTTCAATACCTTCACCAAGTTAATTAATTTACCAAGAAGAAGCAATTCAATTATTTAGTACAGCGACAACAAATTCTACATTAAATATTTTTTAAATGAAATGTGTTTGCTTAACCCACTAACGCAATTGGACAACGTCCAGTAAGAAGACGCTGGAGGTACTATTGGACACACATTTTCCTGGAAATCAGAAATCATCAGGTTGAACCATGTTCTGGCGGTGCCACAGCGGTCATTTCCTATCGAGGAAATTGTATCGGAATCTAGAATAAAAAGGGCGTTAAATAGCTTCGGACCATTGAAATCCACCGGACCTGACGGAATTACTCCGGCGGAGTTACAGTGATTGAAAGAATTATCCCCAGGTTGTCGGCGATATATACAGGATGTATATGCTAATTCTAGGAAAGTGGAGGGAAACAAAAGTCGTTTTCATACCTAAAGCGGGAAAAGTCTCTCACTCGAGTGCGAAGGATTTCCGACCGATCATCTTAAGACTCTGGAGAAGATTATAGATACTTATCTTAGAATTAGCGTCGATTCAAGTTTGCTCTCGAAACGACAGCATGCATACTCGAAGGGCATGTCTACTGAGACCACATTGCATGAACTAGTCAGCTTTATTGAAAGCTCACTATCTGTCAATGAATACCCAATCGTGGTGTTTATAGACATCGAAGGAGCGTTCAATAACGTCCATCCGAGCTCGATATTGAATGGACTGACAACTCTGAATGTTGATCCAGGTATACTTAGGCTGTTAGACGAACTTCTAATGAAGATAAGTATTTCAGCCACACTAGGACAAGCAAACATACCAAGGTATGTGAACAGAGGCACTCCTCAAAGAGGAGTTCTATCACCTCTTCTTTGGAATGTTGCTATAAACAACCTTCTGGTTTCCCTAAAAAAAGAAAGGATAAAAGTGGTGGCATACGCAGATGGTGTGGCGCTAGCAGTCAGGGGAAAATTCCCATCCACAATCAGATATATTATGCAGAGAGCCCTCCGGATGACTGAGAAACGGGCCAAAGAGTATGGTCTTGGGGTAAATCCTGCAAATACAGAACTATTCATGTACTGCAAAGATCGCAAAACTTCCACGGTTAGGCCCATATCCTTAGGGGGTATTGAAATTCCCTTTGGTGAGTGTGCAAAATACCTTGACGTTATTTTGGACAGGAAGTTGAACTTTTAGCTTAATATTGAAGAAAGGGCGAGATTAAGCCACGGTAGCTTTGTACTCGTCCAAAAAGGCAATAGGAAAAAAGTGGGGACTAAAACCAAAAATTGTGCTATAATGCTATATGGTCTGTAATCTGGCACTTCAGCAGCCAACAAGTTTAGACAAAGTTCAGCGTAAGACGTGCTTGTGTATCTCAGGCGCATTCAGTAAGACAGGAACAAATTCCCTTAGGTTAGGTGGCAGCCCGATGTATCAGGCTGACTTAGACTATTCAGTCCATTGTGATACCACATTGGTGAACTTCTCTCTTATCACTGAGTGCTTCCCGATTCCATGTTAAGCTCAATGACAAGGGACCTCCTTTTTATAGCCGAGTCCGAACGGCGTTCCACATTACAGTGAAACCACTTAGAGAAGCTTTGAAACCCTCAGAAATGTCACCAGCATTACTGAGGTGGAATAATCCACTGCCGAAAAACTTTTTTGGTGTTCGGTCGAAGCAGGAATCGAACCCACGACCTTGTGTATGCAAGGCCGGCATGCTAACCATTGCACCACGGTGGCTCCCTTCCCTTAATGTCATGCTGCATCTATTGCCTTTAGACATTTTGGCCAAACAGTCACCTGCAACAACGGCTGCGTGGTTGCGCGAGCTATCGCTGTGGTCGAAAAAAGTTGCGGTCACAGTTTGGTCCTCAAAATAATGCCAGAATAAACGATATATAGATTTCTACACTGACGGCTCCAAATTATATGGACAAGTGGGTTTCTAAAGATCTGGAACTTCGAAAAGCGGAAAGATGACTTAATCACTGTAGTGGTTTTCAGGCTGAAATATTAGCAATAAGAGAGATGGCGAATTGGCTGAGAAGTAATGTTCCAAAAAATGCTGGCATTAATATATACTCAGACAGTTAACCTGCAAGAAAATCCTTGGTCTCTGTGTTCCTTAACTCGAAAACGGCCATCGACTGCCGCAAATCTCTCAATGAGATGGCTGAGCAGCACAATATTCACGTAATATTGATGCCTGGCCGTAGGAACATACCGGGTAACTGCGAAGCGGATGAGTTAAGCTAGGGACTACCTTACATATTCCAGGGAACTAGAATCTGGTGGTATGCCCCTGGCTACCTGCAAGAGCTGATATTGCGTGAGAAGGCTGTTATGATGGCAAATGTTCGATGGGAGAACTGCAAGGGTTGAAACGACACCAAGCAAATATGGCCACATTTAAACTTAAACCGCACACTAGATATGCTAGTGTTCTCGAGACGTTACATGTCACTCCTGATATCTGCTATAACGGGTTGCAGCCTTATAGGCGATTTTGCAAAATCTATTGGCGCGAAGTATAAGCTGTCATGATGCGAAGGAGAAGGAATCAAATAAACACCTCTTGTGTGAGTGTTCTGCCTTTTTGTGTAATTTAGGGGCATATAGCTTTAGATTTCTGGAGGACCTGGAAAACGTTAACTTAAGCAGTCTGCTAATGTTTTTGGAACAATCTGGTTGGTTCAAAGGAAGAAAATAATCGAGAAGGTTCAGCGGTTAAAACTAGAAGTGCCCATATGTAATAGGCACTTTTAGTTAATGTGGTATCACAAAGGACTGAATAGTCTAAGTGAGCCTGAGACTTAATCAGGCTGCCACTTTAACCTAACCTAACCCACTAACGCCCAAAATGAATCTTCCGGACAAACATTAATTTTATGGGTTTTTAAATAAAATAAAAAGATTTAAATAATAAACTGACTTTGTAGAAAAAAATGGTGTCCCCATATGGGGATATTGCGAAGATTAAATATGAAATTCTCCAAAAATATCGGCTACCTGGTATGTAATACAATTTTAAACTTTTTATTGCAATAAACTTTGCGGTTTTATCTACACAAAATGGAGATATTAAATGCGAAGAAGTACAGATTTTAGATCACTTGTTACACATAAAACTCTTGAATAATAACAAGAATATAACGCACTAATATGACCCTTGTTTATCTTATCAAATGCCACCAAGTGTCTTTGTTTATAGATCATATGCAGTATAAAGCTGTCATAAATGTATTTAAAATTACAAAAATTACGAGTAGCTCATAGTTGTTTGGGGACAGAGGGCGGTAATGGGTTAATAATAGTTGTTAATAACAAACGAAATATTTAAGCGAATTTTTCATTTGTTTACAAACCACTTATGTTTTGTTGTTTGGATTTTGTATCAGTGTTGCACATTTTTGTTCGTTTTCGAACGCATACGGTGTGGTCTTTGCAGAGGGTTTCGGCAACATTGTGGTAACACCATAAAATGTTGTATTATTTGTATGTAACACTTTTTCCCAAACGAAATCACCATTAGTTTCATGAAGCATTTAGAGAAAATAAATATGCAAGCCAAAAATGCCCTGAATACATCAGGGGAATCCATTATGAATAATGCAATGTATATTTAAATATGAAATGGAAAGTTTGTTTGTGCTATATAGATCGATACAAAATTATTCGGCGCAGGATTGGGGCTAGCATATTCTCTGATGCTAGAGACAGCAGCAGGGAAGAGTTACTTATACACGCTTAGACTGTATGTTAAATATATTCAAAGAATAATTGTGCGGAGGAAGAGGAATCAATTAAACACCTATTGTGTGAGTGTTCTGCATTTTGTGTAAGGCGTAAGCGAATTTTAGAGGCGTATAGCTATAGATTACTGACGGACCTGGAAAACATTAACATAAGCAGTATGCTAATGTTTTTGGAACAATCAGGTTAGTTCAACAGAAGAAAATAATCGGAAAATAAGTGTTTAAAACTAGAAGTGCCATTATGTAATAGGTACTTTTAGTTAATGTGGTATCACAATGGACTGATTAGTCTAAGTGAGCCTGAAACTGTAATGTATTTGACATACATTTACGACGTATTTTACCATACGTTTAAAACGTCGTAAACCTTCGTAAAATACTTAGTTTTTGACAATATAAGAATTTGTACAATATACTTTTTTAGAACTGTTTATTTCGTCCTTTTTTCAATTTTTGTATTTTCGAATGCCTCTTCATTATAAAAAAGTCTTTTCATTAAAAGAAAAAGCTAACATTCGTACAATACTCCGTTTTTTGAAATATACGTATTTTATACAGTATACGTTTTTTAGAACCATTTGTGTTTTAAGGCCGGTTCTATGTTAGGTTTCCGCAGCGAAATCCGATACAAACCACAAAATGCGAAAAACTAGCAAAATTTTTTCCATTTATGGTTCTTTGTTTTTTTTCGAGTTGAAAAACTGACGTAAATCGCGTAGTCGTTATTTTCATAACATGGCGCCATTTGCAATGTGAATTAAGAAATAATTTATTTATTAAACTGATTTGTGTGAATTTATAATACAAACGTGGATCGCATTATTATTTAAAAATGTAATCAGATCGATTGATAAAACAAAATATAACATAGAGTGGTATTTCCGTAATAAACTAGCAACCACTGTTATTTGAAAAAAGAAACGTAGCAAGCGCATTCGTATGTGTGGCTTCTACAAACTTTGTTCCACAAAGAAGTATTGAAACACTTCATTGCATTTCAGGGTAGTTTTTTCTCGAATTATTTGCAACTCATTTTCAAGGAATTCGTCAACATTTTGGCGAGTTGGATTGAGCTGCTTCAAGTCAAATTGAATTTATGTTGAAAATCATATTTACCCACAAACTGAAAAGATGTTGCATTTTAAAAACGTTCATCCTCTGTTTATTGGATTAAAATAAAAGTTGTAAAAATCGACATTTGAAGATGTAGATGTAGATGTTTCAAACAGAAGCCGTTTGATGCTGTGGGCTTCTAGAGTTCCCCTTGGAAAAGTCTTTAAAAATTCAGTTTTCGCCAATCGATGGAGCTTGACATTCTGTGTTCTGCGACGTTATATTAAATATGCAAAGTTCATGGACCTCGAGAGATTTGCGACAGTCAGACCAATGTTTGGATTGCAGTTTGTCTGTCAGCCAATATTTGTTGGAACATTATGTCTTATCCAATTTTCCCTGAAATTTTGCAATGAACGACGAACACACCCTCTTTATGAACTAGCATGTGGAGTTCGTGGGGTTCCAGCTGCACAAGTTATGGTCGTGTAGAGCGCAATTTGTCTACTATTAAATATATTTTTTACTACTATTTAATATATAGGATGAATACTTTTTTTATACCCTTCACTTGTACACCAAAATTTGATTCTCCTTCAAGTTTGTTATTCCTCCATGCAAATATTTAAATGTGAACCGATGTGGACAAATTTTTAAAGAGCATGCCGGAATAAGTTTTGGATAATAAAATTTCGCAAAAAAGAATAGATAATCAATAAAAAAAAGTAAAAGTTAATTAAAATACAATTAAAAATTTCGTCCCCGCTGGGATTTGAACCTGTGCCCTTTGATTTTTTCACTTCCATGGAAGTTCTTTTGAGAAGGTTTTGCAAATTATGAGAAGTTTGGAATGGAAAAAATATATTTATACAAAAATATATGCCGATAATAACAAAATAAAAACGACGTATAAAATAAAAAAAAAAATATTTTTTTAGATAAAACATTTGAAAAAAATTCACCGCTGGTGAAATTCCTTATTTTTTCAATCATACTAATAAAGAACATCTCTACACACAATTTTTTTTTTTTTTGATTTCAATCACGAAAATCATGGATTCAATCATTTTTTTAATTGAAATGTCTTCAATCACGAAAGTGATAGTATCAATCACCCATTTTGATGGAAAACCAACACGATAATCAATTAAAAATTTAATTGACTTTTATCATGAAATCAATTAATTGTGTAATTGAATCAATTAAAAACGTGATTGATTTTTAACATAAAATTCTATCAAAGTTTTAATTGAATCAATTAAAATTTTAATTAATTTCGCGACAAAAATCAATCAACTATTTGATTCATTCAATTAAATAATTAATTGAAATTGGCTATAAATTTCAATCAAAAAATTTATATATTGCGCCCCCAAAGTCGTATTTAGTTTTATTTGGAATAAAAGAAAATATGTGTTTCTTATAAAACAATTTTAATATTTTATTATTTTTTTAATTATGCAATAGACAAATAAATTTGGTTCTTGTCATTTGTGTTTTTTGTTCTAACATAACTTACACATACAATTACTATCAATAACAACTATAGGGTGAAACAAGTAAGGAAAGTCTAAAGTCGGGCGGGGCCTAGTATATTATACCCTGCACCACTTTGTAGATCTAAATTTTCGATATCATATCACATCCGTCAAATTTGTTGGGTGCTATATATAAAGGTTTGTCCCTTTTTTTAGGTTTTTAAAACTAGAAGTGCCCATACACACAAAAAAAAATTTTTGATTTCAATCACGAAAATCGCGGATTCAATCATTTTTTTTAATTGAAATGTCTTCAATCACGAAAATTATAGTATCAATCACCCATTTTGATTGAAAACCAACACGATTTTTAATTAAAAATTTAATTGACTTTTGTCACGGAATCAATTAATTGTGTGATTGAATCAATTAAAAACGTGATTGATTTTTAACATAAAATTCAATCACAGTTTTAATTGAATCAATTAAAATTTTAATTAATTTCGCGACAAAAATCAATCAACTATTTGATTCATTCAATTAAATAATTAATTGAAATTGGCTATAAATTCAAAAAATCAAAAAATTTATATATTGCGAACCCAAAATCGTATTTAGTTTTTTCTTTTGAAATAAAATAAAATATGTGTTTCTTATAAAACATATTTAATATTTTATTATTTTTTGAATTATGCAATAGACAAATAAATTTGGTTCTTGTCATTTGTGTTTTGTTCTAACATAACTTACAAATACAACTACTATCAATAACAACTATAGGGTGAAAAAAATAAATTATATAAATCATTATCTTCCTTATAATAATAACCATGTTAGCATGTTCCTTCTAATATGTAGATGCGCCTAGATTTCCAAGAATTCAGCAGCCTGTAAGCTAAATTAGTTTTTCTGAAAGTAAACAGAATAATTCGAATTTAATTTTGTTCAATTAAAAGTTAATTTTGTTAAACATTACCTGCATAGAATATCAAGTTCAATTCTTAGTTGCAGATTTATAATCTTCTTTTGCAGTTGTAGTCTTTTAGCATAAAAAGGTGTATTAAGGAGCTCGGTAATTTAATTTTAGTAACAATTCCTTTCCAAAATTTCCACACATTAATATCGTCTATTAAAATTTGAACCAATCAAAGACAAAAATAACGGGAAAGCAATGTAATATTTGGTATTATATTGATGATACTTTGCAAATTCTGGAAATAGAAAAAAATATAAATGGAAAATACATATTTTTATTATTATCGGATATTTTTCATATTTTTAAATCCAAAAGAAAGAACTTTTTTACCATTACATAATTCAGCTCATTAGTTTATATACCAGATATACCGCTCTCTACTTGGGTTCAAACTGAAAAAGACAGGTAAAACAAAAATGCAATTTAATGCCAACGCTACTTCGCAACTTCAAGGTGAATCTTCCAACAAACCCATACCACTCTTGGTTTTAATAAAACTAGGAGGGAAAAAAATTTATAATTTTAAAAGATCAATACGGTACCCACTTTTTTATTGCAAACATATTATTATATATTTGATAAAATGATGGAGTTGATGGGATTGATTGGTCAATTTCACGAAATAAAATTGGTCACTAAAAGAAATGAATAAAAAATATATGATTTTAGTCCGTTTAATGTAAACAGGCTTCAATGGAAAACGGTATTCACATTTCACCATTTTTTACCTTCAATAAACGTAGATTGTTTTCCATTTTTACAATACCACAAAACACAAACACAGGTAATTTCAAATGCGTTCTGTCATATATTTTTTTCAAACCTTTACCACGTGTCTGTTTGTTGTTGCACACTTTATTTATTTCAACCCTTTGCTATGATTTGTTGTTGCGTTCAAAATATTTATGCACACATTTTGAATGCAGCAGACAGAATGTCGCCAATCATGTTTTTCAATTTACGCGAAAAACAAAAACCCAACCGCTCGTTACGAGTTACTTCCACAGACTGATCTCTCCATCATATATTGTTGAATAAATACCCATTCTCTTGTTCTCTTTTCGCTCTTTCCATTGCTCAAAATTATTCAGTTTCAATCACAAAGGTGATTGGATCAATCACATGTGTAATTGGAAACGGAAAAAATTTCAATCACGTTTGTAATTGAAAATTATTTCCTAATTGATTGAATCAATTAATATTTTAATTGGAAACGTCACAAATATCAATCATTTTTTTATTGGTTTCTATTCGGATTTGATTAAAAAATTAATTGAATCAATTAACATATTAATTGAATCCGTTTCCAAATTCAATTTAGTGTTTAATTGAAAACAATTTGGTGATAATTTTTTGTGTGTAGGAGCAGTTAGAATATTATGCTTTGGTGTCATATTACGATAATATCACAAATATTTGAATTTACGTTTCGAAGCTTTGTGTTTAATGGAGTTTGTGGCTGAGTTTGCTAAGGGTTATGGTCATGATAAAACTACTAAAGGTACTACATCACAGTCAGCTGTTCACAGCTGAGTACATCCAACTGTCAAAAACATGTTTTGTTACTATTGGATTCATTTTACATTCAACAGGTTACTATTGGTTACATAGGTTACTATTAGTTACGTACGTTCTATTGATTACATTTGACATGCCACAGGTTATTATTGTCAAAAACTTGTCTGGTTACTATTGGTTACGTAGGTAACTATTGGTAACTAACATTAAAATGTAAACAAAAATTTAAAATATTAATTATCTTTTGTTTACTAACATTAAATTTGTAAACAAAACTGACATCTGGCTGTACATGAATTTTGTTGTTTTTAATTTTTTTTTGTAATACTGCAACTACCCGGGAATTATTTTACCATTGTTATGGTGCCAGCAAACCCAGGTTAAATTTTCTTTAAAGTAAAGAAAAACATTTTTAATGTAAAGAAATGATTTTTAAATCAACTGATATAATGAATCTTTATATGTAAAATAAAAACGCATCAAATAAAGGTTAAGACTTATTTTAAGGATTTGGATCTTTAGTTTAAAGTTTTTTAGGAATTAAGAAATCCCTTTTTACTTTGAATTGTCTGCTATAATTTGGATTTCTAAACTGGCATTTTTTTATACATGAATAGCTTTATGAATATATCATGAATATATTAATTTTATTGACCCTAGATTTAAGGCCAGAAAGGTCCTCAAAAATGTTTTCATTTTAAAGAAGCCGAATCTTTGACTCGGAATCAACAACAAAAACCTTAATTGAAGGCTACAATTTTTGGAATCAAGGAAGCCTGTTTTAGTATACACACCTCTGTAATAATAAAGAATATCGTATCCATATCTTTGTTTAACCCTTTCGACCCTAAAGTTGCCTGTGGGCAACTTTGAGACTCACTATCAGTGTTGTTTTTGTTCATAAAACTGTAACAATATCGAAAGCTGCACACTGAAAAAAATTTTCATGTCTTTAAAATACGAATGCAAATTTTGCTTAGCATAGAAGACGCATTTCTCTAATATAAAGTTTTTTTCCTTGTCCAAAAGTCGACAAACTTTTCAATGAAGTCGTATTATCCTTATAATTAAGTGATTTCACTTAAAAATGGGTATCATAACATGAAAGAAAAAACGTTAGGGCTAAGGTCAACTTGACTTTAATAATTCAGAAAAATTCTTTAAATTTAATGAAATTGTCTTTAAATTTGTTGTCTTTTTGCATCTTGACTACAAAGCATAAAATCGTTCAAATATAGGACATGTTTTTCAACACTTCATTTTAAAGACGCTTTTTACTTGAAACATAGCATAATTACTACTGGAAGTCGAGTCTTAATTTTGAAAATAAAGTTGTCGTTAACTAGTTTTTAAAGGACTTTGATAGCATATGAAGAAAAAAAGCTGAAAAAGCCAAAAATTAAAATTTGCTTCCTAGAAGCAAATACACAAAACCCAAATTTAAAAGAGAATTGTGTCTTAAAAGTATCCTTACTTGTATTCTCCGCTTCTTTGGCTCGGAATCAATACCAAAATTTTTAAAGTAAAGACAAAATCTTTGGAACCGGGCATGCTTTTTTTCAGTGCAAGTGTTGTCTTTGAGTTGAATGAAAAATCAGCTAATTTGGTAGTCAATTAGCAAAAAAATTTCATTAATACGCACGCGTCTCAAGAAAAAAATATTTGCGAATTTAAAAAGAGGTTTTTATACATGTGCCTTTTTTCAAAAATTACAACTAAAATGTTGAAAGTTTTTATTAAATCTGTTGTAGTACATGTCAAACAAAATATTTCTGGAAGTAAAATCTTAGAAGTGCAATAAAACAACAGATGAGAAATTTTTAAAATTGAAAAGTTGCTTGTGGGCAATTGAGGTTGTTTAAGTTCAAATGCCGTTTTATTAGCTTTGTTCAATCATATAGTCATTTTCAAGTGTAATCCCGCCGTTAGGATTTGTCAATACCTTTTCTGCCTTTTGGTACGAAAATGAGGACATTTTCTAACGTCAAATGTCATCAACCCCCGCCTTTCGGCATCCAAGCTTTTTGACATTTTTACTTTTGAGACTCTCTCGCTTCTACGAAGGTAAATATTGTTTGACGAACAATAATTAATTCAATAAAGCCCAATATTTTGGTTCAAATTCTAAACCAGTGCCTTTTTATTTCTTCTACTTTTATGCCACGCATTCAGAGGTAGTAAAATTACATATTTTTGGACATAAGACCTAGAGAAAAAAGGTTTGCAAAAGAATGATTTTGAAAAAATTTTGAACTTCGATTGGGATGTCCCAGTAACGAGAAATGCGGCGATGATGTGGAAAACATATCTGCAGTGCAGGGCGGAATTTGGAAGCAATCGTAAAAAGGGAGAAATCCATAGATATCGACCTTCTTGGCAACATATTAGTGGATTAGTACGAATATTGGCGCATTAGAATACTTTGGTTTTTTACACCGCCAGTTAAATTGACATGGGTTAAAAACAAAAAAAAAAAAAAAAACATTTTCGTGAGTCACGCGTGATTCATGCGAAACCGTGAATGAAATTTAAACGAAATCTCGTGAATGTGCGTGAACGGGACTAAACAAAAATGTGTGGCGCGTGAGCGTTAGTACATATCAAATTGTGTTCGTGATTGTGAGTGAGTAAAATTTCTCCGAAATCAAGCTCCCGATAAAAATTCACTTTCACAACCCAACTCACGCTCAAGATAAAATTCGCGTTCGCGATAAAATTCATGTTCACGATAAAATGCACACTCACGGTAAAACAGAGACACAAAAAGTCACAATCACGAGTAAATTCACGTTCGCGATTAAATTCAAGCTCACCGATTTCAATCATCTTTACTTATTTAATCACGCTTAGGTTTTCAATAGCGAGAGTCACAAGAAATTTCGTGAATTACGAGAATTTTATTGAGCCACGAAAATTGTCGTTTTCCGAAAATATTCGTGAATCACGAGATTTGTCGTGAATTACGAAAATTGTCGTGAATCGTGCGAGAGCGTGAGGCATAAACGTTGTTCATGTGTGAGCGTGCGCGAGTATGACTTTTCATTTTGTGAATTGGCGTGAGCGTGAATTCCTACCCAGTACAAATATTTCTTCGTGAATGTGTTTGAGTGTGAGTGAAATTCCACTCACGCGCATCTAAGTATATATTTACAAAACAAAATCAAATAAAACGTAATACGTTTATCATTAGAAAACAAACTATTTTGTGGTCACAATTGCCGAATGTTGCCCACAGGCAACATTCTCTACCGCTTTAACGAATGGGCGTGGCGACCCGAAATTTTGACTAGACGCTTCTTAAATGACTTCAACGTGATTAAAAGTAAAAAAAAATTCTAGCGATACCTAAAGAAATTCGGGGTCGAAAGGGTTAAAATTTCAACTGAGTACTTATTATTGCGGAGAAATATGTTAAATAAAATGTTAAAAAAAATTGTTTTTAACATCAGAAAAAGTGCTAAGTCATAAAACAACTGTAACGAAGACAATAATGTTCTTTTTGATATGTTTTAGAGTGTTGATATTGACAAAATTATGATAACTACTTATTTTAATAAATATTGCAAAGCAGACATGACATCTATAATAATTATCGAATATTCACTCTAGCTGACTTCGTTTTTCAAGCGCGTATCAGTAATAAACATCTTTTATTTTAATACATTTTTTTTTCTGTAAAAAAAGCAAAGATCAATGTAAAATTTGTATTTTTTTTTCAATTGCCTAAAATTTATAGCACATCAAAGGAATTTTTTTTGAACAGCATCCCGGGAAATTAAAAAAAAACATCTCGTTTCCCGGTAATGAGAAAGTACGAGAAAAAAAACTGTAATTCCATTTCACTTAGCCCTGTAATGCCCTATCTCGCCTTTGGATGCCCTTTTATAAAAGAAAGCATACTAACAATTATACAAGAGACTATCCAGCATGTACTGTATAGATTTTTCTTGTTTTTATTTAATACAGCTTTAGATTACTGGCGTACCTGGAAAATGTTAACTTAAGCAGTCTGCTAATGTTTTTGGAACAATCTGGTTGGTTCAGCAGAAGAAAATAATGGAGTAGGTTCGGCGGTTAAAACTAGAAGTGTCCATACACACAAAAAAAAATTTCTGGTTCAATCACGAAATTAATTGATCCAATTAATGTTTTAATTGAAATGTCTTCAATCACAGAAATGATAGTATCAATTAAAAAATTAATTGAAGGTCAATTAAAAAATTAATTGATCCAATTAAAAAATTAATTGATACTATTAATTTTTGTGATTGATTTTTGTTCAATTATAAAATTTGTTGAATCAATTAAATTTTTAATTGAATATTTTTTAAAACTCAATTAAAATTTTAATTGGAAAATTTTTCGTGAAATTTTTTTCTGTGTGTGTAATACACCAAAAGAAAACTAGATTTCTAAAATTAAATTTCAAATTCTCATTTTTAGCCTGAATTCGTACTTAAAATTTTAAGTACGCAATTACTAAGTTATTCTCATATTAACATAAGTACAGAGTGTACTTATTTGTGCAATTCAAGTACTTAAAGTTTGATTTAAGCTTGTTTTGAGTTAAAACAAGAAAATTCTTACTTAATTCGTCTGTGAGAGTTAGGTACTGAGAGCCCAATATAGAGTTTTTCTCCTCGATGCTCCCATCGATTTTTAACCCCCGAAAACTTTTGTTTTGATTGCTATCATAAGCTGACTATGACTTAAAATAAAAATAAAGAAAACTTTAGATTAATATTCCTTTAAGAGTCATAGCAAATGAGAAAGCAAAATAAAGATTTGTTCTCATAGATACTCTCACAGAAAACTGAGATTTGGTATTTGTATAGTTACCAGGGTTGATAAAGTTGACACTTTTGTGCTTTTCTTGATACATTTCGATTGTCAAAAGCACCGTGGCACGACCGCGAGTCCTTTGGTACTTTTTCATCACAATTAATCTATATAAAGTTATTCTGCCCTAAATGTGAACGTTTCTCACATATCAACTCAACTCTAAAAATTATAAAAAGCCGACATTGATGAAATATACATATTCTCAAATTAGGATATTTTAATTTTTATTACAGGATTTCAACATTTTTGAGAGGAAATTTCTATAGCAATAATATGTTATTTTAACAAAATTTTCCATAGAAATTAAATTTTTAAAAAATTTTCTATAGAAATAAAATTTTGACATAATTTTCTATAGAAATAAAATTTTGACAAAATTTTCTATAGAAATAACATTTTCACAAAATTTTCGCTGAAATAAAATATTTTGCAGAAATAAATTTTTGACAAAATTGTCTACAGAAATAAAATTTTGTAAAATAAGATTTTTTTTTAGAAAAACTAAAAAAAAATGTCCAAATCGGACTAGATTTTAATATACGTATACCTTTACAATAGTCTTTAAATTTGATATTATGTAATTTTAGCACCTTTTGGCTTCGAAAAGTACATTTTTAATACATTTTTAGTACTTTTTCGTCAACATAATTTATCATTCCTGATAGTTACACGTACAGAGCATCGTGTGTGTATGAGCTTAATGTTTGGCTTTGTTGATTGGCTGGCATTTGATTTGCTATCTTAAGCCGACTTTGGCTTAAAATAAGAAAACTATTACTTAATATTAATTTATGAGTAAATTGGAATCCAAAATAAAGTTTTGCTCTCCTTGTTACTCTCACAGACGTTTAACTACCAAAAACTGTTTTTTCGCATGACTTCGCTCGCATTTTGTTTGTCAATTTTTTTTAGTATTATTGTGTTCTTAGACCCTAAGGGACAGTGAAGTAGCTTTGTCTCCTCTCATAAAAGTGAGGAGAACGATAAATTATGAATATAAAAAAAGTGGATGCAGCATACAAATATTTAAAAGGTGAGTAAAAATTAAGTTTATTATTTTAAAATGAGTATTTGCCAATAAATATACATTTCATCCAATTTAAAGTGATAGTCCATATATAAGCAAAAGTAGTCCATCTATAAGCAAAAGTAACGCCTACATACATAACAGGAAAATATTTGTCGTTGATGTAACAAGAATAGTGTCGGCTATATTTAAGTCATGCTGTGGATTCAAAAGTTCAATCAAACGAATCATCGGAAGTCATCAAATTAAAAATTCCGTTCGCTCAGCTTTAAAGGAGTGCTTGAACAGGGCGTCATTGGATTTGGCCACCATATGTGATAAGTGGAACAAAATTTACTATTTAAGGAGACAAGGCCTACAAAAGTTGAATTCCGCTGAGTTTCTTGCTTCCTGGTCCACATTTTCTCCATTCAAGAACTTCCGATTTGGTAAATAAAAATAAATATATATCTACATATTTTATATATATTTTTTAATTTTATTAATAAAATGTATATTGTACACAGATAAAAATAATTTTGAAAACCAATAACTTTTGTTGGAAAACCAATAACAAAATTTGTTAATTTTCCTGCGACAAACTAATTTGTGCTTTTAATAACCATTATTACAAAAAAGTTGTTAGCATTCGTTACCATCAGAAGGCAACAAATAATTTGTGTTCTCAATAACATCATTTGTAAGTAATTTGTTGAACATCCAACAGTACAAAATATTTGTTGTTGAACGTTACGTTTAATCCTCAAAAAATATTTTTGAATTTGAACGAAAAAATTTGTATGTGGTTTGTTCAATGACCTGTAACATTTATTGGTGTATTGACAAAAAATTAAATTGAAATTAAAATTGACAGAATTATGCTATGAATTGCACAAAAAGTGCAAAATTGCCGGAACAATTTTGGAGATATTTTGTTAAGTACACACAGAGAAGGAATATGACCAAAATGTTATTTTTGGACGGGGAACATGTAACATTTTTGGATCGAAAATCCTAGTTTTGTAAATGTATGACGATTTTAAATTTGAGCAGCCCAGGGTCTAGCAAGCATTTTGACAACTTTTTGCCCAGTGTTATATATTCTAGTTAATTAGAATTTAATAACTCTAATCCCGATATTAATATGGTTTTATTAATTATCTCATACAACAAACACATTTAAGAAACTTCCAAATGAAAAATATAAATTTTTCACAGACATTTATAAATGCTTTTCTGTATTCTCTGATGAGTGAGCTCTTTGCTTGCTATCATATACATGCATGTGCTCATCCTCATTTTGTTCTAACGGTGTTCTTCGCATACTTCTTTTAGCATTCGTACATATTCTCAGCGATGTGCGCGTAACCAGTCTTGTATTGTTTTCATAGCAGTCAAATAATTTCGCAACAAAACAATTTGTTGAAAATTCAGGATATTTCTATTATTTCCTCTGTCAAGCATCTACAAACACATTTCAACAACAAATGTCTCATATTCAATAGACAAATTCGTTGAGCATCAGCAGATTTTACATACAAATAAAGTTGTTAATATTTATTTGCAGTTATTTTTTTGTGTATACTTGAATCAATTACAAATATTATAAATAAATGTAACTACTTCTTTATCTAGGTGTATAATGCATTTTCTTATTTTACGTCTATTTCTTTTCATTACAAATTTATGTATCGAAATAAATAAAGTATATTAAAAAATTTTTTTTAAATATATAAACCAATTTTTATTTTATGGGAATTAAGCGCACATTTAGATTAGAACAAATACAAATTACGGTTCGGGATTAAATCATGTACAGATCGTTCTTGAAACAAGCATGGTAGGATTATAATCAAGATTAAAAAAGATTGCTCCAAGCCTTAATTCCGCTTAAAACAAGTTTATTTTGGCTCTAGTTAAGCGCTAATTGGGTTTAATATAAGCTTAAATGCGGATTGAATCAAGTACAGATTAGGATTAAATAGAGTTTCACTACACACAAAAAAAAAAATTTTCTGATTCAATCACGAAATTAATTGATCCAATTAATTTTTAATTGAAATGTCTTCAATCACAGAAATTATAGTATCAATTAAAAAATTAATTGAAGGTCAATTAAAAAATTAATTGATCCAATAAAAAAATTAATTGATACTATTAATTTTCGTGATTGATTTTTGTTTCAATTAAAAAATTTGTTGATTCAATTAAATTTTTAATTGAATATTTTTTAAAACTCAATTAAAATTTTAATTGGAAAATTTTTCGTGAAATTTTTTTCTGTGTAGGCTTGAATCAAGCACTTTACGTACTTAAAGGAAGCACAAACACGATTGAAAATTTGTAAAATTAAGAAATCTTTACTTAATATTTTCGGGATTAAATTAAGAATTTTCTTCTTGGATTTAGAAAATCCGTACTTACCGTACTTTTGACACCGCTATGGCTTGAATCAAGTAAACTTCTCTCTATTAATTTTTTGGGTGTATGAACTTTTTGTTAATGTGGTATTACAATAGACTGAATAGTGTAATGGTGTTTTCTTTTCTGAAAAAAGTGCTTTGCCTTCATCTTGTCTTGCCCGCAATTTGCCTCTATTATTATCACAATAGTATTCGAATATTTTCGCACTTTTGCCTGTTTTTTTTTTTAGAAAATAACCCAAAAAGGTCACATTCAGGACAAAATGCAAAACAAGTGCGCATTTTTTACAAGAAAAGAAAACACCATAAGTGAGCCTGAAAATAAATCGGGCTGCCACTTTAACCTAACCTAACTTAGGAAACTAATCGGTTTTAAACGGGCCCTCTACAACATGTCTCTCTTCTAGACCTTTGGGATGCTGATGCATCAATCATTTTGAATGTGCTCTATGCTATAACCATTTAGGGTGGATATCAAACAGTAACTCTCATACGTGAATCACATCGCCACAAGGCCAAAGGTTTAAATACGAAATGATTAACTAGCACCATGCTCAATGGTGTGTGTTACCCAAACTCAGAATATATTTTGCTGTGTCATCAGAACGAACTCACTTAGATGTTAATCAACATATTTGCACATGTTCAAATGAAAGGGGTTCACATAATCTCAAATTTGATTTAAGGGTAAATGAAAAATTTCTGTTACTTCACAGAATATGTTACTATTGCACAGTATTAAAATCTGTCAGCTTTTTATTTTATGATTTACATTGAAATATGATACATTGAGAATCAATACACAATTTATATAGTTTTTTTTTTATGCAAATTAACCGATATCTGAACTTTATTTATACTGATTGACTCAGATTGATCTGTTGGATGAATCTATCCATTGCTCTCTGTCTTGCCATTTATTCATAAATTCATTCAATCCATAACGACAAAATTCTTTCATCTTTAGTACAATAAATAAAATGTTACAATTTTACAGCAAAAAACTTTAATATACTAATAATAATAGTTAAAATTGTAATAATTTACGTGCGTAAAATTTTATTTCATTCAAATATTCTCCTTTCGCCAAATATTTTAAGATATCTATGAAACTCAGTTTCCATAAATAACGCCAGATTGTTTATTTCTGAAATGAAATTTAAGTAAACAAAACAGTAGAATCAGTTTTTTGTGGCAAATTTACGAAAATTAATTTTTTGATTTGTATTTAAAAAAAATTAATTTAAATTTAAATCATAGTGGTGTTGAGTTGTATATTTGTTATTTTATTAAAATTAGTATAAATTTTGTAGAATAGTAATTATTCGCCTATTAATTACTTTTTTAATACAAGCAATCAAAAAAGCAAAATATTTGTGACTTAATTTGACCGATTTTGATATTTTAAACTTAAACCTTACTATTCTTTGGTCCATTTTGATTTATATTATAAAGAAAATCTACAAACACCCAAAACAGACAAATATTGTAGCACCCAAAACAAATATCTACTTCTTTCCTAATACTGTTGATTTTGATCAACTTACCATCTCGATACACAAAACATTCTGTTATTGGTTCAGCCTGCGGAGGAAACAATTTATAGATGTTAGCAAATGTTACTTTTCCTTTTTAATTTTTTGTTCATTCAATTCGTCGCTTTTCGAAAAATATTGCGGCAGTTATCTGTAAATTTAGAAATACTTCAATAAACATATAACATATTTACTTGTTTCGTAAAGCAATAAATTGTCTGAAATTAATTTAAAATTACTCCATTGTGTTGTGTAAAATAGTAACGAATTAATTTTTTATTTGCTCTAGTATCATAGGCGCTTTTTATTATTAGATAAATGTTTTGTTCGAACATACCTCTTAAAAGAAGAAGTATCTTCGTATAATGACACACAAAACCGTCAAATGTCTATGCTCGCAAAAAACAGTAAACCCCCTATTGCACTAAAGCCAATTTAACATTATTTTAGTTCATGAATTATTATGTTTGGAGAAAGCTTCCTTTACTCCGGTAATTCTTTGCGTACGTTAGTTAAATGAATTAAAAAAGGGGAAAATATACACAAATGAAGCATAATGATGTAATAAATTCGTACTCACAAAATAGTTCATTATTTCTTTAAATTTGTAAATTTTACTACAAATGCGAACTTCATATGACACTAAAGACATTCTTGCAATTTTGAACTCCAATTTTTTTCTTCAAACTAACAACCAACTAACAAAAAAACATTTTAAAAAATAAATAACCGGCATAACCGGTCCAATCGTTTTTTCCCAAAAGTAGCAAAAACACTTAATTATAATTATAAATATACATATACAGTGGCGTGCAGGAATGAGTACATAATTAATTTTTTTCAATTCTACACGAATAATAAACGAATAAAAAAAACAGCAATAAAGAAGTAATTTTATTTTTCCTCAAAACGAAAAGTAAAGAATTCAGGGAGATAAATAAACATAAAAAAACTCGCATGTACTCTGGTCAGATGAATCAAAATTTAACCGTTTCCAATCGGATGGTAATACCATGGTTGAATGGTGATACCATTCAACGCCACCATGTTAAACCAACTTTGAGGCATGGTGGTGGAAGCATCATGGTTTGGGGCTGCTTCGCTTGGTGGCACATTGGGCCATTGCAGAAAATTGATGGTATAATGAAGAAGGAAGACTACCTCGCCATTTTGCAGACTTCTCTTCACGAGTTTGTTGACAAGAGTGCCTATCCTGAAGATGAAGCCGTATTTCAACAAGATGGTGATCCGAAGTATAGTGAAAAAATTGCTTAGTGAGCAAAAATTTCAAGTGATGAATTGGCCAGCGCAAAGCCCCGACCTCAACCCGGTTGAGCATTTATGGTCAATCGTGGGAAGACGGCTGGAATTTTACAAATCAGCTCCATCAAAACTAGAAGACCTGTGGGAACGAGTACAGCTTGATTGGAAGAATATACCAGATGAAATTATACAAGAATTGGTTGAAAGTATGCCAAAACGTATAAATATGGTATTAAAAAGTAAAGGGTTATGGACCAAGTACTAGAAAATATTCCAACTGGTACCGGTATAGAAAAGTTCAAAATTGAGTACATACGAGTATGTTTTGTAATATTTATTTATTTCCTTGAATTCTTTACGTTTTGTTTTGATTTTTTTTTGTTTTATTTAGAATTGAAGAAGGAATAAAGGAAAAGTAAAATTATTTTGAGTTTCTTTATTACTTCTTATTTTATTCGTTTAGAAATGAAAAAAAAATATAGTTATGTACTCATGTACTCATTTCTGCACGCCACTGCAAATGAAGGAAAAAATAATTCAATGTTTTAATGTAAAAATTAAATTCCTTGGCTGTAATTGCGGTAACAATACCGTAGATAAACATTAAAATGTTGGATTTTTTTTATTTCGTGCACCCTCAAAAAAAATCGCTTCTTTAACATATGTTCCAAACATATTTTGCAGGAAGCACATATATTATTGGATACTGCCGAAACATTAATATGTTTGTTTTATGTGAACATATTATATGTTTGGAAGCATTTTGAGCCCAAAAATATTATATGCTTGGAAGAATTTTTCCCAAAGACGATTGTGCTCATTCCCTAACATATCCGTTATTTTCACTTCCACGAAATATATTTGATCTTGGCACCTTTTTCTGTAATACAAATTATGTTGAAGAAATTATTCACTTTTATAAATTTTTTAAATTTTACCTTTCGCCTACACGGAGAATCGAACCGAGGACCATACAGTTTGTAAGCCAACACGCTATCCACTGGGCTACGTAGCTGTTATGGTCACCAGCAGATAATTATCGTTATAAGTTACATTTATATAGCATAGTTTGCAGCGCCCACGAGCCCATGCAAACATAACATTATTTAAAAGAAACATACATTTGTTTGCCACGTGGAGCAGTGGTTAGCATGTCTGCCTTGCATGCAAAGGGTCAAGGGTTCAATCCCTGCTCCGACCGAACACTTTTTTTTTTAATTTACATTAAATTTTTAATTTATATTAAATTTAATTTATATTAAATTTTTATAATGTATCTTCGAAATGTGGGTTATTAAAGATTTATAGTCAGTAACAGTGCTTGATATAAACGAAATTGACTGATTTTTGGATAAAATATTATTTTTTTATTACAAAAATAACAATTTTGTAACAAAAAACTGTTTTTGGTACAAAACTTTAAAATTTGGAAAACTTAGATTTACAAAACTTTTTCTTTAATAATTCATTTTAAAGAAAATAAACTTTTTAAATTGTTTTAGCTGCAAAACTCGAACTTATTGCCCGCTTTTATATTTGAAGGTGTCCGTCAACTCCTCGTGGACTACTTATTAATAAAGAGGAACTAAACTTTGTTTTTATACATTTTACTGTGTAATTTTTCACTATTTCCTCCTTATTTCATTTTACTGTCCCAACTCTAAAAAGAGTATAGTGTCCTTTCGTTATTTTTATGAAGACCCCTGATTTCTTTTAACGATCCAAGAAAAAAATTGTGCCCATAATGCCAAAATGATAAACAAAACACATGTCCACACATACATAAAATGCTGCTCTCAAGGCGAAAACATATGCTGTTTGTTTTTCAAATGTCTATTCTTTTGGTTCCGAATGTCCATTCTCTTTATTCAAATTAAATAATATTTAGACTTAAGCATATCAAATGTTTGGCCTTATCATAAAACAGTTTTCCGAAACAACATACAAGCGGTTTGACAGAAATTGTTCTCTTTTGATTCTTTCGCTGTGTTATGTTGATATCTTTTGTCAACTCCCCCGATTTCCATTTCTATTTCTTTCATACTCTCTCTATTTCTCTCTGTCGCTTTGAATAAAATATCACAACATATGTATGTTTAGTCGAAATTTGTAAATTTATATATGTTTGCATTCACACATATGATTTTTATGAAACATTCATGCCCCAAACATAATATATTCTAACATATTAACATAGATGTCCCAAACATTTAGTATTAGTATAGGAACATTACATGTTTGCACTTAAATATATTGTGTTTTAAAATTGTGCCCGAAACACATTTTGTTTATACAGGAACATATGAAAAACATATTTTTCTAAGAGTGTGGTTCCATTTGCTTTTTGCGAATATTTCGGAAATGTTATATTATAGACGGTGTTGAAGATTCTCGATAACTAAAAATTTTCTTGCACATACTGCATTTGTCTTTCGAAGAATCATTTTGTTGTTTTTCAAAACATCCACAAACAGAGCTCATTTTCTACAGAAAGGTACACCAAATTAAGTCGAATAATAATAATGTAAGAAATATCATAGATTTTGTTGACAAAATATACGCTCCTAATTGAACAGGCACGATTTGTTTATATTCCATTGAAATGTCTCTTGACAAGTGATGACGTAATCTAATCGTTACAATTTGACATTTTAAATTAACGGAAACCAATTTAAATAAACTTAAATGTAGAAATATCAAATTTGTAACACTACCCCCCGGTTAAGCCTGTTCGTCCCGAATAGGCACAGAATCCGTTCCGTAAGGATCCAAACTTTCCTCTTTGACCTTGGGCTGTCATCCATCTGAATGCTATATACCACATCATTTATCTTATTGATGGCTTTATATGGGCCTTCCCACTGTGTTTGTAGTTTAGCACACAATCCTTTCTTTCGTTGCGGGCAGAACCAGTTGTCCTTCTTTGAAGCTCTCAGTGTTCGCTGCACGATCATATCTCGCCTTCATCCTGTTGCTGACCATTTTTATTTTGTTGCGCACTGATTCGTGAACTTCACCAAAGGTGTTTGGTATGTCGTTACTGTTTTCTCCCATGGCGAGCTCATTAGGTGTAGCGCCGAAGATCAAATCTCCAGGCAACTTCAATTCAGTTCCGAATAGAACCTTGGCTGGGGTTCGAGAGGTGGAGTCATGAACGGCAGATCTATAGGATAGCAAAAACTTTGTGTATGCTGGTCCCATTACCTTTGGCCGTTGTCCACCACTTTTCGAAGATGTTCTTCCAGAGTGCGATTAAACCTTTCTACCATACCATCAGACTGTGGATGCAATGGCGTAGTCATTGTTTTCTTGATACCAAGGGAGTCACACATCTCTTTGAATATGGCCGATTCAAAATTTCTTCCTTGGTCTGAGTGTATCTCAGATGGCAAACCGTAGCGACATATCCAGTTCTTGTCGACTACATGCACAATCGTCCTCGCCTCTTGGTTTGGAATGGCATAAACTTCTGGCCACTTTCTGAAGTCCATGACCACACGGACATATCGGTTTCCAGAATCACTTACTGGGAAAGGGCTTGCAACGTCCATTGCTATTCTTTCAAATGGAGATCCTGGCCTATACTCTTGCATATGACCTCTACTTTTTCGTATTAGACCATTCTCCATCATGCACTTCTCGCAGTTTGCCACCCATTCATAAATTGATTTCTGCCATCCAACCCAGTAAAATCGTTGCTTCACTTTCTCGCCAGTTTTATTTATTCCCAGATGACTTCCACTGGGACCATTGTGGAATTCCGTCAAAACATCATTTACCTTGGAATCTGACATGTTTATCAAGATTCGGCTATTCTTGCCATCTTCTCTTTCCCACTTAAGTTGCAGGTTTCCATTGAATAGACATAGACTGTCCCATTGAGCCCAGTATGATTTCATAAGTGGACTTTCGGCTGCGATGTCTTTCTTGCTGGGTTTCTTATCTTCTTCCTTTGCCGAAATAATTTTCTTCAAGATTGGATCTTTGCGTTGTTCTGTTGGCCAGTCCACTCCAGATTCTATGTGTAACAGCCGGACATCAACGATTTCTTCCTTATGTTCAGCTATCGAGCAGTGTGTGCACTCGACATTACAAGGTTGACGTGGCAAGGCGTCAGCGTTACCATGTTTGCCACCTTTTCTATGCTCGATACTGAAATCGTAGCTTTGGAGTCTTTCTATCCAACGTGCCAGTTGAGCTTCCGGATTCTTGAATTGGAAGAACCATCGTAGGGTTGAGTGATCAGTTCTGAGCAAGAAATGCTGTCCGTACAAGTATTTATGGTAATGTTTTACGTTCTCTACGACGCAATAGTTCTTTTCGGGTATGGACAACGTTCGGCTGATGTATCCAATTACCTTCTCTTCACCATCTATCTGTTGGGACAACACACCTCCAATTCCGAACGCGCTAGCATCTGTATTCAAAATAAATGTTTCGCCCTGAATTGGATACGCCAGAATAGGAGCTGAACATAAAAGTTCTTTCAGGTGATGGAATGACTCCTCCTGTTCCTGGTTTCACTGGAACTTCGTACCTTTTTGCGTTAATTTACGGAGGCTTGCGGCGATGCTGGCGAAGTTTGGTACGAAACGCCTCTAGTATGTGCCGGAGCATTGCAGAGCCCGAATGGCATTACATTGAATTACCAAATATCACCATTAACGCCAAAAGATCGCCATTAACGCCAAAAGCTCCAGAATAGTCTTCAACACCCTTAAAGCTAATAGAATCAATTAAAATTTTGTAAAAACTATGCCCCAGCAATGATTTTTAGCTGTTAGAAAATACATTAATGTCCCCCCTTTTATCTCGTTAACTAGATGACCTACGCCTCTGGCGTTTGGGGGAGAGGATTCTCCTAGCTCGGGGCTAATATGCTATACCCACTTTTGCCTTTTAACTCTTCCTAGAAATGCCCGAAAATCGACCCACAAAATTGGCCTAAATATAATTGACCCCCCTCAGACTTTAAGCCCAGCTACGCTCATGGAATCTCCAGAATGGTCTTCTACGCCCTTAAAGCGAATAGATTCAATTGAATTTTTTTTAAAAACTGCGACCCATCAATGTTTTTAGCTCTTAGAAAATACATTAATGTCCCCCCTTTTATCTCGTTAACTAAATGACATACGCCTCTGGCGTTTGGGGGAGAGGATTCTCCTAGCTCGGGGCTAATATGCTATACCCACTTTTGCCTTTTAACTCTTCCTAGAAATGCCCGAAAATTGACCCACAAAATTGGCCTAAATATAATTTACCCCCCTCAGACTTAAAGCCCAGCTACGCTCATGGAATCTCCAGAATAGTCTTCTACACCCTTAAAGCTAATAGAATCAATTAAAATTTTGTAAAAACTGTGCCCCATCAATGTTTTTAGCTCTTAGAAAATACATTAATGTCCCCCCTTCTATCTCGTTAACTAGATGACCTACGCCTCTGGTGTTTAGGAGAGAGGTTTCTCCTAGCTTGGGGCTAATATGCTATACCCTCTTTTGCCTTTTAACTCTTCCTAGAAATGCCCGAAAATCGACCCAGAAAATTGGCCTAAATATAATTGACCCCCCCCCTCAGACTTAAAGCCCAGCTACGCTCATGGAATCTCCAGAATAGTCTTCTACGCCCTTAAAGCTAATAGATTCAATTGAATTTTTTTTTTTTAAACTGCGACCCATCAATGTTTTTAACTCTTAGAAAATACATTAATGTCCCCCTTTTTATCTCGTTAACTAGAGGACCTACGCCCCTGGCGTTTGGGGGAGAGGTTTCTCCTAGCTTGGGGCTAATATGCTATACCCACTTTTGCCTTTTAACTCTTCCTAGAAATGCCCGAAAATCGACCCAGAAAATTTGCCTAAATATAATTGACCCCCCCCCCCCCTCAGACCTAAAGCCCAGCTATGCTCATGGAATCTCCAGAATAGTCTTCTACGCCCTTAAAGCTAATAGATTCAATTGATTTTTTTTTAAAAACTGCGACCCATCAATGTTTTTAGCTCTTAGAAAATACATTAATGTCCCCCCTTTTATCTCGTTAACTAGATGATCTACGCATCTGGCGTTTGAGGGAGAGGTTTCTCCTAGCTTGGGGCTAATATGCTATACCCACTTTTACCTTTTAACTCTTCCTAGAAATGCCCGAAAATCGACCTACAAAATTGGCCTCAATATAATTGACCCCCCTCTGACTTAAAGCCCAGCTACGCACATGGAATCTCCAGAATAGTCTTCTACGCCCTTAAAGCTAATAGAATCAGTTAAATTTGTTTAAAAACTATGTCCCAGAAAGGTTTTATAGTTATTAGAACTTACATGAATTTGCCCCCCTTTATCTCATTAACTAGATGACCTACGCCTCTGCCCTCTTTGCGGGGGAGTTCTCCTATCTCCGAGCTAATGCCCTATACCCACTTTTGCTTTTTAACTCTTCCTAGAAATGCCCGAAAAAGTGCAATGAGTGTAAAATACATCTTTCCATATTTTTTTGAATTGCATTTATATTACTCTAAATAACTTTTTGCTCAAAATTATGTTAAGTATACTCGCGTTTTCGTTCAGAAAATGTGTCATGAAGCAAACTATATTTAATTTGTTGCAAAAAAGTCTTAAATTCGCAACTAAAAAGAAAATTAAAAAAAAATTAAAGTGGTTTGTGTCTTCGCTAAAACAACTTTAGAAAACAACTTTAACTTCACACCCTTGTAATCTTTTAGCTATTCGAAGTTCCAGATCTTTAGAATATACTCCGAAACCCACTTGTCCATCCAATTTGGAGCCATCGGTGTAGAAATCTATAATCTTTTGTCGAAAAGTGGTCTCGCCAAACTGTAACCCACTACGTTAGGCACATCTGGCATTATTTTGAGGACCGAACTGTGACCGTAACTTTTTTCCGACCACATCGATAGCTCGCGCAACCGCACAGCCCTTGTTGCAGCTGACTGTTTGGCCAAAATGTCTAAAGGCAATAGATGCAGTATGACATTAATTTATAGCCAATGCACAATCTTTGGTTTTAGGCCCCACTTTTTCCCTATTGCCTTTTTGCACGAGTATAAAGCTACCGTGGCTTTCCTCGCTCTTTCTTCAATATTAAGCTTAAAGTTCAGCTTCCTGTCCAAAATAACGCCAAGGTATTTTGCACACTCGCCAAAGGGAATTTCAATACCCCCTAAGGAAATGAGCCTAACCGTGGGAGTTTTGCGATCCTTGCAGTACATGACTAGCATTAGCGTAGCTAGACAATTTTCCTAGGGGGGGCTATAGCCCCCCTAGCTAAAACTTTATAGACTGAACTTATAGGTTCAACTAATGTTTTATTTCATAAAATTTAATAAAAAATAGACATCAAAATAACTCGAGAATCAATTTATAATAAAGCAACTAAAAGTACCCTACGGGAAATTGGTGCAAATTGTGAAATAAAATTTAGTGAAATAAAATTATCAGAATAACCTTTTGTTCGATATATTTCAAATTTTTTTTTTCATTTCGGGTTCGATTAGGAGCCCAAATTGAAAGAGATTTCTAAGAGTTTGTCCGAGACTGGTTCCTGAGGACCTGTTTATGGGTTGCTCCTGCTAAATTGTCCCAGGACTTGTCCTTTGGGGTGAGTCCAAGACGCTTCCTAAAATGTAAGTTTACTCCGTCAATGACAAACCCATGTAAAGGTGGACGGTCCCTTCCATACGTTTTGATCAGAACTGGGACTGGTCCATACACACCAGGGACTAGTCCTGTACCAGTTCTGTGGTTGATCCATTTCCCGTAGGGTAGTTCCACACTTTTCCCAGCAAAAAATTGGGAGTTGTTCTAAAGACACAACTTTAAAAGCACTTCCAAAAATGTCCTCACAAAGAAGTTAACTATTTTAACTACACCCTCAAAAAAAAAATCGCTTCTTTAACATATGTTCCAAACATATTTTGCAGGAAGCACATATATTATTGGATACTGCCGAAACATTAATATGTTTGTTTTATGTGAACATATTATATATTTGGAAGCATTTTGAGCCCAAAAATATTATATGCTTGGAAGAATTTTTCCCAAAGACGATTGTGCTCATTCTCTAACATACTCGTAATTTTCACTTCCACGAAATATTTTAGTTCTTGGCACCTTTTTCTGTAATACAAATAATGTTGAAGAAATTATTCACTATTATAAATTTTTTAAATTTTACCTTTCGAACCGAGGACCATACAGTTTGTAAGCCAACACACTATCCACTGGGCTACGTAGCTGTTAGATAATTATCGTTATAAGTTACATTTATATAGCATAGTTTGCAGCGCCCACGAGCCCATGCAAACATAACATTATTTAACAGAAACATACATTTGTTTGCCACGTGGAGCAGTGGTTAGCATGTCTGCCTTGCATGCAAAGGGTCGTGGGTTCAATCCCTGCTCGGACCGAACACTTTTTTTTTTAATTTACACATTTATATTTATTAAATATAAATGTGTAAATTTTTATAATGAAACTTCGAAATGTTGGTTATTAAAGATTTATAGTCAGTGCTTGATATAAACGAAATTGACTGATTTTTGGATAAAATATTATTTTTTTTTTATTGCAGAAATAACAATTTTGTAACAAAAAACTGTTTTTGGTACAAAACTTTAAAATTTGGAAGGAATGCAAAAACTCTAACAAAAGAAGAACGTGGAGTCGAGTATAAACATACATAAATAATTTTATAATATAAACATAAATTTATTTAGGCGTGAACAATTTTTTACTAGCATTTAACACCATCGCTCTAAAATGCCTTTTATTTTTCTTTAAAAATTCATTTTAAAGAAAATAAACTTTTTAAATTGTTTTAATTGCAAAACTCGAACTTAATGCCTGCTTTTATATTTGAAGGTGTCCGTCAACTCCTCGTGGACTACTTATTAATAAAGAGGAACTAAACTTTGTTTTTATACATTATACTGTGTAATTTTTCACTATTTCCTCCCTATTTCATTTTACTGTCCCAAATATAAAAAGAGTATAGTGCCCTTTCGTTATTTTTATGAAGACCCCTGATTTCTTTTAACGAACCAAGAAAAAAATTGTGCCCATAATGCCAAAATGATAAACAAAACACATGTCCACACATACATAAAATGCTGCTCTCAAGGCGAAAACATATGCTGTTTGGTTTTCAAATGTCTATTCTCTTGGTTCCGAATGTCTATTCTCTTTATTCAAATTAAATAATATTTAGACTTAAGCATATCAAATTTTTGGCCTTATCATAAAACAGTTTTCCGAAACAACATACAAGCGGTTTCACAGAAATTGTTCTCTTTTGATTCTTTCGCTGTGTTATGTTGATATCTTTTGTCAACTCTCCCGGTTTCCATCTCTATTTCTTTCTCTATATGTTACTCTCTCTGTCGCAACATATGTATGTTTAGTCGAAATTTGTAAATTTATATATGTTTGCATTCACACATATGATTTTTATGAAATATTCATGCACCAAACATAATATATTCTAACATATTAACATAGATGTCCCAAACATTTAGTGTTAGTTTAGGAACATTACATGTTTACACTTAAATATATTGTGTTTTAAAATTGTGCCCGAAACACATTTTGTTTACATCAGAACATATGAAAAACATATTTTTCTAACAGTGTACACAGGAAGTTTTTTTACTTCATTTTTTTTTTATTTTAATGCGTAATTTTTTGTTTTCTTTTTTCAAATAGTTTAAAAAAAGAGTAAGTAAGAGTGTACCACTTCCAGACCCAAAAAGAACATTTTCATTTCTTTTTGGCGACGCTTTTTTGCAGCATTATTAAGATATTAATTTATGAAAGAATAGTTCTAATATCAATTACTATTTTTTATTCAACTAAATCATAAGTTCAATCACAGCTTTATTTCATAAATATCAGACTTCTACCACAACCCAAGTAATTCGATTGTGCATGAAAGTCTTTAGTGGAACTTTGTGCGTTGTACGAGTATATACTTGTTTAATTTTTATAAAAATTTAAAATCGTAAATAGGTTTTCAAATTCTGGGGGGCGCTAAAATTTTTCTGGGGGGTCTAAGCCCCCTCCCCAGAGGCCTTCCTACGCTTATGATGACTAGTTCTGTCTTTGCAGGATTTACCCCAAGACCATTATCTTTTCCCATTTCTCAGTCATCCGGAGGGCTCTCTGTATAATATATCTAACTGTTGATGGGAATTTTCCCCTGACTGCTAGCGCCACATCATCTGCGTATGCCACCACTTTTATCCTTTCTTTTTCTAGGGAAACCAGCAGATTGTTTATAGCAACATTCCAAAGAAGATGTGATTGAACTCCTCCTTGAGGATTGTCTCTGTTCATATACCTTTGTATGTTTGCTTGTCCTAGTGTGGCTGAAATGCGTCTCTTCCTTAGAAGTTCGTCTAACAGCCTTAGTATACCTGGATCAACATTCAGAGTTGTCAGTTCATTTAATATCGAGCTCGGATGGATATTATTGAACGCCCCTTCGATTTCTAGAAACGCCACGATTGTGTATTCATTGACAGATAGTGAACTTTCAATAAAGCTGACTAGTTCATGTAATGCGGTCTCAGTAGACCTGCCCTTCGTGTATGCATGCTGTCGTTTCGAGAGCAAACTTGAATCGACGCTAGTTCTAAGATAAATGTCTATCATCCTCTCCAGAGTCTTAAGTAGGAATGATGATAAGCTGATTGGTTGGAAATCCTTGGCATTCGAGTGAGAGGCTTTTCCCGCTTTAGGTACGAAAACGACTTTTGTTTCCCTCCACTTTCCTGGAATATATGCTAAGTTGATACATCCTACATATATCGCCGACAATCAGGGGATAATTCTGTCAGCCACCGCTTGTAACTCTGCCGGAGTAATTCCATCAGGTCCGGGGGATTTGAATGGTCCAAAGCTATTTAACGCCCATTTTATTTTAGATTCCGATACAATTTCCACGATAGGAAACGACCGCTGAGCCACTGTGCCACCTCCAGTACATGGTTCAACCGTCTGATTTCCAGGAAAATGTGTGTCCAATAGTACCTCCATCGTCGTTATCCAATTGCCCTCCGATGTTTTAATGAAACCTGGAGCAGAGTTCGTGGATGCTAGCACGTTCCGTAGACCGGAAGCCTCGGACGTATTCTCAATGCTGCTGCAGTAATCATTCCAAGAGTTATGCTGAGCCTTTCTCAGTTCTCGCTTGTATCCTCTGAGATTCTTCTTGTAAGCGTCCCAATCCACAGGAGCTCTGGTGGACTTTGCTTTGTTAAAGAGCTTCCTGCACGATATCCTCATATTACCTAACTCCGTAGACTACCATGGTGGTCGATTTTTCCTCCTTATCTTCCCTATAGGGCATGCAGCTTTCAGTGAAATGTTGAAGGCCTTAGTAATCCTCTCCACTGCGTTTTCGATATCTTGCACAGTGCTCATATTTTTCTCTGGTATTTCCGGTATCATCATATTGAACGATATATACCCTATACCTATTCCAATCAGCTTTCCTAACATTTGGCGGAAATATGGTCTTGGTGGTATGAACATCAAATTTGAAACTGATGTAGCGATGATCTGAGATGATGTTCACTTAAAACCTGCCAATCAAATATCATTTCATTCAGTTCTTGCGAGGCCAAGGTGACTTCTAAAACCTCTTGCCTGTTTTTAGAGACAAAGATTGGGGCATCTCCCTTATTGCAAACTACCAAATTAGTACGCAAAATAAACTCTAGGAGTGACTCTCTCTTGTATTAATGTCACCACTTCCCCATATACTATGATGGGCATTTGCATCGCATCCCATAATGAGTTTTGTCTTTGTTTTCAATGACTCCTCAACTAAGGTGTTAACGGCACATGGAGGCATCTCCCTATCATGTCCCATGTAGACCGAAGATACCCAATATTTGCATTTGGCTATTTCTAAACTGGCAACGACAGTGTCTGTATTGCACATTGAAGGAAGCAGAAACAAGTTGAGCTCCTTTTTTAGCAATTATACAGGCTGGATTTACATCATTACCAGTATACTGCAATACTTTGAACCCCGGAGTACTTAATTCACATATTTTGTTTCTATAAACATATGGTTCTTGAATAAGAACTATATCTATGTCCCCTTTCATCAGGAGAGCTTTTAAGGCAGCACCCTTACAATGGTGAAGATTTATCTGGAGGATCCGTAGGACCATCGAGATTTTCAACAAACGTCGCATCAGCCGTTTCAATCGAGTCATCAAGAATGTCTTCTTCAGAGATCTTGGTGACTCTCGCAATAAGCATAGGTTCAACTTTGGTGAGTTTTGAGGCTGTAGAAACCTCCTCTCGCATACGGTGTCTATCCATGTCTGCATCTTTGGTATCTCCCTCAACTTCGCAAGAGGATCCGCTTACTTCTGATTCAGACAGAGGTTTGTCCATATACCTTTATTTGGATATAATGAAAGCCATAACATACGCGGCCCTGAGACTTTGCTAGATGTGGCAAAGACTGAGTGTTCAATATAAACACTGCATGCCGTCTTGGTCCATCCACTTCATCCTAACGGCCAACCTTCCAATCAGCTGTTGGAAGATCTGGATTGCATCAGTCTATTTAAAATAGATTCAGGATCAGGAGGGTTTGCAGGTATCCACGCATGTGCTCTAGGTCTAGCCGGTATGTCGACTAAGTCTAGAGCAGCTCCTTCCCAAGCTCTTAAAACATGTTTGAGGTGATCATATTCCTTCTCTGGGTGCATGGAACGTTGATGGAAAAGATATAGAACTTTGGCCCTCAGGAAAGATCGATCGAGTAGGAAACAAGCAAATGGCATGATAAGGAAAGCAAAGATAAAATACCACCGACATTGTTTTGGTAAACGGACCAACACAATGTCTAAACTGACATGAAAAACTATACGTGTTATTGGCATTGGAAAGAAGGCAGATAATAGATTTATTGATGTTGATGATCTAAACTCTCAATTCTCAAACGCTCCAGTGGTTCCTATTGACACAAATTGTTATGTTTTTAATGTAGATAGAGCCGACCTTCAGGAAAGTAAATTTGAGTATTCATGCGTTGACCAAAGGGATGTTCTCGAGAAAAATTGTATTTTTATTTGTTTGGATACAAAAACAAGATGTTTCAAAAAAATTTAACTCAATATGTGTGGGTACAAGAATATAATATGTTTACGTGAATAAAATTTTTAATACAAAAATGTTTGCACCAGGGATCCGGAGCGGAGCGGAGCGTGGAGCGGAGCAAGCCCTTTTTTTGCCGGAGCGGGAGCGGCATTTCTAAAATCCGGAGCGGAGCGGAGCGGTTTCCAAATGAAAAACCGCTCCGCTCCGAATAAAAAAATACTTGAATGAAATGTGTAACTTTGAAATTACACTGTGTAGGTAATTTCAAATATAGCTAGTACTTAGAGTAGTGTGAGTAAATGTTTAAAACGTACGATATGTATTTTTGTACGTACGTACATTGGGGAAAACACAACGTGTTTTTTTAGTATTTGTTTTCAAAAACGGCAAATGTCAAAATATATCTGTAGTATGTGTTGTAAAAGTAACAACAGTACTTTCGATCAATTTCATCCCGTATTACTACAAAGATGTTTGTAATGAACGTCAAAATATTGCAATTAAACGATCTTATTTATATTTAATTTTTTAGTTTTCTACACTGAAAAAAATATTGTCGTGAAGTCAAAGATTTCATGTCCTTAAAATAAGAATGCAAATTTTGCTTAACATGGAAGACTCATTTCTCTAAAATAAAGTTTTTTTCCTTGTCAAAAAGTCAAGTTGTAATTGTCCTTATAATTAAGTGATTTTACTTAAAAATGTGTATCATAACATGAAAGATAAAATTTTTGAGGTAAGGTCAACGTGACTTTAATAATTAAGAAAAATTCTTTAAAATTAATAAAATTGTCTTTTAATTTGTTTCCTTTTTGCATCTTGCCTACAAAGCAAAAAATCGTTAAAAAATAAGACATGTTTTTCAACACTTTATTTTAAAGACGCTTTTTACTTGAAACATAGCATAATTCCTACTGGAAGTCGAGTCTTAATATGGAAAATAAAATTGTCGTTAACTCGTTTTTAAAGGATTTTGATAACAACTGACGAAAAAAATCTAAAAAAATGAAAAATTAACATTTGCATCCTAGAAGCAAGTACATAACCCCCAAATTTAAAAGATAATTGCGTCTTTAAAGTATCCTTACTTGTATTCTCCGCTTCTTTGGCTCGGAATTAATACCCAAACTGTTAGAGTAAAGACAAAATCTTTGGAACCGGGCATGCTTTTTTTCAGAGTAAGGACATTCATATTTGCTTTACTATTGTACTATATCCTAGCATTCTCTTATTTCTGATATTAGTTATCGAAAATTTAATTAAAATTATGGATAGTTTCAATTTTGGTTGAAAAATGTGCGCATATACATTTATTTTAATATTTTCTCACATTGAAAACTAATGACTTCATTTGTATTATTGCATGTTATCTACTTTTTTGAGAACGAACATTTCTTAAAAACGCTGTTCGAAAATGTATTTTTACAATAAAGGGGAAAAAAGCGAAATTAAGTAACACTAGATCTGAGTAAGAATATTCGTAGGTATACCACGGACTGATTTCGATGGAGGTTGTTGCAAACATAAACATACACACACACATTACAAATATAACAAAACCTCTTCTCTACGTCTGTTGCAAAACAAAAAAAAAAAAACTTTCGGAGAGTAGTTACTTCTACTCTGTGTATAGACTTTCAATTCCAATCAGCGTTGCCGTTTTGGTCCGATCGGACCAAAATTGGTCCAAAAGATTTCTAATTTTTAAATTTGGTCCGATGGTCGGACCAAACAGAATTTGGTCCATTTTGGTCCATTTTCATAAATTTGGTTTCTATCACATATTAAATAGTACATGGTGCACCGCAAAGAATATATTGTCGGGAGGCCAAATATTTCACATGCTTAAATAGAATACGAATTTTGCTTAGATTAGAAGACGTATTTCTCTGAAATAAAGTTTTTTCCTTGTCTAAAAGTCTCTAAACTTTTCAAATAAGGCTGTTTGTCCTTATAGCTAAGTGATTCGACATAAAAATGTGTATCCTAACATGAATGAAAATTTCGTTTTAATGAAGTCAAAATGGATTTAATATTTCTGAAAAAATCTTCAAAATTAATAAAATGTTTCAACACATTGTTTTAAAGTCATTATACCCTAAACCACATAATGGTTAGTGTATAATAAGTTTGATCTGCCAAAAAATGTGCCTACCAGAAATATTGATTTTAGACCCCATAAAATATATACCGATCGACTTAGAATCACCTCCTGAGTCGATCTAGCGCTTGGTGTCCGTCCGTCTGTCCATGTATTTGTTGTTCACATGATTCCGGTCGCAATTATTAATCGATTTCGATGAAATTTGGTACAGGGAGTTTTTTGGGCAAAAGGACGAACGCTATTGAATTTGGAAGAAATAGGATCAAATTTAGATATAGCTCCCATATATATGTATCGCCCGATTTCGACAAATGGGGTCACGCTGTGCCCCCATAAAATAAAACTCAATTGAACAAATAATACAATGTTTGTACTATAATTTTCTCGAAGAGGAGCGGAGCGATTTTTTTTTTTCTCGGAGCGGGAGCGGAGCGGAGCGAAAAAAATGGACCGCTCCGGATCCCTGGTTTGCACTGAAGCACATAATTCCTACAACGAACGACCAAACACGATATTTTTGGAAAAGTTACACTAAATAGAGAAACAATACTTGCCGCGGAAAAATATAATTTTACGACATTTAAAACATATATTTTATGTTTTCTGTAAAATTAACCTTAATACCCTACTCGAATTAGTAATTATTATTTCCAATTTAGTGGTTGTGGTTGTCACCAATACTTTTTGTTTAATTGGCACAGAAAACTATTATTTTTCATTTCGAAGATAATAAGCTACAATATGCATTATTCCCCTATTTTTATTATTAAAGTCGTCTTTGCATCTAACCTGGAAATTACGTACAAAATCTAGAAGTGATTGGAAAAATAATGTGTGTGAATATAAAAAATATAAATTTACAAATTTAGAGTAAACATATATATGTTGTGATATAAGACATCGCCAAAAATTTGATATGCTTAAGTGAAAATATTATTTAATTTGAATATTAAAATGAGGATTCGGAACCAAGAGAAAAGACATTTGAAAAAAAATGCATGAGTTTTGTTTATCATTTTCGCGTTATGGGCACATTTTTTTTTTGTTTGGCGTCAAAACAAATCGGAACGTAGGACGAGTAAGTCAAAATATTCAAACAACGAAAAACAAGTGGAAAATATAAAAATTACAAAGGTTCCAAAGATTTTGTCTCTACTTTAAAAATATTGGTATTGATTACGAGCCAAAGAAGCGGAGAATTCAAGTAAGGATACTTTTAAGACACAATTCTCTTTTAAATTTGGGTTTTGTGTACTTGACTCTACGAAGCAAATTTTAGTTTTTCGCTTTTTTTCTTCGTATGCTGTCAAAGTCCGTTAAAAAAACAAGTTAACGACAACTTAATTTTCCAAATTCAGACACGACTTCCAGTAGAAATTATGCTATGTTTCAAGTAAAAAACGTCTTTAAAATAAAGTGTTGAAAAACATGTCCTATTTTTGAACGATTTTTTGTTTGTAGTCAAGATGCAAAAATGCAACAAATTTAACCCTGCTACTATGTTAGAAAAAACTTACAGATTTTATGTTGGGGTCATATCATGACCCACACTTAATTTTGTAAAATAAAATGAAATGTGTATCTAATTAAAAGGTTTTTTATAGTTTGGGATCATCGGAATAGATTGTTGTTACTGGAATTTTCTGTCGTTGAGACGAACATACCGTTTATTTTGCCAGTTATGCTTTATTGGAAGTTTTTCTTTAATGAAAAAATTTACATTTTTTAATTTACTCGCGCCTTTTGGTTGTAAAAAAGTTGTATGTAGGTGGTAATGGGAGCTACCGTGGCGCAATGGTTAGCATGCCCGTTTTACAAAGGGTCATGGGTTCAACCCCAGTTTCGACCAAACACCAAAGTATTTTTTCAGCGGGTGGAATAATATATCTTCTGCTGGTGACATTTCTGAGTTTCAAAGCTTCTCTATGTGGTTTCACCGAAATGTGGAACCACGTGCAGATTTGGATTCATCGTCCCAAATAACTATAAAAACAATATTCAGTTCTTCATCAACAGAACCATAAAAAAAAACTAACTTATTACATACAAACATTCACCCATTAGAAAATGTAATTTTTATACGGAAATCGCGATTTATATCAATTCAGTAAATCGTGAACAATATTAAAAGTCGTGCACCGATTGTAATGAAATAAAGCTCATTTTATTCGAAATATATTAAACTAACTATTTCTGAACCAAAACTGTGATTTTCGACCCATTTTTATTTTGTAGGAATTTTTAAAGAACAAATTTTTTTTTGTTAAAAATTTCAAATTTTTTTTTCAAAACTTAAACGATATCTCAAAAACTACTTAGAAAATTGAAAAGCAATGTAAAGACGGCTTAAAGATAATATTCTTTGGGATTTTCGGTTTGTTTTTATTTAAAATGGTGAACCGTTTTCAAATTTTTCCAATATATGTAGTGAAGTGCCTTAATTATGAAAATAACGGTATATCTCGAAAAGTCAAACTGATGGATAAAAACCAAGTGTATATTTGGATTCAGCGACCTCAAATTACTAAAATTTGCTATAAATTTCAAATCAACACAAAAAAGTTCGTGTTTGTTCCCCTGTGTAATATATGGGGTCATAAAATGACCCCAACCTGTTATGTGTATACACCAAGAATAAAAAGCCCTACGAACATAAAATTTTAACAAACCCTATTGAATTAAGTACATTTCACCAATTCATGCACTGAGTAGTAAGATCTTTTAATTATATTCCACCACAAAGAAATGTCGTAGTAATAAATTCGATTTGGGTCATCAAATGACCCCAACATAATAGCAGGGTTAAAGACAATTTCATTAATTTTAAAGAATTTTTCTGAATTATTAAAGCCAAGTTGACCTCAGCCCAAAAAATTTTTCTTTCATGTTATGATACCCATTTTTAAGTCAAATCACTTAAGGACAATACGACTTCATTGAAAAGTTTATCGACGTTTGAACAAGGAAAAAACTTTATATTGGAGAAATGCGTCTTCTAAGCTAAGCAAAATTTGTATTCTTAATTTAAGGGCATGAAATATTTGGCCTCACGACAATATTTATTTCAGTATACTCTTTTTAGAGCTGTGACAGTAAAATGAAAAAAGGGGGAAACAGTGAGAAATTAAACAGTAATATCAATAAAAACAAAGTTTAGTTCCTCTTTATTAATAAGTAGTCCAAGAGGACTACTACGGTAAAACCAGAATAACATTATAACTTTTTCCGGCAAATTGTATTATTCATTGGTGGGGAATGATCCAAAGCAACAATTGACTAAGTTTATTTTCTTTAAAATAAATTATTAAAGAAAAGTATCGTGAAAACATGGCCATTTTAACGCGATAATGCCAACTTTATACCGGCGTTAAAGGTAAAAAATTATGCACAAAAAAAAACAATATTCGTTAATAAAATTCATATTTATTGTATTTCGAAATACGATATATTTTGAATGCAATTAAAATTGTGTAAAATGTTAAAATTGTTACAACTAACTAAATTTATGTGTTGGTTGTAAAATTATGTGCTTTTACGAGTAAATGCTTATCGTTAACTTTAGGATTCGAAAGAGTTTTTTTTAAAGTAAACGGACCAACACAATGTCTAAACTGACATGAAAAACTATACGTGTTATTGGCATTGGAAAGAAGGCAGATAATAGATTTATTGATGTTGATGATCTAAACTCTCAATTCTCAAACGCTCCAGTGGTTCCTATTGACACAAATTGTTATGCTTTTAATGTAGATAGAGCCGACCTTCAGGAAAGTAAATTTGAGTATTCATGCGTTGACCAAAGGGAAGTTCTCGAGAAAAATTGTATTTTTATTTGTTTGGATACAAAAACAAGATGTTTCAAAAAAATTTAACTCAATATGTGTGGGTACAAGAATATAATATGTTTACGTGAATAAAATTTTTAATACAAAAATGTTTGCACCAGGGATCCGGAGCGGAGCGGAGCGTGGAGCGGAGCAAGCCCTTTTTTTGCCGGAGCGGGAGCGGCATTTCTAAAATCCGGAGCGGAGCGGTTTCCAAATGAAAAACCGCTCCGCTCCGAATAAAAAATTACTTGAATGAAATGTGTAACTTTGAAATTACACTGTGTAGGTAATTTCAAATATAGCTAGTATTTAGAGTAGTGTGAGTAAATGTTTACGATATGTATTTTTGTACGTACTTACATTGGGGAAAACACAACGTGTTTTTTTAGTATTTGTTTTCAAAAACGGCAAATGTCAAAATATATCTCTAGTATGTGTTGTAAAAGTAACAACAGTACTTTCGATCAATTTCATCCCGTATTACTACAAAGATGTTTGTAATGAACGTCAAATAAATGCAATTAAACGATCTTATTTATATTTAATTTTTTAGTTTTCTACACTGAAAAAAATATTGTCGTGAAGTCAAAGATTTCATGTCCTTAAAATAAGAATGCAAATTTTGCTTAACATGGAAGACTCATTTCTCTAAAATAAAGTTTTTTTCCTTGTCCAAAAGTCAATAAACTTTTGAATGAAGTTGTAATTGTCCTTATAATTAAGTGATTTTACTTAAAAATGTGTATCATAACATGAAAGATAAAATTTTTGAGGTAAGGTCAACGTGACTTTAATAATTAAGAAAAATTCTTTAAAATTAATAAAATTGTCTTTTAATTTGTTTCCTTTTTGCATCTTGCCTACAAAGCAAAAAATCGTTAAAAAATAAGACATGTTTTTCAACACTTTATTTTAAAGACGCTTTTTACTTGAAACATAGCATAATTCCTTCTGGAAGTCGAGTCTTAATATGGAAAATAAAATTGTCGTTAACTCGTTTTTAAAGGATTTTGATAACAACTGACGAAAAAAATCTAAAAAAATGAAAAATTAACATTTGCATCCTAGAAGCAAGTACATAACCCCCAAATTTAAAAGATAATTGCGTCTTTAAAGTATCCTTACTTGTATTCTCCGCTTCTTTGGCTCGGAATTAATACCCAAACTGTTAGAGTAAAGACAAAATCTTTGGAACCGGGCATGCTTTTTTTCAGAGTAAGGACATTCATATTTGCTTTACTATTGTACTATATCCTAGCATTCTCTTATTTCTGATATTAGTTATCGAAAATTTAATTAAAATTATGGATAGTTTCAATTTTGGTTGAAAAATGTGCGCATATACATTTATTTTAATATTTTCTCACATTGAAAACTAATGACTTCATTTGTATTATTGCATGTTATCTACTTTTTTGAGAACGAACATTTCTTAAAAACGCTGTTCGAAAATGTATTTTTACAATAAAGGGGAAAAAAGCGAAATTAAGTAACACTAGATCTGAGTAAGAATATTCGTAGGTATACCACGGACTGATTTCGATGGAGGTTGTTGCAAACATAAACATACACACACACATTACAAATATAACAAAACCTCTTCTCTACGTCTGTTGCAAAACAAAAAAAAAAGAAACTTTCGGAGAGTAGTTACTTCTACTCTGTGTATAGACTTTCAATTCCAATCAGCGTTGCCGTTTTGGTCCGATCGGACCAAAATTGGTCCAAAAGATTTCTAATTTTTAAATTTGGTCCGATGGTCGGACCAAACAGAATTTGGTCCATTTTCATAAATTTGGTTTCTATCACATATTAAATAGTACATGGTGCACCGCAAAGAATATATTGTCGGGAGGCCAAATATTTCACATGCTTAAATAAAATACGAATACGAATTTTGCTTAGAATAGAAGACGTATTTCTCTGAAATAAAGTTTTTTCCTTGTCTAAAAGTCTCTAAACTTTTCAAATAAGGCTGTTTGTCCTTATAGCTAAGTGATTCGACATAAAAATGTGTATCCTAACATGAATGAAAATTTCGTTTTAATGAAGTCAAAATGGATTTAATATTTCTGAAAAAATCTTCAAAATTAATAAAACAACACATTGTTTTTTTTTTTTTTTTTAATTCATTTTATTTCATATTTTAAATTTACAATATGTACATTTTGAGGTCTCAGCGCCTTAAGGCTTTAAAGAGACCAAACCATGGCAACTTTAACTAATATTTAACGATTCCATAAAAAGAAATTCTATATAATTTACATAATATTTGGATTACAAAAGCATTGTCAAATTATCTAATAAATATGACTTTAGTTTATTTTTAAATGAAGATATAATACAAATGTTTTTTAATCTGCCTGGCAAGTTATTGTATTCAGTAGGACCGGCAAATGATATTCTTTGCTTGGTTAAATATATCCGACAACGTGCTACATTCAAATTACTGGATTGTCTAGTTACTCTCCCTGTTCTGGTAAAATTTTGATCAAATTGTAACGATCTTGTGTTTAATCTATGTACAGATTTGAACATATATAACAATAACTGCTGCTTATATAAACCACGAATTGGCAATATATTTTTAGCATGATTTTTATATAAAAGTGTTGTTGGATAACGCAGTGGCAAATTGTAGACAACTTTTAAGGCTTTGTTCTGGGCGGACTGTAGCTCCTTTAAAGTTCTCGTTGAACGATGTGCATAAATTATAGGTAAATATGTCAAGTGGGAATGGATAAGTGAGTGATATATCATCAGTTTTGTATCAGTAGTTAAAATATTTCTAAACTTATGCAAAATTCCAGTGGCTGATGATACTTTTGCCTTTACACTTTTTATGTGTTCATCCCAAAGAAGATTGCTACACAAATTCACTCCTAAATATTTGACCGTCTTAGACTCTTGAATAGTTTCTCCATTAATTGGAACAGTCATCTCTCCAATTTCTCTTACATTTGTGGTAAACCTAATGAACTTAGTTTTTGATGAGTTCAAAATAAGTTTATTTAATCGAGCATACTCCGACAATATTGATGCGTCGTATTGTATCTCCGTCTGCAATACTGTTTCATGTTTGTATTTGTAAAACAGACACAAGTCATCAGCAAACATTACTAACTTCCCATTAAAGTTTATATTTTTTAAATCATTTATATATATCTTGAAGAGTAGTGGTCCTAGTACACTTCCTTGCGGAACACCATAATTTACTGGCAATTTATTGCTCTTGGATTCGCCTACTTGGACATATTGAAATCGATTACTCAAATAATCTTTTAGAAGCTCCACTGTACGGCCAGATACTCCAATGTAACGTAGCTTTTCTAGCAATATGTCGTGCTGTACTAAGTCGAAAGCCTTTGAATAGTCGAAAAATACTCCAGCGACTCCTTTATATCCAGAGTCTAGTCCAGCACAAATATATTCTATAACATACACCAAAGCTGCATCCGTTCCACAACCTTTAGTGAACCCAAACTGATTTTCATATAAAATATTATTCTCATTTAGAAACTGAGAAAACTGATTACATATGATTTTTTCAAAAATTTTGTCGATAATTGGCAACACTGCTACAGGTCGAAAATCTGTAACTCGTCTCGAACCTGGAACTTTAGGTATAGGAATAATTTTATGAATTTTCAGCACGTCAGGATACTTCCTATTTTCTATCATTTCATTGAATATTTTTGCCAATATTTCACCAACCAATTCCTTTCTCATACAAATCATTCTCACTGTTATGTTGTCATAACCGGAACTTTTGTTCATGTTTAGAGCTTCGATAACATTTATTATATCCGATCCACAAATCTCAACTAAGTCCCATGAAGTAAACTGCTGTACTAATGTACCAAACATATTTATGTCATCATATTGGTAATGTTGAATGCCATTTTTTAGATCAAGAATCGATTTACCAAAATATTCATTTAAGGTTATAGCTTTCTCTACATCATCACTAATTAATCTTCCATTTTCATTAAAAAGTTCCAACGTTTGAGTTTTCTGTCTCCCCAACTCATTATTTAAAAACCGCCATGTTCGTCTTGCATCTGTGCCACAAAATCCTAAATTTTGCTGGTAGTAATCATCCATCAGTTTTTTATTACATAACTTGATTATTTTGCTTATTCTTTTCAGTTGCTCATTCAAACTATAATTAGTTCCTTTTCTTCTTCTCTTTTTTAACAAATTTTGCTTAAGACATATCAAGTTATATAACGCTTCATTAATCCAGGGGGCCATTTTCATTCTCATATTTATTCGCTTCGTGGATGTTTCGGTACTGCGACTTGCAGCAGTTGATAGTAACTGGACAAGTTTTTGACATAAATCAGGAGAAGGAGTCCGATTGAGTAATGAGGATAAAGTAGGATCTATAAGTTGACCAAATTTCGTATAATTTATTTTCTCTTGATATTCCGTAAGATACTCATTCTTATCCGAATGTAATGCCACATCACAAAAAACAAAATTATGATCAGAGAGTGTGTTTTCAACACTGCAAACCAAAAATTTCGAAGGGTTGTTGCTGAAAACCCAATCTATACATGTTCCACTGGATGGTCTAGTTATATTTTCATGACAAGAGTGCAAGTTGTAATCATACATCAGATTTTCCAACAAATTTAGTGACCGATTAGGTACCAACAAGTCAACATTAACATCACCAACAACCAAAATATTACTAGATCGAAATTCCTTCAAGGCCAACTCCAACTGTGCAATAAAATTACTGACAACACATCGTTGTGATCTATATATTGATAGTATCGTAATTTTCAAATTATTTAATTTGATCTCAGGTAATTCAATCGCAACAATATCCAAATTATTTTCGCTATTATTTATAACAGTATTGTGTGTTAAAGTCATTATACCCTAAACCACATAATGGTTAGTGTATAATAAGTTTGATCTGCCAAAAAATGTGCCTACCAGAAATATTGATTTTAGACCCCATAAAATATATACCGATCGACTCAGAATCACCTCCTGAGTCGATCTAGCGCTTGGTGTCCGTCCGTCTGTCCATGTATTTGTTGTTCACATGATTCCGGTCGCAATTATTAATCGATTTCGATGAAATTTGGTACAGGGAGTTTTTTGGGCAAAAGGACGAACGCTATTGAATTTGGAAGAAATAGGATCAAATTTAGATATAGCTCCCATATATATGTATCGCCCGATTTCGACAAATGGGGTCACTCAATTGAACAAATAATACAATGTTTGTACTATAATTTTCTCGAAGAGGAGCGGAGCGATTTTTTTTCTCGGAGCGGAGCGTGGAGCGGAGCGATTTATTTTTCTCCGGAGCGGGAGCGGAGCGAAAAAAATGGACCGCTCCGGATCCCTGGTTTGCACTGAAGCACATAATTCCTACAACGAACGACCAAACACGATATTTTTGGAAAAGTTACACTAAATAGAGAAACAATACTTGCCGCGGAAAAATATAATTTTACGACATTTAAAACATATATTTTATGTTTTCTGTAAAATTAACCTTAATACCCTACTCGAATTAGTAATTATTATTTCCAATTTAGTGGTTGTGGTTGTCACCAATACTTTTTGTTTAATTGGCACAGAAAACTATTATTTTTCATTTCGAAGATAATAAGCTACAATATGCATTATTCCCCTATTTTTATTATTAAAGTCGTCTTTGCATCTAACCTGGAAATTACGTACAAAATCTAGAAGTGATTGGAAAAATAATGTGTGTGAATATAAAAAATATAAATTTACAAATTTAGAGTAAACATATATATGTTGTGATATAAGACATCGCCAAAAATTTGATATGCTTAAGTGAAAATATTATTTAATTTGAATATTAAAATGAGGATTCGGAACCAAGAGAAAAGACATTTGAAAAAAAATGCATGAGTTTTGTTTATCATTTTCGCGTTATGGGCACATTTTTTTTTTGTTTGGCGTCAAAACAAATCGGAACGTAGGACGAGTAAGTCAAAATATTCAAACAACGAAAAACAAGTGGAAAATATAAAAATTACAAAGGTTCCAAAGATTTTGTCTCTACTTTAAAAATATTGGTATTGATTACGAGCCAAAGAAGCGGAGAATTCAAGTAAGGATACTTTTAAGACACAATTCTCTTTTAAATTTGGGTTTTGTGTACTTGACTCTACGAAGCAAATTTTAGTTTTTCGCTTTTTTTCTTCGTATGCTGTCAAAGTCCGTTAAAAAAACAAGTTAACGACAACTTAATTTTCCAAATTCAGACACGACTTCCAGTAGAAATTATGCTATGTTTCAAGTAAAAAACGTCTTTAAAATAAAGTGTTGAAAAACATGTCCTATTTTTGAACGATTTTTTGTTTGTAGTCAAGATGCAAAAATGCAACAAATTTAACCCTGCTACTATGTTAGAAAAAACTTACAGATTTTATGTTGGGGTCATATCATGACCCACACTTAATTTTGTAAAATAAAATGAAATGTGTATCTAATTAAAAGGTTTTTTATAGTTTGGAATCATCGGAATAGATTGTTGTTACTGGAATTTTCTGTCGTTGAGACGAACATACCGTTTATTTTGCCAGTTATGCTTTATTGGAAGTTTTTCTTTAATGAAAAAATTTACACTTTTTTAATTTACTCGCGCCTTTTGGTTGTAAAAAAGTTGTATGTAGGTGGTAATGGGAGCTACCGTGGCGCAATGGTTAGCATGCCCGTTTTACAAAGGGTCATGGGTTCAACCCCAGTTTCGACCAAACACCAAAGTATTTTTTCAGCGGGTGGAATAATATATCTTCTGCTGGTGACATTTCTGAGTTTCAAAGCTTCTCTATGTGGTTTCACCGAAATGTGGAACCACGTGCAGATTTGGATTCATCGTCCCAAATAACTATAAAAACAATATTCAGTTCTTCATCAACAGAACTATAAAAAAAACTAACTTATTACATACAAACATTCACCCATTAGAAAATGTAATTTTTATACGGAAATCGCGATTTATATCAATTCAGTAAATCGTGAACAATATTAAAAGTCGTGCACCGATTGTAATGAAATAAAGCTCATTTTATTCGAAATATATTAAACTAACTATTTCTGAACCAAAACTGTGATTTTCGACCCATTTTTATTTTGTAGGAATTTTTAAAGAACAAATTTTTTTTGTTAAAAATTTCAATTTTTTTTTTCAAAACTTAAACGATATCTCAAAAACTACTTAGAAAATTGAAAAGCAATGTAAAGACGGCTTAAAGATAATATTCTTTGGGATTTTCGGTTTGTTTTTATTTAAAATGGTGAACCGTTTTCAAATTTTTCCAATATATGTAGTGAAGTGCCTTAATTATGAAAATAACGGTATATCTCGAAAAGTCAAACTGATGGATAAAAACCAAGTGTATATTTGGATTCAGCGACCTCAAATTACTAAAATTTGCTATAAATTTCAAATCAACACAAAAAAGTTCGTGTTTGTTCCCCTGTGTAATATATGGGGTCATAAAATGACCCCAACCTGTTATGTGTATACACCAAGAATAAAAAGCCCTACGAACATAAAATTTTAACAAACCCTATTGAATTAAGTACATTTCACCAATTCATGCACTGAGTAGTAAGATCTTTTAATTATATTCCACCACAAAGAAATGGCGTAGTAATAAATTCGATTTGGGTCATCAAATGACCCCAACATAATAGCAGGGTTAAAGACAATTTCATTAATTTTAAAGAATTTTTCTGAATTATTAAAGCCAAGTTGACCTCAGCCCAAAAAATTTTTCTTTCATGTTATGATACCCATTTTTAAGTCAAATCACTTAAGGACAATACGACTTCATTGAAAAGTTTATCGACGTTTGAACAAGGAAAAAACTTTATATTGGAGAAATGCGTCTTCTAAGCTAAGCAAAATTTGTATTCTTATTTTAAGGGCATGAAATATTTGGCCTCACGACAATATTTATTTCAGTATACTCTTTTTAGAGCTGTGACAGTAAAATGAAAAAAGGGGGAAACAGTGAGAAATTAAACAGTAATATCAATAAAAACAAAGTTTAGTTCCTCTTTATTAATAAGTAGTCCAAGAGGACTACTACGGTAAAACCAGAATAACATTATAACTTTTTCCGGCAAAATGTATTATTCATTGGTGGGGAATGATCCAAAGCAACAATTGACTAAGTTTATTTTCTTTAAAATAAATTATTAAAGAAAAGTATCGTGAAAACATGGCCATTTTAACGCGATAATGCCAACTTTAAAAAATTATGCACAAAAAAAAAACAATATTCGTTAATAAAATTCATATTTATTGTATTTCGAAATACGATATATTTTGAATGCAATTAAAATTGTGTAAAATGTTAAAATTGTTACAACTAAATAAATTTATGTGTTGGTTGTAAAATTATGTGCTTTTACGAGTAAATGCTTATTGTTAACTTTAGGATTCGAAAGAGTTTTTTTTTAAGTTTTTTTTTTCGAAAATTTTATACCAAAAACGTTTTTTTGTTACAAAATTTTTATCATTGCAATAAAAAAATAATATTTGATCCAAAAACTCAGTCCATTTCACTTATATCAAACACTGTTATTTTCTGACTGTAAATCTTTAATAACCCACATTTCGAAGTTTCATTGTAAAAATTTAATATAGTAATATGTAATGTCGAACAACTTTTCTGAATTTTTGGTATATATGTAAAAATATAAGTAAAAAATAAGTTTGGTGTTCGGTCGGAGCAGGATTTGAACCCACGACCCTCTGCATGCAAGGCGGATTGTTCCACGTGGCCAACAAATGTATGTTTCTGTTAAGCAATGTTATGTTTGCATCGTCTCGTGGGCGACACAAACTATGCTATATAAATGTAACTTATAACGATAATTATCTATTGATGGCAATAACATTCACTACATTGTTGTTTTTATGGTGATTTTGTTTTTTTATTACACCCTCAAAAAAAATCGCCTCTGTAACATATACTCCCAAAAACATTATGCTTCAAGTATATTTATTTTCAGAATTGGTCCAGACAAAATATTGTTTGTATTGTTCAAACATATTATGTTCCACCTTATGCATACACTGGTAGCGTAACGGAGTAGTTAGAGTAAGAAAAAGCGTGTAACATGTTATGCTAGTTTATGAACATTATATGTTTGCACTTAAAAATTATGTGATAAAAATTTGAGTTCCAAACATATAATTTTTTATTTTATTTTTTATATTTGTAGGTATTGAAATTGTAAAAGGATGACAAAATCGTTAGGCAGCAACTTATTAAAAGTAAAAAGTACAAGAAGAAGAAAAATTCGTTTTACAGTGGAATAATAAACTAATATTTCAAGGCCAGTCGGTGCTGTTGATTCTTAATAAATGTATTCAATATATTAACAACGCATGTCTTTTATTGAAAAAAAAATGTTTATATAAATAAATAAAATTGTATTTAAAAACGAAGATAAGCAGTTCTAATTTTGAAGTAAAGGGTTTACCACAAATATGTAAGATTTGTCCAAATGAATGAAAAAAGTTCAATAAAATCATTCCATATATGAATTCAATTCAGTTAAATTTATTCATTCTCTAGTAGTACACAGAAAAAAGTGAATACTTGAATCAAATACAAAAATTGTGATTTCAATTTTTTTTTGTATTTGATTTTCAGCTTATTACGAAAATCATAAATCCAATTACCCAAATTGTAAGGTTGTCGTAAAATTATTTTTAAATGAAGGGATATTTGTGTTGAATATAAAGGTAATTGGAATTTGTCAAAATTTCCAAATGATTCAGCACTCAATTCAAATACATTGGTATTTAAAATATATAAAGTTTTCAATTACAGTCGTAATTGAACTGAGTACAATGTTTATAAAATTTTGTAACCTATACAATTACTATCGTAATTATGTTTATTACGATGATAATCAATATAATCTTTGTACTAAAGGGTGATTCTTTTGAGGTTAGGATTTTCATGCATTAGTATTTGACAGATCACGTGGGATTTCAGACATGGTGTCAAAGAGAAAGATGCTCAGTATGCTTTGACATTTCATCATGAATAGACTTACGATCTGCCACAACGTCGAATTTTCAGTGAATGGGCCCTAGAAAAGTTGGCAGAAAATCCGCTTTTTTATCGACAAATTTTGTTCAGCGATGAGGCTCATTTCTGGTTGAATGGCTACGTAAATAAGCAAAATTGCCGCATTTGGAGTGAAGAGCAACCAGAAGCCGTTCAAGAACTGCCCATGCATCCCGAAAAATGCACTGTTTGGTGTGGTTTGTACGCTGGTGGAATCATTGGACCGTATTTTTTCAAAGATGCTGTTGGACGCAACGTTACGGTGAATGGCGATCGCTATCGTTCGATGCTAACAAACTTTTTGTTGCCAAAAATGGAAGAACTGAACTTGGTTGACATGTGGTTTCAACAAGATGGCGCTACATGCCACACAGCTCGCGATTCTATGGCCATTTTGAGGGAAAACTTCGGAGAACAATTCATCTCAAGAAATGGACCGGTAAGTTGGCCACCAAGATCATGCGATTTGACGCCTTTAGACTATTTTTTGTGGGGCTACGTCAAGTCTAAAGTCTACAGAAATAAGCCAGCAACTATTCCAGCTTTGGAAGACAACATTTCCGAAGAAATTCGGGCTATTCCGGCCGAAATGCTCGAAAAAGTTGCCCAAAATTGGACTTTCCGAATGGACCACCTAAGACGCAGCCGCGGTCAACATTTAAATGAAATTATCTTCAAAAAGTAAATGTCATGGACCAATCTAACGTTTCAAATAAAGAACCGATGAGATTTTGCAAATTTTATGCGTTTTTTTTTAAAAAAAGTTATCAAGCTCTTAACAAATCACCCTTTATATCTTATTCATTCATTCATTCATTTTATTGTTTCATTGGTATTAAACGGTTTTTGTCATACATATAATCCATACAAATTTAAAGAGCTTAAAGATAATTTACTTTTTTCTACTTAAATATAATAAATGAAGCTTAAAATTCTATTATATACATAATGTAGAACGGGAGGAAAAAATTTACAAAAAACCTATATGAATTTTGGTTAAGATAAAATAGGGGAAAGGTGATGTGGGAGGGGTTTGTTATAACTACAGCTTAAACCTAGTTGAGAAATTAATCTGAAACCAGTTCAGATATGTGATTGTGCTCGGAATACGAACATTTGGTAATGAATTTTTCTAGCATTTTGCTTATTTTATCCTCCACCAGATCAACATTAGCGATTTGGTGAAGCCTGTATGTTGAGTACATTCTTGGTAAATTAAATATTAATTTCAAAACTTTATTTTGCATAATTTGTATTTTTTTCAGATGGCATTTTGCAATTTTAGCCCAAACTGGTGCAGCATAACAGATCACAGATTGAAAAAATGATTTAAATATTAACATCTTGTTCTCGATATTTAGGTTAGATGATCTATTGATAAAAGGATAGAGGGATTTAATTAGTATATTACATTTATTTACAATGTAGCCAATATGATTCTTGAATGTTAACTTAGAGTCTAAAGTTACTCCAAGATATTTCACAGAATTTTCCCATTTAATTTCTTTACTGTCAAAATCAATATCGGTTTGGGGAATGAAACAAGCCTTTCGTTTCCTGGTGAAATATATTGTTTGAGTTTTGTCGCAATTTACCGAAATCTTCCACTTCCTAAAGTATTTCAGTAGCTCTTCCAATGTAAGCTGCAGATTCGAAATAATATCAGAAGCATATTTGCCTGAGCATAGTATAGCCGTATCGTCTGCGAAAATTGACAATACACAGTTTTCCTGTATTGGGATATCAGATGTATAAATATTGTATAAAACTGGGGAAAGGCAAGAACCCTGAGGACACCCAGAGTTTATTTGAAAAACATCTGAATGTTTGGAGTCGATATGAACTCTAAAAGCCCTAGAACTTAGAAAACTTTGAATAATTTTGATAATACCGTGAGGGAAGCGTAATTTTATCAACTTAAAAATTAGGCCATCATGCCACACTGTGTCGAACGCAGCTTTTATATCCAATAGTACCATATCAGTTGACTCTTGTCTGTCAAACCTTGATCTAATAATTCTCTTTATTCTTATTAAGGGATGTATAGTATTGTGCTCCCTACGGAAACCAAATTGCTGTGGAGGTAAGATACTTTTATGATCAATAAATTCATTAATTTCGTCCTTAATAACCTTTTCTAATATCTTACTAATGGATGATAACAGGCTTATAGGCCGATAAGATGTAGGTGAGTTTGCAGGTTTGGGGGGTTTCTTGATAGCAATCACCTTTGCCTCCTTGAACCGATCGGGGAAATAGCCAAGTTTCAGACAACTATTTATCAAAATCGTTAGGAAATCTATACCGGTCCTTGGAAGAGCTTTTAAACAGCTATTATTTATCCCGTCAATACCAGGGGACTTTCTATTTCTTAGATTTCTGATTATATTCAGAATTCTGCCAGCATCAGCGGAAATATGATTCCGTTCAGGATCGAATACGAATTTATTTAATAGATTTCTAACATGTCCTTCTGTTGCCTCATCCAAGATAGCGGTAGAGTTCCTGTAATTCTTGCAAAAAGTTTCACCGAGAATTGTACATTTATCCCTCGTGGTACTGAAACGGAGGCCATTATCCTCCAATATGGGTATGTTCCTATTCCTTTTCCTAATGATTTTCCAAATTCCAAAAGGGAGGCGCACCTTTATCCAATGTCGACAGCAAGTTATTCCATGACGAATTCCTAAAACCATCAATACGCCATTTGATTGCAGAATTCAGTGCTTTGAATTCATAGTAATCGTTAACATTCCTATATCGGACCCAGTTTCTCCGAAAGTGGATTCGTCTTCTAATCAAAGATTTTATTTCATTTGGCAGAGGTCTGTTGAAATTTTTTCTCGTTCTGTATGGCACACTATATGCAATTGCATCACTAAGGACACCTATGAAGTGGTCAAGATTATAATCGATCAGCTCAACGCAAGGTATTATTTGAACTGATGGTAGAGTAAGATGTCTCTCTATAAATTGCCTGAAAGCTCGCCAGTTAGCATTTCTAAAGTCACGAAATCTCAAATTTGTGTTTTCATACTGTTGTCTAACAGTCAGCTTAACCGGAAGATGGTCCGAACTCAATGCATTAATAACTTCCACGTGGTATATATTGCTCATACAGTTAGTTATAAAGATGTCCAGAACTGACCCTTGACGATTTAACTGGGTAGGAATGTGTGTGTTCTCCGAAGGACTCATCACACTATAATTATAGGAATGTTGCTTTTCATACAAAATATTTCCCCAGCAGTTTGCCCGTATACAACCCCAAGATTGATGGCGACTGTTAAAGTCCCCACCTACAATATACCTATCAGTCCGAGTTAGCTTATGAATATCTGAGGCAAACATTTTTTTCCGACAACCATCATTTCCAATTCTTCCACCAGGAAAATAACACGAGTATATATTAACATGTCCGATATTAGTCGGTATTGTGATTCCAATGTTTTCAATTAGGAATGTAGGAACAATTGGTAATACTTCATGTGAAATATCATTTTTTATAATAATATCTACACCACCTCCTTTCCCAGATGCTCTATCGTTTCTATATATACAAAAACTTTGGTGGCTTATACAAATATTTGAAGTTAACCATGTTTCGGATACTAAGCTTATATGAACATTATTCGCTAAAAGGAATTGAAACATTTCAATACTTTTGTTTTTTATACCTCTCGCATTACATGTAATAATGTTAATACTAGATTCCATTATGATAAAAACTTACAAGCTAAATTAGTTATCACCTCAAATTGATCAAACTTATTACGACAGTTTCTTAAATTTGTTATGAGCTCAAGAGTTAGTGCTTGAATCACTTGCATGGAGAAAAGTGCCTCATTATTTGATGCATTATATGAAGGATTTGCATTATTGTTGTTATTGTTGACTGCATTTGATGGGTACTGCCAAACCGCTGGTGAAGATGGGATGTTTTGCTAGAGGGCATTGGGAAAGTTGTTGATATTATTAGCAATATTTTGCCTGTTTCTAGGTTGTTGCTTTGTAATGGGTTTATTACGTTGTTTTAATCGTAGGTAGTGAGATTTGCTGGGACAGCTATCGTCTGTAGACTTATGTGGTCCTTGACAATTTGCACATTTAATCAAATTTTCGTTACATTCAGAAGTGTAGTGATTGCTTGCGCAGTTTGCACAAAATGTCTTAACTTTACACCGACTTGAGCCATGACCAAACATTTGGCAGTTATGACATTGTGTTATACGAGTTTGCTTAGCCGTCTGAAAGTCCCACTTAACTTTAACGTAGTCTATTACAGAGTGGTTTTGTCGTAATTCTTTCATCGTAATCGTTTTACGTTTAAAGTATACTACATATATAACAAACGTAGCATATTGAGTTTTCTTATGAACAATTTTAACATCTAGACATTGTAGATTCTGTGATATTAACTTATTTTTAACTCTGGTTGGATCTTGAGTTTCCAATCCGAATAACAAGGCTTTATAAGGCTTTTCGTCTTTAGATGCGTAAGTGAAAAATTCATATTTTCCATTAAGTGTATTACACATGGAATCGAAGTCATTTTACTATAATAGAAGAGCTTGAGTCCAATTGATATTTTTCGGATAGCATAATTTTCAATTTTTACAATCTTACACAATTCGTGAACTTCTTCAATTTTGCACTTCAAAATTGTTATTGGTGGAATGTACAATTTGTTTTCACTGGTTATTTGACCACCTTCAATGTCATCTTCGTCTACAGTTTGTAGTGGAGCAAAGTAATTATTGTCCGAACTAATTTCGGTAGTATTGTTTTTGTTTTTTACAAGAGAACGTTTAATGTTTTTGTTTTTTTTTTCCTGACGAAAACTGTTATTTGTCTAACAGGGAATTGTCGTTTTAAAGCAAAGAATAAATAAATATTGTAGCAGTAAGAGCAACCACGTCTGTCGATGGCGAGAGCTAAACACTGACTATATGTTATAATCTATATTGGTTTAAGAAAATTATGAAAATACACTCTGAAAAGAGGTTTTATGCTTTTTATTGTAAAAAATGTTTAAAATATATATAAATGAAAATATGGCAGAGTACATGTTTGGAAAAAATACAGAATATTCCTTATAAACGACATATTTAACAGGCTTACTCACAAAGAATAAACAGTTTTTGAATTATCTGTACCACCTGTAGGAATTGGGCTTCCCAAATCTCATTTCTATGTGATTCGTCGTCTTGCTCTTCTGTAATGCAATCAATGTAGAAGCCTCTATTCATTTCAAAATTTTAAAAAGATTTTAAAAAATTTTATATAATTTTACCTTCTGTTGAAGAATTCTGGGAAGAATTGAAGCACGAACTTCCCGTTTTCAAACTAAACACATTTTCCTCTAGGCCACATAGTTTTGGCAGTCGTCTCTTATCCATTCATAGAACAGTTTGACGCGTACACATCCTAAATGTAAAAACAAAATACAGTAGAATTCGGTTATAGCGACCGCCAAGGGACCGAAATTATACGTCGTTATAACCGAACGTCGTTGTATCCAAATAAGTGTACACAATATTTTTAAGTTTTTTTTTTATCATGTATATTCATATTTATTGAGATTGGAAATAGTTTAGAATTGTGGTTTGTTTTATATTTACAAGAATTTCTTTTAATAATTTACTTTCAATAATTTCAACTGAACTATATAAACTTTCTGATATATTAGAACCCCCAAATCGTAAATACTGTTTTAATGTGTGCACCGCACTCAAGGTTTCTGTCCTAGTTGGAATTTTGATTGGCTCATCTTCTTCATCTTTTGTGTTTTCTTTTGTGTTCTCTACTATTTCTCTCAATGAAGGCTCTTCTGATGTCACGACGTTGTCATCGACATTTACGAACTCATCCCAGTCCTGGTTTGAACTCGAACTCATCCCAAACTGGTTTGAATATTTCTTGGGATAGTCGAAAACAAATTCTGTGATTCCCCGCAGTATATGTTTATTTAGTATTGGCTGACGACAAAAAATGGAATGAAAAAAATAAAAATTAGTACACAGAACTTACATCGTCGTTATAACCGAATGTCCATTCCAAAGCAGACGTGCAAATTGGTCGTTAAAAGCAGATGGTCGCTAAAACCGGAGTCGTTCTAAGCGAATGCTTGCGCATGTACAAACTATTAAGAACCAAACTTGCTTTGAAAATCCGTCGTTATAAACGGATGGTCGTTATAACCGATGTCGCTATAAATGAATTCTACTGTATAAAGAGTGAATATATCAAAGCATTTTCGCAAGTTTTTGAATGGCCCAATTCAGGATGTGTGTATACAACGAAAGAATTCATTTACTAATTTTATTAAAGTTTTCAACGAATTTTGTAAATTTTACGAACAACTTTTTACGAATATACGAAATATATACTAAATTATTATATTAACTTTCCATTCTAAAAAGTTCGTGCTGTGAAACATTCGTGATTCGTCGTGATCCCGACTAATAGTCGAAGTCATGAAAAATTATTGTGAATCTTTAATCGTATTTGCGAAAACATACATGAGTATTTCGTGAATGTGCTTGAGAGAGTTCTTCACACACGATACACTCACAACGAAACTGTTAATTTTTAGGAAGAGAATTCTTTCAGAGTAGTTTCCACAAAAGTTCGCTTGTCGAAAAAAAAAACTCGGATTTAGATAAAAGTATATAACATACTTACCTACGATAAAAATATGATGCGTTATTAATATTTAAACATTTGGAATCGCGATACCGATAGCAATTTTTATTTGCGCGACCATGTACTTAGAAAGTTTCCTAATAATAACAATAAATGATATTTTATTGTTTGTATTTATTTATTTTTCATTACTTAGCAACGTCATAATCAGTTTTGTCTGGCAATTACGCATTATAATTAAATCAATAACTTTTACACTTGGTCCAATTGAACATAGTAATTGATGTGTTGTAAATTCAATTATCGGGGAATTTGGATATTTTTCCAGTTTTCCATTCAACCAATTATTTTTGTATTTGACTTAATAAAAATCGTACTTGATATAATATTTTCATTCAATTATGCCAGTAATTGATTTTTATTCTGTTTCATTTTTTCTGTGTAGTAGTAGTATTCTTTATTTGATATTACTTTTTTTTTCATTAAACATACAAAATATATAAATCCATTAAGATAAGTATAGATTTGTATAAATTTCAACAATTATTATTTAGAATTACAATACAATTATTGCGGCAATGTATTTCACGTCTACCGCTTAATCTACTTTAACATGTGCAAGTTAATTGAGTTTACTGAAAATGCGCTAGTAAAAAAGCTCTATATTTTTAGGCTGTTTTTAAATATGTAACCAGATTCCTCCAATCTTCTTCATTTTTTCCATTCAAAACTTCTTAGTTCATTGTTGACTTTCCGAAGGCTGCTCTTCTAAATTCATTTAAAATTGGACATCTACCGATGAAGTGTTGATTTGTTTCTTCTTCTTGCATATTGCACAATTTACATTCTCTCTCCGATTCATTGGTTGTGAAGCTGTTATAATTTAAATGTAGCATTCCACTTCTTGCTTTAAAAATCCAGGTAATTTCCTCCGGTGTATAATTTTCATTCAAATATAACTGCGCTCTTGATGGATTCAAAAATTTGTACGACTTTCTGATTTACATTGTATTCTTTTATGTTTCAGAGCAAGCTTTAATGAACACAAGAGCTCTGTTGAAAAAATATTCCACGATTCCATGCTATTTAGTGCTTCTGGCCATTGTACACTAATATCCTGCGAAATTGATCTTATTTCTTTCACCCAAAATACATTTTTACGTATCAGTAGAGTAGTTAGCTGCGTAGGGAGTCTATCGCGGTGATACTGGAACATAGCTCTACAAATATACTTAAGGTGTAATCCTAACGAGTATATTTGACTGTCTTCCACATCCGTTTCCAGCAATAGAATATATGTTGGAGTAAAGCTCGGAAGTCGCAATAACTTCTTTATGAAATGTATTTGCAGTGAATTCACATCACTGAAATGTATAGCCCCAGACTTGAGCCGCATAGGTTTGCACTGTCCTACAAACAGAGAGGACTAACTTCCATTTGGCATTCATATTTATATCATTGCGGCCGAGAAAACTCTCCCAGGTTGAATTGATTGCATGTTTTGCCATATTGTTGGATATGTTTTCCAAATTTCAGGTTGGTGTCAGTATAACTCCCAGGTATTTAAACTCGTTTGAAATTTTTACTTTACTTCCATTAAACGTCCATGTTTCATTTGTGCTCAATCTTCCTCCATTTCGAAAAACCATTATTTCAGATTTTTACAGATTTACATCCAGATTCCACATTTTACAATAATATTCGAGTTTGTGTATCATATCTTTTTTATATAATCTTTCTTTTTTATCTAATCTTTTTTATATAATCAGTTGGTATAACTATATCATCGGCATATAATAACAACCGAATGTTTAGATCGTCTATATTTAATCCGTCTGCTAGATGTTCATGTAAATCATTTACATACACGGATGAAAAAGACTGTTTTTCATATGTTTGGCTATAAACATTATATGTTTGGAACACAAATTTTTAAACAAAATATTTTTGAGTGCAAGCATATAATGTTCATAAACTAGCATATCATGTTTGGGAAATATATGTTAATATGTTAGAACATATTATGTTTGGGACATAAAATGTTTGTAAATATAATATGCTTGGATGCAAACATATATTAATTTAGAAATAGCCTATAAACATATATGTGTTTAGTAGCTTGGAGTGCTATTTAACAGGGAGCGATATTGAATTAAGTTGGTGGTTGTTGCTTGTTATTACAAAATTAACATTTTATTTTTCCTTGGGCAATTGATCAGCTACTTCTTTGATCCTTACAAACTGTGTGGTCCGCTGTTCGAATCCCCGTCCAGCAAAAGGTAAAATTAAAACAAAAAAATCATACAATTGAATAATTTCTTCTACAATGTTTGTATTACAGAAAAAGGTGCCACACGCTCACAAAAAATCGCTTCTGTAACATATACTCCCAAACATATTTTGCTTCAAGCATATACATTTTTGGCTATTGCCCAAACATTTATATGTTTGATCTCTTCCAATATATAATATGTTTGAAAGCATATTGGTCTAAAGAATATATGTTTGGGTAGTCAATTTCCAAACATTTTGTATTTTTGCATCCAAATTCAATAATGTTGTCTTCCAAAAAACAATATGTTATTATGTGAACATATAATATGTTTGGAAGCATTTTGCACCCAAAAATATTATATGCTTAAAAAAATTCTCCCAAACAATATTGTGCTCAAAATTTTATTTATTTATTTATATATTTACAATCATAATGAATTATGAAAATAAACAGGTAATATAGGTGTTAACAACATAGGTTTTCGACCTGAATGCTCAAATTTTTGTTTCTGCCCAATTGTATATTCCCCCACATCTTTCTCACTTCCACGAGATTTTTTAGTTCTTAGCACCTTTTTCTGTAATACAAACATTGTAGAAGAAATTATTCAATTGTATGTTTTTTTATTTTAATTTTACCTTTTGCCGGACGGGGATTCGAACAGCGGACCACACAGTTTGTACACGGATGAAAAAGACTGTTTTTCATATGTTTGGCTATTAACATTATATGTTTGGAACACAAATTTTTAAACACAATATTTTTGAGTGCAAGCATATAATGTTCATAAACTAGCATAACATGTTTGGGACATATATGTTAATATGTTAGAACATATTATGTTTGGGACATAAAATGTTTGTAAATATAATATGCTTGGATGCAAACATATATTAATTTAGAAATAGCCTATAAACATATATGTGTTTAGTAGCTTGGAGCGCTATTTAACAGGGAGCGATATTGAATTAAGTTGGTGGTTGTTGCTTGTTATTACAAAATTAACATTTTATTTTTCCTTAGGCAATTGATCAGCTACTTCTTTGATCCTTACAAACTGTGTGGTCCGCTGTTCGAATCCCCGTCCGGCAAAAGGTAAAATTAAAATAAAAAAATCATACAATTGAATAATTTCTTCTACAATGTTTGTATTACAGAAAAAGGTGCTAAGAACTAAAAAATCTCGTGGAAGTGAGAAAGATGTGGGGGAATATACAATTGGGCAGAAACAAAATTTTGAGCATTCAGGTCGAAAACCTATGTTGTTAGCACCTATATTACCTGTTTATTTTCATAATTCATTATGATTGTAAATATATAAATAAATAAATAAATAAAATTTTGAGCACAATATTGTTTGGGAGATTTTTTTTTAAGCATATAATATTTTTGGGTGCAAAATGCTTCCAAACATATTATATGTTCACATAATATCATATTGTTTTTTGGAAGACAACATTATTGAATTTGGATGCAAAAATACAAAATGTTTGGAACTTAGACTACCCAAACATATATTGTTTAGACCAATATGCTTTCAAACATATTATATATTGGAAGAGATCAAACATATAAATGTTTGGGCAATAGCCAAAAATGTATATGCTTGAAGCAAAATATGTTTGGGAGTATATGTTACAGAAGCGATTTTTTGTGAGCGTGTAAGGATCGCTCCCTGTTAAATAGCGCTCCAAGCTACTAAACATATATATGTTTATAGGCTATTTCTAAATTAATATATGTTTGCATCCAAGCATATTTTATTTACAAACATTTTATGTCCCAAACATAATATGTTCTAACATATTAACATATATGTCCCAAACATGTTATGCTAGTTTATGAACATTATATGCTTGCACTCAAAAATATTGTGTTTAAAAATTTGTGTTCCAAACATATAATGTTTATAGCCAAACATATGAAAAACAGTCTTTTTCATCCGTGTAAGAACTAAAAAATCTCGTGGAAGTGAGAAAAATGTGGGGGAATATACAATTGGGCAGAAACAAAATTTTGAGCATTCAGGTCGAAAACCTATGTTGTTAGCACCTATATTACCTGTTTATTTTCATAATTCATTATGATTGTAAATATATAAATAAATAAATAAAATTTTGAGCACAATATTGTTTGGGAGAATTTTTTTTAAGCATATAATATTTTTGGGTGCAAAATGCTTCCAAACATATTATATGTTCACATAATAACATATTGTTTTTTGGAAGACAACATTATTGAATTTGGATGCAAAAATACAAAATGTTTGGAACTTAGACTACCCAAACATATATTGTTTAGACCAATATGCTTTCAAACATATTATATATTGGAAGAGATCAAACATATAAATGTTTGGGCAATACCCAAAAATGTATATGCTTGAAGCAAACTATATTTGGGAGTATATGTTATAGAAGCGATTTTTTGTGAGCGTGTAGAGGGCAAATAGTGTGAGTGACAATAAGCACCCCTGCTTTACTCTTCTAGTTGTTGCGAAGTATTCAGACATTCCTTGCCGCGTCCAAACTGCTGAAACAGTGTTTTCGTATATCTTTTCTATTAACCGTACCATTTTAGTTGATAGTCCCATTTGGTGTAACTTGTAAATTAAGGCTTGTCGTGATATATTATGGAAGGCTGCTTTAAAATCGATGAAAAATGCATACACTTTCTTTTTTCAGCTAATTTCAAGCTTACTGTGGCTGCCAGGTTATAAATGTTATCAGTGGTAGAATAATACCTCAGAAATCCTGCTTGATATTCCGTTAGTACACCCTCAAAAAAATCGCTTCTCTAACATATGTTCCAAACATATTTTGCAGGAAGCACATATATTATTGGATACTGCCGAAACATTAATATGTTCGTTTTATGTGAGCATATTATATGTTTGGAAGCATTTTGAGTCCAAAAATAGTATATGCTTGGGAGAAGTCCCCAAAGAAGATTGTGCTCATTCCCTCACATAATTTTCACTTCCACGAAATTTTTGAGTTCTTCGCATCTTTTTCTGTAATACAAATATGCTGTTTTTTTTCAAATGTCTATTCTCTTGGTTCCGAATATTCATTCTAATATTCAAATTAAATAATATTTAGACTTAAGCATATTAAATTTTTGGCCTTATCATGAAACAGTTTTCCGAAACAACATACAAGCGGTTTCACAGAAATTGCTCTCATTTCATTCTCTCGCTGTGTTATGTTGATATCTTTTTATTCAACCCTCCCGGTTTCCATCTCTATTTCTTTCTCTATACTAACTCTCTCTCGCTCTGTCGCTCTCTGAATAAAGTATCCCAACATATATATGTTTACTTGAAATTTGTAAATTTATATATGTTTACATTCACACATATTATTTTTATGAAATATTCATGCCCCAAACATAATATATTCTAACATATTAACATATGTGTCCCAAACATTTTGTGTTAGTTTAGGAACATTACATGTTTGTACTTAAATGTATTGTGTTTAAAAATTGTGCCCGAAACACATTTTGTTTATATCGGAACAAATGAAAAACATATTTTTCTAACAGTGTATATTGTAACGTTCTACCCAGTTATAAAGTCGATTGTTCAAAATGCCCATAAATATTTTGGCTGCACAATTCATGATTGATATGCCTCTATAATTTGATGGGTCGTCTAAAGCGCCTTTTTTATGAATTGGATAGATGATTGTCCTTTTGAATGTATCATCAATAGTGCAATTATTGTATATTTCATTATAACTTCTTAAAAGTTGGAGGTGGAATTGCTCGGTTGCGTTTATGAAAAATTCATATGGTATCCCGTCTTCACCCGGAGTCTTGTTTAATTTGACGCTCTGAAGCATAGTGGTACATAAATATAGGAAAGTGTTAACTAATATATGGAATGAATTGTACCTAATTTCTACGAAAATCACATCGTTCAAACAAATAAAAATATCTTTGGCGCTATACGAAGCTCATCTTTCTTCACAATGAATTCATTTTAACTTAAAGAAGGGGTCACGTTTTTCTGGGTGTATAGTGCGTTTTTGTTGGAATGTTTTGCATTGCGATATATGGACACAAACCTACCTTTAAATATTCAAAATCTCTGATTGTTCTACGTTTTTTCACAACCCTCTAAAAATTCTTTGTGAAAAAATTCTGTAATAATACAATAATTTAATTTAACAAACAGCATATTTAGGATATCCAAATTCTAGTCTTCGTTCGCATACAAAATGAAAATCAACGGATTTCGGTTTTTCTAACAGTGTTGCCATTTTGGTCCCATAATTCTTTAATTTCATATTCAAAGGTTTTACCTAAACTAAGTTACACAGAAAAAAGTAAACTACATTATGGTTCAGTTTTCGTCTATATCGAAAACTTAACTAAATTGTATTTCAAATTTTGAGATTCTTTAAATTGACGAAAATTTTCCGACTTTTTTGGATTTTTAATTACCATTTACGAAATGCATCTTTCTCGAAAAGAAAAAAATAACTAAAAATAAAGAAAACATCTTAAGCGCCAGATCATTCCCATTTTAACAACGCTGTAGTTCATTCTTACTATTTTTGAGAAATGTGCGAAAAACTTCGTCTGTTTTAGTTAGAAATGAACTAATTTATATGTCATTTAAATTTTATTGATAATTAGTTCATACAATTTTTGAGACATACTTGGAATAAAGAAAAAATCGTTGGGCTGGGGAAAATTTCTTACAAAATTTTAAAAATAAACTAAAACAAAATAAAATTTTTGCAATAAATACTAGTCCATTTAAGCATCAGTTTTGAAACAGAATTTTTTTTTAATTTTCAATCATCCTCTAACTGATATGGTTGAGTTCTCATCGCATTCACATTTATCAAACGTTTCTTTTCATACGGCGCACAGTGGTTACAAATCGTTTTTTTTTGCCAAATGTGAATTTTTTTAACATAATTTTTGTTATTTTTGAAAATTTTAGGATAAGAAGAACTCATACACTACATGAAAAAAATTACCGATAAAAGCTTATCCTTATTTGGTGTTCTATAAGAAAGAAGTGGAAAGAGATAGGGAGAAATCTATAAAAAAAAATGTTACGACAGAAAAAATGTAGGTGCATTATTCGAAAAACTTTTTGAAATTCTAATTTGTGGAGTTTACAGCTTTTAATCACATTTAATCAAAGCACAAACTAACGGAACTTCTAGGTTCGAAGTAATGACCCCACTTTGTCAAAATTTTGCACAAAAAAAAATATTGTTGTTTTTTTTTTATCTCAGCTTAAAGCCATGCATTGACTAAACTACAAGTGTAGCTTAACCAACAGAGGAAAAGTATGCTTGTCAAATTTATTTGGGCAAAGCCCTATAGACTGCAAGATGGTTGGATGTACAGCTGTTTCGGAATTACCACATTCCTCATCAGCATCCTCTACTTGCAGCAAAACTATCAACCAATTATCAGAATAAATTCGGGTAATTCACTCAACCCAACGTGAACTACACTTGAACCTCCCGAAAAAGGGTTTGATAGTCGGCTCTGCCTAAACAAATTTGCCAGCATATCTCTTTTCTTTTGCCCAACTCAAATCATCGATTTGTATGTATTTGGCTGGGTTTGTTTTTGAGCGTGCTTCCTCTATCTTCATTCGTTTTGTTTGTTATTGTTGGCTTCTCTTCAATCGTTATTGTTGTTTTTTTTTTTGATCTCAGCTTAAAGCCATGCATTGACTAAACTACAAGTGTAGCTTAACCAACAGAGGAAAAGTATGCTTGTCAGTCGGCTACTGCCTAAACAAATTTGCCAGCATATCTCTTTTCCTTTGCCAAACTCAAAGGAAAGGCAAAGGAAAAGAGATATGCTGGCAAATTTGTTTAGGCAGTAGCCGACTATCAAACCCTTTTTCGGGAGGTTCAAGTGTAGTTCGCGTTGGGTTGAGTGAATTACCCGAATTTATTCTGATAATTGGTTGATAGTTTTGCTGCAAGTAGAGGATGCTGATGAGGAATGTGGTAATTCCGAAACAGCTGTAAATCCAACCATCTTGCAGTCTATAGGGCTTTGCCAAAATAAATTTGACAAGCATACTTTTCCTCTGTTGGTTAAGCTACACTTGTAGTTTAGTCAATGCATGGCTTTAAGCTGAGATCAAAAAAAAAAACAACAATAACGATTGAAGAGAAGCCAACAATAACAAACAAAACGAAAGAAAAAATAAATTGAGGGGTAAATCTCACCACAGACGACTTTTGGGATACAGTGCCTGTGACGGAACACAATTTAGAATAAACCCCTTGCATGGAAACGATGTGTATGTATTTTAAGGTCGGTACTCTGTTTGTTGGTGCGAAAAAAGTTCCCCTCAATCATTGTTTCGCGTTGAAAAATGATAGTGTTGACAATATATTTTGAAGGAAAAAAAAACAGCCATTTTGGAACTTCTTCACGTTTATTTCATCGAAATGTATTGACAACATCGCATAATGTCACGAAATGATTACATATACATAGGCAACTAGTGGCTCGATCTACACACACACGCGTACATAATAATTAAATTGAAAAAGAAGGAGCAGAAGTTATTTTACAAATAACTTTGGATTTAAAAAATCTAATTTTTCAATGCTGCATTTTATTTTTTGGAACATAGCAATTAATTCTTGTAATTCCATGCATTGCTACCCCGGTACTACACATGTTGGTTGAAATTCTAATGCTTGTTTTGCAACATCAATTTCTGTGCTCCTTTTGTTAACATTTTGTTTTGTGTTTATTATCCCGATGCCCAGTACAAATGAAACGATTGTAAACTATAATTCACCAAATAAAGCTTTTATTTTGTTAACATTTGTGTTTAAATTTCATGTTTTATACATTATTTATGTTCTACATTATAGTAGCGAGCGTCTCGATGTTGGTTGCTAGTTTATTACGGAAATACAACTCCATGTTATAAAGGGTGATTCTTTTGAGGTTAGGATTTTCATGCATTAGTATTTGACAGATCACGTGGGATTTCAGACATGGTGTCAAAGAGAAAGATGCTCAGTATGCTTTGACATTTCATCATGAATAGACTTACTAACGAGCAACGCTTGCAAATCATTGAATTTTATTACCAAAATCAGTGTTCGGTTCGAAATGTGTTTCGCGCTTTACGTCCGATTTATGGTCTACATAATCGACCAAGTGAGCAAACAATTAATGCGATTGTGACCAAGTTTCGCACTCAGTTTACTTTATTGGACATTAAACCAACCACACGAATGCGTACAGTGCGTACAGAAGAGAATATTGCGTCTGTTTCTGAGAGTGTTGCTGAAGACCGTGAAATGTCGATTCGTCGCCGTTCGCAGCAATTGGGTTTGTGTTATTCGACCACATGGAAGATTTTACGCAAAGATCTTGGTGTAAAACCGTATAAAATACAGCTCGTGCAAGAACTGAAGCCGAACGATCTGCCACAACGTCGAATTTTCAGTGAATGGGCCCTAGAAAAGTTGGCAGAAAATCCGCTTTTTTATCGACAAATTTTGTTCAGCGATGAGGCTCATTTCTGGTTGAATGGCTACGTAAATAAGAAAAATTGCCGCATTTGGAGTGAAGAGCAACCAGAAGCCGTTCAAGAACTGCCCATGCATCCCGAAAAATGCACTGTTTGGTGTGGTTTGTACGCTGGTGGAATCATTGGACCGTATTTTTTCAAAGATGCTGTTGGACGCAACGTTACGGTGAATGGCGATCGCTATCGTTCGATGCTAACAAACTTTTTGTTGCCAAAAATGGAAGAACTGAACTTGGTTGACATGTGGTTTCAACAAGATGGCGCTACATGCCACACAGCTCGCGATTCTATGGCCATTTTGAGGGAAAACTTCGGAGAACAATTCATCTCAAGAAATGGACCGGTAAGTTGGCCACCAAGATCATGCGATTTGACGCCTTTAGACTATTTTTTGTGGGGCTACGTCAAGTCTAAAGTCTACAGAAATAAGCCAGCAACTATTCCAGCTTTGGAAGACAACATTTCCGAAGAAATTCGGGCTATTCCGGCCGAAATGCTCGAAAAAGTTGCCCAAAATTGGACTTTCCGAATGGACCACCTAAGACGCAGCCGCGGTCAACATTTAAATGAAATTATCTTCAAAAAGTAAATGTCATGGACCAATCTAACGTTTCAAATAAAGAACCGATGAGATTTTGCAAATTTTATGCGTTTTTTAAAAAAAAAAAGTTATCAAGCTCTTAACAAATCACCCTTTACTTTGTTTTATCAATGGATCAGATTAAATTTTTAAATAATAATCCGATCCACTTTTGCATTATAAATTCACAAAAATCAGTTTAATAAATAAATTATTTCTTAATTCAGATTGCAAATGGCGCCATGTTATGACAATACTGACTGATCGATTTACGTCAGTTTTTCAATTCGAAAAAAAAGCAAAGTATCACAAATGGAAAAAATTTCGCTAGTTTTTCGCATTTTTTGGCTTTGTATGGAGTTTCAACGCGAAAACCGAACAGAGTACCGGCCTTTAGATGCATTCAAGAAAACGTTGTTGTTACGCGTGTTTTATTTATGTATTACCACAATTAATACCTGGTTGGTATTAAACACATTACCTTTAACCATACTTTCATACGGTATTATGTATGGTATTTTCATGCTTTGCGTACCGCCTATACCGTCCGGTATTATTATTATGGCTAACTATCAATAACGTATTGTATCGTATGGTAATAATTTTTCTATGGGTGTATTTATAAAATGTACTGTCTTCAACGACTGTTTTTATAACTAATAATAATAATTTTCCATTTTTTTGTGCGTAATAAATAAAGACTAGTTGAATAAAAGATTGAAAATTTCGTCTGTATGATACAAGGCATACATGCAAAAAAATTGAAGTTCTTCTAAAGGCATGGGTTTAAAAGCACTTCCAAAACATATCCTTCCAAAGATGTTCTTCGGTGTGTGTTTTGATGGCACGTATTATCAATAGCAATGATGATTCCTTCCTGAATATTACATGAAATTGTTCAGTTATATTGATTGACGGACTAGTTGAATGAAAGATTGAAACTTTCGTCTGTATGAAAAGCATCAAGGCATACATGCAATGAAGAAAATTTCCTTCATATATAATCATATCATTTTGTAAACATCCATTCCCAGCAAAAAAAATGGAAGTTCTTCTAAGGTTAGGTTAGGTTATGTGGCAGATGTATCAGGCTCACTTAGACTATTCAGTCCATTGTGATACCAAAGTGGTGAACTTCTCTCTTATCACTGAGTGCTGCCCGATTCCATGTTAAGCTCAATGACAAGGGACCTCCTTTTTCTAGCCGAGTCCGAACGGCGCTCCACATTCCAATGAAACCACTTAGAGAAGCTTTGAAACCCTCAGAAATGTCACCAGCATTACTGAGATGGGATAATCCAACGCTGAAAAACTTTTTGGTGTTCGGTCGTAGGCGGGCACGCCTACCATTGCACCACGGTTCTTTTAAAGGCATGGCTTTAAAAGCACTTCCAAAACATATCCTCCCAAAGATGTTCTTCATTTTAACTACACAGGAAGTTCTTTTAATTCAATATTTTATAACTCGCTCTTTTCATAGATTAAATGGGAAATTTTAACTTTTTTGTTTCAAATAGGGTAAAAACGTACTAATAAATAATAATAACGTAACATTATTGAAATTTTGTTGTAAAAATGCTAAATCCATTCTAGAAACATTGCGAATTTTTGAAAATGTTTGTTTGTTTGTTTGGTCAAGAGTTTCGAACAAGCGTTAGGATGCATTAAAAATCATAAACATTTTTACAAATTATTAGTGCAACAGCTGTTAAAATGGTGAACATCCGTTCTATGAAAAGTCCATGTTTTGCACCACTTCCGGATCCAAAAGAACATTTTCACTACTTTTTTGGCGACGTTTTTTGCTGGTTTGTTCAGTTTTCCCAATGAAACTCTATACTACACGGAGGAAAGAGTGAGTTTTTTATATGTTTGGATACAAAAGTAATATGTTTGGGACAAACATTTTCACACAATATATTGTGTTTGAAAACTATTATATTATGTTTGCAATCGATATGTTAATATGTTACAACATAATATGTTTACTTGAATAATTTTTTTAATACAAAAAAATGTTTGCACAGAAGCATATAATTCTTACAACGAACGTCCAAACATGATATTTATGGGAAAGTTACACTAAAAATAGAAATAATACTTGCCGCGGAAAACTGTATTTTTTCGATATTTAAAACACTAACAGAAAAAATTGCATTCCACAATCGTCCGTTCACGATTGAAACGGACAAAATGAAACGGAAACGTTGACAAAAATGAAAACGGAATGTTCACGATTTCGTGAACGGCATTCGAGTTTCTTTGGCCGGTGGTGCAAATGCGCTAAGGCGACTGTTAACGCGTATGGTGCAGATGACACAGGTTCGAGTCACGGTAGCGGAAATCATTCGGAACCAAGAGAAAAGACATTTGAAAAAATGAGCATGTGTTTTGTGTTTTATTTCTCATTATGGGCTCAATTTGTTTTCTTGGTTCCAAAACAAATCTGAATGTAGGACGAGTAAATCAAAATATTCAAACAGGGGAAATTAAAAAAAAAAATAACAGTGGAAAATATAAAAATTACAAAGGAATCTTATAAAAAATAACGAAAAGGCACTATACTCTTTTTAAAGTTGGAACAGTAAAATGAAAAAAGGGGAAACAGTGAAAAATTAAACAGTAAGATCTATAAAAACAAAGTTTAGTTCCTCTTTATTAATAAGTAGTCCAAAAGGAGTTGAAGGATACTTTCAAAAACAAGTTAGTAAAGTTATTAGCATTTGCGGACCAGAGGTCTATGGATTGCTTTAAAGCTGATTTGATGCTAATTGGTGAAGTTTGGGAAGGAGCCGCTTTGGAGTTAGTCGATAAAAAGACATATCGGCTAAACATAGAACACATGCATGGATACTTGCAAACCCGAGATTTGTGAAGAGGAAGCCCTTAATGACTCAATTGAAGCGGCTGATGTTACTGTGGTTGAATATTTGGATGGTTCTACGGTTCCTCCAGATAAATCTTCACCATTGTAAGGCCGCTTGTGCTGCCTTAAAAGTTCTCCTGATGAAAGGAGACATAGATATAGTTCTTATTCAAGAACCATACATATATAAAAATAAGATCTGTGAATTAAGCACTTCGGGTTTCAAACTTTTGCATAATACCGGTAAAGATAAAAATCGAGCCTGTATAATTGCTAAGAACGAACTAAACTTATTTATGCTTCCTTCATTGTACAATACAGACACTGTCGTAGCCAGTCTAGAGATATCCAAATGCAAATACTGGGTAACTTCGGTCTACATGGGACATGATAGGGAGATGCCTCTATATGCCATTAAGACCTTAGTGGAGGAGTCACTGAAAACAAAGACAAAACTCATTATGGGATGCGATTCAAATTCACATCATAGTATTTGGGGAAGTAGTGATACTAATACAAGGGAAGAGTCGCTAATAGAGTTTATTTGGCGTACTAACCTGGTAGTTTGCAATAAGGGTGATGCACCAACCTTCGTCACCAAGAGGTTTTGGACGTCACATTGGCCTCTCCGGAACTGAATGATAAGATATCCGAGTGGCAAGTTTTGAGGGAACATAGCTTCTCAGATCATCGCTACATCAGTTTCGGCTGTTCGTACTTCAAAGACCATATTTCCGCCAAATGTTAGGAAAGCTGATTGGAGTATATATAGGGAATCGTTCAATATGATGATACCGGAAATACCAGAGACAAATATGGGCACTGTGCAAGATATTGAACATGCAGTGGAGCGGATTACTAAGGCCTTCAACATCTCACTGAAAGCTGCATGCTCTAGAGTGAAAAAGGGAGAAAATCGACCACCATTGTGGTGTACGGAGTAAAGTAATATGAGGAAGATCTCTAACAAAGCAAAGTCCACCAGAGCTCCTGAGGATTGGAACGCTTACAAGAAGAATCTGATTGGATACAAGCGAGAACTGAGAAAGGCTCAGGATAACTCTTGGAATGTTTACTGCAGCAGAATTGAGAATACGTCCGAGGCTTCCACACAACGTAAGGTGCTAGCATCCACTAACTCCGCTCCAGGTTTAATTAAAACATCGGAGGGCAATTGGACAACTTCCAGTGAGGAGACGCTGGAGGTACTATTGCACACACTTTTTCCTGCAAATCAGACGGTTGAACCATGTTTTGGCGGTGTCACAGTGGCTCAGCGGTCATTTCCTATCGAGGAAATTGTATCGGAATCTAGAATAAAATGGGCGTTAAATAGATTTGGGTCATTCAAATCCCTCTGACCTGATGGAATTACTCCGGCGGAGTTACAAGCAGTGACTGAAAGAATTATCCCCCGGTTGACTGTAATATATAAAGGATGTATAAACTTAGCATATATTCCAGAAAAGTGGAGGGAAACAAAAGTCGTTTTCATACCTAACGCGGGAAAAGTCTCTCACTCGAGTGTGAAGGATTTCCGACCAAGCTTATCCTCATTCCTACTTAAGACTCTGGAGAGGATGATAGATATTTATCTTAGAACTAGCGTCGATTCAAGTTTGCTCTCGAAACGACAGCATGCATACTCGAAGGGCAGGTCTACTGAGACCGCTTTGCATGAACTAGTCAGCTTTATTGAAAGCTCACTATCTGTCAATGAATACACAATCGTGGCGTTTCTAGACATCGAGGGGGCATTCAATAACGTCCATCCGAGCTCGATATTAAATTGTTTCACCAAAAACCGCTAAATTTGTCTAAAAAACTAGCCAAAAAAAACTAAAAATATGTTAAAAAATAGCTAGAAAAATGCTAAATTTTTTTGTATCAAAAGTCACATTTTTGATTGAAATTTAACACACTAACGGCCATTTTCATGTAGCTCCGTTAGGCATTAACTGCCAGTTAACAGACAGTAAATTGCAAATATCTTCTCTCCGGTTAACTTTAACTGAATTTTTTTTCGTCAGTTAAGTTCCTAACTGGCCTATGGAATATAAAGGCAAGATGACAGCTTCGTCTATAATACGGTTTAAAAGTTGGTTAGTTAACGGAACACTAACGGAGCTTTATGAAAATGGGGGTAAAAGGCTTTATTTCACTTAAAATTTATATTATTTTAATTGTATTCATTTTATTTCAATTTCTGTGAGACTGTAAGAAAATCTAAGTCATGTTAGCTCTGTTTGCGTACCCGATACATTTTGATTACTATCACAAATTTTTACTGGAAGTCCTTCATTTATATTTCCTAGTAAAAACTTTTTTCCCGGTAAACTTGCAATTATCAGCTGATTAATCATCAACAAATCCAATGTCACATTGAACTGCATTAGAAAATATCAATATATTTCGTTTTAACTGAATTAATGATAAATTCGTGAACGTGTACACTTCTCCTAATATTACCCAAGACAATAAAACCCATTCTAACTGTATTGCAAGTTTATACTGAATAACTTTTATTCGAAAATTTCCCATACAAATCTATTGTTGTTCAATTTTCGTAAATGTAAATCCATTCCATTAATAAATAGCAGATTTGTTTTGATCCTATCGCTACGAATTTTTTTATTGCATTTATTTGATGTTAAAAAAATAATACCACATTCAAAACTTTATATCCTTAATTATTTCTATGTTCGGTTCCAAAGATTTTGTACACTAATGATTTAGGTATTGATTCCGAGTCAAATTTGAATTTATTAGTTTTTTCAGCTTTTTCTTCATGAGCTATCACAGTGCTCTAAAAAGCGTGCTAACGACAGCTTAAATTTCCAAATTCAGACTCGACTTTAAGTAGAAATTATTCTGTGTATACGTTTTTAAAATAAAATGTTGAAACCCGTCTTCTATTTTTGAACGCTATTTTGATTTGTGGTCAAGATACAAAAACTCCATAAATTTAAAGACTATTTAATTAATGTTCAGAATTTTTTAGAATTGACCCTAGCCTTCTTTCATGAAAAGATACCCATTTTTAAGTTGAATCACTTAAATATAAGGACAAAACGATTTTATCGGCTTTTGGACAAGGAAAACAATTTATATAAGAGAAATTCACAAATGCTATTATAGCCAAAATTCGCGTTCGTATTTTAAAGACATGAAATCTTTGGCCTCACGACAATATTTTTTCAAAGAAAGAAAAAAAAAACGTTTAGAACACGTGTACCGAAAACGTTTTTCTTTTGTTAGAGTTTTTTGAATTGCTTCGAAAATTTTAAACTTTTATCACCAAAAAATTCGTTTGTTACAAAATTTTTATTTTTTCAATAAAAAAAGTTATTTTTGAAACAACAACACAGTCCATTTCGTTTATATCAAACACTGTTCTTTTCTGACTTTAGGCCCTTAATAAGACACATTTTACAGTTCAAAATTTAATATAGTACAATGTAATGTTGAACATTTTTTCGGAATCTTCCGAATATATCTGGAATATATGTAAAAAAAAAACAAAAGCAAAAAAAACTTTGGCCGAAGCAGGGATCGAACCCATGACCCTTGGCATGAGAGTCGGACGTAGCTACCACTGCTCCACGGTGCCAAACTAAATGTTTGTTTCTGTTAAATAAACAAGCGAAAAGCAAATGAGAAACGAACTTTGTTTGTCTAAAATTTCGTTTGGGAGGAAAGAATTATTTTTTTGCGTGTATTTATAGAACAGCACACGAGCACATGTTTCGGAGACAAACTATTGTCTAGAAATAGATTCACTTAACCGTAGTTAGAATTGACATTCATCGTTAGTTTATTTATACTAAAAATGGAAAATATGCTTAAGTAAAATATTAAAATGAGTATTCGGAGAGAAAATTCATTCGGAACCAAGATAAAATATATTTGAAAAAAGAGCATGAGTTTTGTTTATCATTTTCGTATTACGGGCACAATTTTTTTGTTTTTTTGTCAAAACAAATCGGAACGTAGGACGAGTAAGTCAAAATATTCAAACAAAGGTAATTAAAGGGATCTTCATAAAAACTAACGAAAGGGCACTATACACTGAACAAAAAGCATGTCCCGTTCCAAAGATTGTGTCTCCACTTTAACAATTTTGATATTGATTCCGAACCAAAGAAGCGGAGAATACAAGTAAGGATGCTTTTAAGACACAATTCTCTTTTAAATGGGATTTTGTGTACTTAACTCTACGAAGCACATTTCAATTTTTCGCTTTTTCAGCTTTTTTTCATATGCTATAAAATGTCCGTTAAAAACAAGACTTCCAGTAGAAATTATGCTATGTTTCAAGTAAAAAATGTCTTTAAAATAAAGTATTGAAAAACATATCATATTTTTGAATGATTTTTGCCTTGTAGTCAAGATGCAAAAATGCAACAAATTTAAAGACAGTTTCATTAATTTTAAAGAATTTTTCTGAATTATTAAAGTCAAGTTGACCTTAGTCCAAAATTTGTTCTTTCATGTTATGATACCCATTTTTAAGTCAAATCACTTAATTATAACGACAACACGACTTCATTGAAAGTATCGACCTTTGAAGATCTATAAAAACAAAGATTAGTTCCTCTTTATTAATGAGTAGTCCAAGAGGAGTTGACGGATTTTTTCGAAAATAAAAGTGGGCATTGAGTTCGAGAACCAGAATAACATTACAATTGTTTCCGGTAAATTGTATTATAACATGGTGGGGAAAGATCCAAAACAACAATTGAATAAGTTTATTTTCTTTAAAACAAATTATTAAAGAAAAGTAAAAGGGTAAACATGGCAATTTTAACGTGATAATGCCAATTTATACCGGCCTTAAGAATTAAATTAAGTACAAAATTATTCGTTAATAAAAATTCATATTTATTTGTATTTCTAAATTAATGGTGTAACATGCTAGGAAACAATTGTTCACACCGAAATAAATTTATGTGCTGTTTTAAAATTACTGTTTAGAATTTAAATATAATGTGCTTTTGAATGGTTATCGTTAACCTTAGGATTCGATGGAAAAATATTTATATATACTCGACTTCACGTTCTTCTTTTGTAAGAGTTTTTGAATTTCTTCGAAAATTTTAAACTTGTATACAAAAACCTTTATTTGTTACACAATTTTTATTGTTGCAATAAAAAAATAATATTTGATTTGAACTCAGTCCATTTCGTTTATATCAAGCACTTTTCTTTTCTGACTTTAAGTCTTTTATAAAACACACTTTACAATTTCGTAGTACAAATTTAATATAATAGTATGTAATGCTAAACACCTTTTCGGGAACTTCCGACCGTATCTGGAATATATGTTAAAAAATATATTTAAAAAAAAATGGTGATGGTCGAAGCAGGGATTGAACCCAGGTCCCCTGTCACGCAAGGCGGACGACCAACCACTGGTCCACGCTGCCGACAAATGTATGTTTAACAATGTTATGTTGTTAAACAATGTTATGTTTGCATCGGCTCGTGGGCGCCGCAAGCTATGCCATATAAATATAACTTATAACGATAATTATCTCTTGATGTCCATAACAGCTACGTAGGCCAGTGGTTAGTGTGCTGGCTTACAAACTGTGTGGTCCGCTGTTCGAATCCCCGTCCGGCAAAAGGTAAAATTATAAAAAAATTATAAAATATAATAATTTCTTCTAAAATGTTTGTATTACAGAAAAAGTGAGAAAAATGTGAGGGAATATACAATTAGGCAGAAAAAAATTTGAGCACAATCTTCTTTGGGAGAAAATTCTTCTAAGCATATAATATTTTTGGGTTCAAAATGTTTCCAAACATATTATATGTTCACATAAGAACATATAGTTTTTTGGAAGACACCATTATTGAATTTGGATGGAAAAATACAAAATGTTTGGAACTTAGACTACCCAAACATATTATAATGTTTAGACCAATATGCTTTCAAACATATTATATATTGGAAGAAATCAAACATATAAATGTTTGGGCAATACCCAAAAATTTATATGCTTGAAGCAAAATATGTTTGGGAGTATATGTTACAGAAGTGATTTTTTGAGGGTGTACAATGTAATGTTGAACATTTTTTCGGAATCTTCCGAACATATCTGGAATATATGTAAAAAAAAAACTTTGGTCGAAGCAGGGATCGAACCCAAGACCCTTGGCATGCAAGTCGGACGTAGCAACCACTGCTCCACGGTGCCAAACTAAATGTTTGTTTCTGTTAAATAAACTTTGTTTATTCGGTTCGTGGGCGCCGCAAGCTATACTATATAAATATCACTTATATGGATAATTATCTATTGATCACCATAACAGGTACATAGCTCAGTGGTTAGTGTGTTGGCTTACAAAGCGCATGGTCCGCGGTTCGATTCTCCGTCCAGGCGAAAGGTAAACAAATTTTAAAAATTTACAAAATCGTATAATTTCTTCTACATTGTTGGTATTACAGGAAAAGGTGTTAAGAACTAAAAAAACTCGTGGATGTGAGAAAGATAAGAGGAAAAATGTAATTAGCAAGAAAACAATGTTTTTTTTTTGAGTTTATGAAATTGTTTTTACATCCTGGAAAAGAATAAACGTTTATCACAAAAAGTATATACTTTTCTTCCAAATACACTTCTTTACAGCGAAAAGCAAATTAGAAACGAACTTTGTTTGTCTAAAATTTCGTTTGGGAGGAAAGAATTATTTTTTTGCGTGTACTATTTTAATTTATTAATATCATAATAACTTTAGAATACGTATTATAATAACATAAAACCGATAAACGAGTCAAATGCTATTATTCCTAATAATTTACTGACAATTTATACAGGGTGGCCCAAAAAGGACTGAAGGATTAAAAATAACTGTATTTTTTTATTTTGCTGTATGCGCAGTTGCTCCATCTTGCTGGGCCCATATGTTTTGATTATTCTCAACATGTGGACGCAAAAAATTGTCTATCGTAGTCCTATACAGAGCCCCGTTAACCGTTTCTGGGTGACCCTCCACATCTTCGAAAAAATATGGACCGATAATTTTATCAGCCATAACACCGCACCGGAGCCACCGTGGTGCAATGGTTAGCATGCCCGCCTTGCATACACAAGGTCGTGGGTTCGATTCCTGCTACGACCGAACACCAAAAGTTTTTCAGCGGTGGATTATCCCACCTCAGTAATGCTGGTGACATTTCTGAGGGTTTCAAAGCTTCTCTAAGTGGTTTCACTGGAATGTGGAACGCCGTTCGGACTCGGCTATAAAAAGGAGGTCCCTTGTCATTGAGCTTAACATGGAATCGGGCAGCACTCAGTGATAAGAGAGAAGTTCACCACTGTGGTATCACAATGGACTGAATAGTCTAAGTGAGCCTGATACATCGGGCTGCCACATAACCTAACCTAACCTAACACCGCACCAAACAGTACATCTGGCGGGGTGTAATTCACGCTGATGTAATGCCCTACGATTGTGAGTGCCCCAAAATCTACAATTTTGTTTGTTTACATAGCCATTTAAGTGGAAATGAGCTTAATCGCGCATTATAAGATTGTTTAAAAAGTTATCATTTTCTCTGGCTTCCAGAGAATAAAAAAATTGAATGATTTTGACGCGTTGCTGCACATCATATGTAGCCATGATTTATCTCCAAAAATCAGTAAATAACCTTCAAAAGACCAAAAAATTATTAAAAACAAAAAAGATATAACATTTTTCCTTCCTTCAGTCTTTTTTGGGCCACCCTGTATAAGGAATTTGTATGGTAATAGTAGATTTAAAGTTTACGATAACTTTTATGAATACGAGGAAAAACTTTACAACAAGGTGCATTTGCTGCAAAAATGCCCGCATAATGGCTGGAATAATTATTAAGGCTTCAATTGAGCTTTGAAATATGTGGAAACCCTTATTCTGGCAGCAAGACATAGATAAAAACGAAGTTTTATCCATATTTCAATAGGAACGTGTCGAAAATAAAAAAAGCCAAAAATAGCTAAAAGGGTCATGAAAAAAGCCAGAAAAAAGCGAAAAGTTAAATGCATTTTTTCCCGCTAAACGTCTTCAAAAAAAGCTAGCGGGAAAAAAGCTAAATTGGCAACGCTGATTCAGGTATACTTAGGCTGCTAGACGAACTGCTAATGAGGAGACGCATTTCAGCCACACTAGGACAAGCAAACATACAAAGGTATGTGAACAGAGGCACTCCCCAAAGAGGAGTTCTATCACCTCTTCTTTGGAATGTTGCTATAAACAACCTTCTGGTTTCCCTAGAAAAAGAAAGGATAAAAGTGGTGGCATACGCAGACGATGTGGCTCTAGCAGTCAGGGCAAAATTCCCATCCACAATCAGAGCTGTTATACAGAGAGCCCTCCGGATGACTGAGAAATGGGCGAAAGATAATGGTCTTGGGGTAAATCCTGCAAAGACGGAATTAGTCATGTACTGCAAAGATCGCAAAACTTCCACGGTTAAGCCCATACCCTTGGGGGATATTGAAATTCCTTTTGCAAAATACCTTGGCGTTATTCTGGACAGGAAGCTGAACTTTAGGCTTAATATTAAGAAAAGGGCGAGAAAAGCCACGGTAGCTTTGTAACATACTCGTTCAAAAAGGCATTAGGAAAAAAGTGGGGACTAAAACCAAAAATTGTGCATTGGGTATACACGGAAGTGGTTAGACCTATAATGCTATATGGTGTTGTAGTCTGGCACTTCAGCAGCCGACAAGTTTAGACAAAGTTCAACATATTGCGTGCTTGTGTATCTCAGGCGCATTCAGTAAGACAGGAACAAATTCCCTTAACATAATGTCATGCTGCATCTATTGCCTTTAGACATTTTGGCCAAACAGTCAGCTGCAACAACGGCTGTGCGGTTGCGCGAGCTATCGATGTGGTCGGAAAAAAGTTACGGTCACAGTTCGGTCCTCAAAATAATGCCAGATGTGCCTAACGTAGTGGATTACACTTTGGCGAGATCACTTTTCGACAAAAGGTTTGAGACTCTAATTCCCAACAGTGAGGTGTGGGGTACACCGACCCCGGGGAATAAAAGAGATATAGATTTATACACTGATGGCTTGCATGGACAAGTTTGTTTCGGAGTATATTCTAAAGATCTGGAACTCGAAAAGCGAAAAGATTACTTAATCACTGTAGTGTTTTTCAGGCTGAAATATTGGCAAATTGGCTGAGAAGTAATGTTCCAAAAAATGTTGGCATTAATATATACTCAGACAGTCAACCTGCAATGAAATCCTTGGACTCTATGTTCCTTAACTCGAAAACGGCCATCGACTGCCGCAAATCTCTCAACGAGATGGCTGAGCAGTACAATATTCACCTAATATGGGTGTCTGGCCATAGGAACATACCGGGGAACTGCGAAGCAGATGAGTTAGCAAGGCTAGGGGAACTAGAATCTGTTGGTACGTCTCTGGCTATCTGCAAACTCTTATACTACGTTCGCACTAGACACGAAATCCTCCTAGATCTCAGTAGATTTGCAATGGGCAAATATCAGTTGGCTCGAGGATTTCAACAAAATCTCTTTCAAAATCCCCATATACTGTCATGTACAACTGTGTTTTAGTACTAAAAATGTGTTTTAGTACTAAACCCTGCCCCAATTTTCCTTTTAGATGAATGTGTGTGTGCGTGTGCACATACGGGTTTGTATATTTACAAACAGCTGTTAAATCCTCAAATCAACGAAATCTCGTTATTTTGCCAGCCCGAACACTTGAGATTTGTAAAGAGATTTGAGTTCTAAATAGCGAGATTTCGTGCCTAGTGCCATGATGGCAGAAGTTCGATGGGAGAATTGCAAGAGTTGTAACGACACCAAGCAAATATGGCCCCATTTAAACTTGAAGCGCCTATCAGGCAGCGATCCGTTATAGCAGATAGCTTTAGATTACTGGCGGACCTGGAAAACGTTAACTTTAGCAGTCTGTTAATGTTTTTGGAACAATCTGGTTGGTTCAACAAAAGAAAACAATAGAGAAGTGCCCATATGTAATAGGTACTTTTAGTTAAATGTGGTATCACAATGGACTGAATAGTCTAAGTGAGCCACTTTAAAGTGGCAGCCCGATTAAGTTTCTAAAGTCGGGCGGGACCGACTATATTATACCCTTTATCACTATGTAGACCACCATTTTTGATGCCATTTCAACTCCTTCAAATTTATTGGGAGCTATATAGGTTTAGATTCCCATATACAAATATTTAAATCAGAACCGATTTGGAGAAGCATATTTAAACTTCTACAAAATCTCTTGGCTCTAAATTTAAATATGGGAAATATAAATCTATTTTATTGCACAAAAGTGCGTTTATGAGTTACCCGACGATACACATGTATTAGATGTACACTGAAAAAACAGTGAACCCACCAGGAAGAAAACTTTCGGTTAATTTTAGAAAATTTTAACTAAACAGTATTACAAACGTTGGCATTACGCCGATGTCATAAAAATAAGTAAATATTTTTCGACAAATTCAAGAAAATTTATTAGACATAACTAAGTTTTCCCACTTGTTAAAGAACATTTTGTAGTTTGAAGGAAAAACTTGGAGTTCAAAATTGCAGGAATGTCTTTAGTGGCATACGAAGTTCATGATGGAAGCATTTTTGGTAAAATTTACAAATTTAAAGAAATTCTGAACTATTTTGTTGAAGACACGAATTTAGTTAACCTTTATGCTTCATTTGAGTATTTTTTTTTCTCGGTTCTAGTTAATTTAACTAACATACACAAAAAATTATAAGAGTAAAGGAAACTTTCTTCAAACATAATAATTCCATGAACTAAAATAAAGTTAAATTGGCTTTAGTGAAATAGAGAGTTCACTTTTTTTAGTGTATTGGACAATTTGAGGAATTTTTAGTTTTGCTCTTTAGCAGTGGTTGGTTCACAAGGATATTGGCTAAATTTCATATAACAGGTTGGCTGATAAGTCCCCGGTCTAACAAAGAAAAACACATTTTTTGGTCAAAATTCGTTTTTATTATGCAACATAGTTCCCTTCAAGAGCGATACAACGATTATAACGAACTTCCAATTTTTTGATACCATTTTGGTAGTACTCCTTCGGTTTTGCCTAAAATAGGCCTCAGTTTCAGCGATCACCTCTTCATTGTAGCCAAATGTTTTCCCTGCGAGCATCCTTTTGAGGTCTGAGAACAAGAAAAAGTCGCTGGGGGCCAGATCTGGAGAATACGGTGGGTGGGGAAGCACTTCGAAGCCCAATTCATGAATTTTTGCCATCGTTCTCAATGACTTGTGGCACGGTGCGATGTCTTGGTGGAACAACACTTTTTTCTTCTATATATGGGGCCGTTTTGCCACGATTTCGACCTTCAAACGCTCCAATAACGCCATATAATAGTCGCTGTTGATGGTTTTTCCATTACTTTGCCAGCGGACTTTTGAGTCTTTCCACGCTTCGGAGACGGTTCACCGGTCGCTGTCCACTCAGCCGACTGTCGATTAGACTCAGGAGTGTAGTGATGGAGCCATGTTTCATCCATTGTCACATATCGACGGAAAAACTCGGGTGTATTACGAGTTAACAGCTGCAAACACCGCTCAGAATCATCAATACGTTGTTGTTTTTGGTCAAATGTGAGCTCGCGCGGCACCCATTTTGCACAGAGCTGCCGCATATCCAAATATTGATGAATGATATGACCAACACGTTCCTTTGATATCTTTAAGGCCTCTGCTATCTCGATCAACTTCATTTTACGGTCATTCAAAATCATTTTGTAGATTTTTTTTATGTTTTCGTCGGTAACCACCTCTTTCGGGCGTCCACTGCGTTCACCGTCCTCCGTGCTAATTTCACCACGCTTGAATTTTGCATACCAATCAATTATTGTTGATTTCCCTGGGGCAGAGTCCGGAAACTCATTATCAAGCCAAGTTTTTGCTTCCACCGTATTTTTTCCCTTCAGAAAACAGTATTTTATCAAAAAACGAAATTCCTTTTTTTCCATTTTTTTCACAATAAGAAAAGTTGCTTCACAAAAGACGCTCTATCTCACAAACTAATTGACTTACATACGTCAAAGTTTGACACGAATCATTTGAAGGTTGGTACTATATAAAAATAATATGCATTTAATACTAGCGACGCCATCTATGTGTCAGACCGGGGACTTATCAGCCAACCTGTTATATAAGGATATTGGCTAAACGATGCTGATGGGTTCACTGATAAACCAGTGAACCCACCAGGAAGAAAAATTTTGGCTAATTTTAGAAAATTTCTATTATTTTTAGAAAATTTTAACTAACCTGTATTACATACGCTGGCATCGCGCCGATATAAAATGAAGTAAATATTTTTCGACAAATTCAAGAAAATTTTGTAGTCATATTTAATTTTTTTCACTTGTTAAAGAAAATTTTGTAGTTGCAGGAAAAACATGGGGTACAAAATTGCAAGAATGTCTTTAGTGCCATACGAAGTTCAAAATTGGCACATTTATAGTAAAATTTACAAATTTAAAGAAATAATGAGCTATTTTGTGAGAAGTACGAATTTAGTAAATCTTTATGCTTAATTTGTGTATAATTCCCCCCACCCCCCAACCGTTTTTTAGTTCATTTAACTAAAGTACGCAAGAAATATTAATGTAAATGAAGCTTTTTCTAAACATAATAATTCCATGAACTAAAATAAAGTTAAATTCGCGTTAGTGAAATAGAGGGTTCACTATTTTTTTAGTACAGTAGTGGTGAAGGGTACAATAAAAGCGGGCATTAAGTTCGAGTTGTGCCGCTAAAATTATTTTTCATTTTTGCGGCAAAACTCGAATCGGTAAAACCAGAATAAATTTATAACTTGTTTGGGCAAATTGTATTACACATTAGTTGGGAATGATCCAAAGCAACAACTGAATAGGATTATTTTCCTTAAAATAAACTATTAAATAAAAGTAACCGTGAAACATGGCTATATTACAAAAAACGTATTTGTTTGTTACAAAATTTTTATTTTTACAATAAAAAAATAATATTTGATCCAAAAGCTCAGTCCATTTCATTTATATCAAGCACTGTTCTTTTCTGACTGTAAATCTTTAATAACATTTCGAAGTTTCATTGTAAAAATTTAATATAGTAACATGTAATGTCGACCATCTTTTCGGAATTTTTGATATATATGTAAAAATAAAGGGTGGTTAAAATTTCAAGGGCCGATGTTGATTTTTAATAAAACACAAACTATTTAGGAAATTATTGTAATTTTATTTTATTATGATATATTGGTATTACTCAATTATGTATGGAACAAAATATCGGCCAAATGGGCGCCGCGACCTCGTTGGCACACCTTCATCCGATGGTCCAAATTTTCGATGACGCTGAGGCATAATGGGGGTTCTATGCCGTTAATGTGCCGAATGATCTCATCCTTTAGCTCTTGAATTGTTGCTGGCTTATCGACGTACACCTTTTTTTTCAAATAACCCCAAAGAAAAAAGTCCAACGGTGTCAAATCACATGATCTTGGCGGACAATTGACATCGCTATTACGTGAGATAACACGGCCATTGAATTTGTTGCACAAAAGGGCCATTGTTTCGTTAGCTGTGTGGAAAGTGGCACCGTCCTGCTGAAACCACATATCGTCCACATCCATATCTTCCAATTCGGGCCATAAAAATTCGTTATCATCTCACGACAGCGAACACCATTCACAGTAACTGCCTGACCGGCCTCATTTTGGAAAAAATACGGCCCGATGATGCCGCCAGCCCATAAACCGGACCAAACAGTCACTCTTTGTGGGTGCATTGGTTTTTCGATAATCACTCTTGGATTCTCATTCGCCCAAATGCGGCAATTCTGTTTATTGGCGAATCCACTGAGGTGAAAATGTGCCTCATCACTGAAGATGATTTTCTTCGAAAATTTATTATCCGCTGTTGCCATTTCTTGGAACCATTTAACACGTTGTTGGATTGCGTATCTCTCCATGGTTCAAATGGAGTAAGTCTGAAATAGAGAAATGTCAAATAAAATTCTGAAAAAAAACTTGGCGTTTAGGTGTGGTTCACATTCAACATCGGCCCTTACAATTTAACCACCCTCTATAAGTAAACAAAAATGTTTTTGGTGTTCGGTCGGAGCAGGGATTGAACCCACGACCCTTTGCATGCAAGGCAGACATGCTAACCATTGCTCCACGTGGCCAACAAATGTATGTTTCTGTTAAATAATGTTTTGTTTGCATCGGCTCGTGGGCGCCGCAAACTATGCTATATAAATATAACTTATAACGATAATTGTCTATTGATGACAATAACAGCGACGTAGCCCAGTGGATAGTGTGTTGGCTTACAAACTGTATGGACCTGGGATCGATTCTCCGTCCAGGCGAAAGGTAAAATTTAACAAATGTATACAATTGAATAATTTCTTCAACATTGTTTGTATTACAGAAAAAGGTGCTAACAACTAAAAAAACTCATGGAAGAGAGAGATGTGAGGGAATGAAAAAAATCTTTGGCGCCAAATCATGATTATTCATTTTTCGTAAACAATAGTTCACTTTTTTCCGTGCATAAGATGAATTGGAAATAAATAAAACATTATATATGTACTTTATATTAGTACAATAATTTGCAATGGTAACTGCGAAAACACAAGCATATTTGTCTGTGGACTTGAATTTTTTTTCGAACTTCTAATCTACCCCAAGATTCATCTCTGACATTTAAATCACTGTGTTGTCTCCATACAGAGGACAAAATTTGTATAAATAAATTTTAATTGAGTTTACAAAATTGTGGTTGAGATTTGTTGGCTTAGTGTGAGAAATCAACCCGAATGTGGTATGAGTTTATACAACCTCTAGAAAGATTTGGCCTTCTTATCCTTTTAGAGAAATGGCCCGCAAGATAATACACTCAAAAAAGTTTGCTTGAATCCAAATATTTATATTGACCTTTCCTTAAGGAGTTTCGTATTTATTCAAAGCAAATAAAATAAAGACAATTTTATTCAATGCTCATTCTCTTTTTGCGACATATTAACAAAGCTATATAACATATATTAGCCTATATTTGATTTTTTTTTATATTTAATCCAAATATTCAATAAGGATTCTTAAAAAACATTCGCCTTACTTTATCGGAGCGACGCATAATTCAAATAAAATATTTTTGTCAGCGTAGTACTCACATGTGATGATGAGTTAGATGCTGTACTTTACAATTTAAAATGCCCATTGCACGTGAAATCGACGCTTAAATGGGGTGGATTGCTCTAGTGATTGTAATTAGATTTACGAATTGTTTATATGCCAAGTGTTGAAATAAAGTTTAATGAGGAATCAGGGTTGAACTGTCATTCCAAATCAATCAACTGATGGGTGGTTTTAAACAACCCTTATTTTTGGCAGTTTTAAAAATTTACATAACGTGGGTTACCATATGTTCAGGATACAATAACATTGAAAACTGTTTGGTTGGAGTTGATAGTTGATTACTTGGAAGCGAATCTAATAATTTTTGGTTTTCCTAGAGATTGTCGATAGTCTTAATATTCAACCTCTGACTTTAAACTTAGCATAAGCGTGAACTCAGATTGAGATAGGGACTATATGCACTCAGAAAATTGAACGTCGTAACTATAAGTAAATTCCATAATATTGAGTGGTTCAAAATTTTACTTAGTTAGTTAAATTTAACTATTGATGAACAAAATTAACTCAGTGGAAGTAAATTGAACATACGGCCATTACCAACAAAATGGTTAAGAACTCCCAATGAGTTCGTAAATGAACTGAAGCAAATACAATAATAGGGAATACATATATTCTCGAACGTACGAGGAAGTTTCTCAGCGTTACTGAATTTTTACTGTGCAATATTACAAAGTCTAGTTGGATACGAAATTTCCATTTTTAGTATAAATAAACTAACGATGAATGTCAATTCTAACTACGGTTAAGTGAATCTATTTCTAGACAATAGTTTGTCTCCGAAACATGTGCTCGTGTGCTGTTCTATAAATACACGCAAAAAAATAATTCTTTCCTCCCAAACGAAATTTTAGACAAACAAAGTTCGTTTCTCATTTGCTTTTCGCTTGTTTATTTAACAGAAACAAACATTTAGTTTGGCACCGTGGAGCAGTGGTAGCTACGTCCGACTCTCATGCCAAGGGTCATGGGTTCGATCCCTGCTTCGGCCAAAGTTTTTTTTGCTTTTGTTTTTTTTTACATATATTCCAGATATATTCGGAAGATTCCGAAAAAATGTTCAACATTACATTGTACTATATTAAATTTTGAACTGTAAAATGTGTCTTATTAAGGGCCTAAAGTCAGAAAAGAACAGTGTTTGATATAAACGAAATGGACTGTGTTGTTATTTCAAAAATAACTTTTTTTTATTGAAAAAATAAAAATTTTGTAACAAACGAATTTTTTGGTGATAAAAGTTTAAAATTTTCGAAGCAATTCAAAAAACTCTAACAAAAGAAAAACGTTTTCGGTACACGTTTTCCAAACGTTTTCGGTACACGTTTTCCAAACGTTTTTTTTCTTTGCGTGTAGACACCCTTGACTGTATGTGTTAATGAATACATGCAGCCAAGCAAGAAAAGAATAAACAAAGTAGCATTTGGCTCTTAACGAGTACACCGAAAAAAGTTTACTATTTTTTATGAAAAATGAACTAACCCATAGTAAGAATGCCCACGATTTGGCGCCAAAGATTTTTTTCATCTAGATAAGTTCATGATTTTCTTAGTTCATGTATTGCATCGTATTTTAGTTCATTATTACTATGCTGTGGGAAGAATATACTTAAACTCATTCAAAATATTCCTGCTATCCGGAAAAATGAACAATTTTTTGGGAAACCTGTATTAAGAAATTGGTTTGAAATAAACTGTTTGTCAGTATAATTTTCAAAAAAGTTGAGAAATTGAGGAATCAAAGGTACAAGAAGTATATAACTAAGAAATTTTTCGTACAAAACAAGTCAATTTTCTATAACCACCAGTATTTTATTTCAAAAAATTATTATTATATTACACAAAACTATGGCTTATGATATACAATAAAGGATATAAATATTTTTATTCGTACGTTGGATGCAGTTACTTGTCGGTAGTTAGTAATTGCTTCTTCAAAAGAGTAATATTCTATGTTATTAGGACTAAACTAATTAATTTAAATTTCCATGTTTTATATCAATATGAAAGATATATGTGGCATAAGTTGCTATATTCATTGAATTGTTGTCCAATTTCATCGATTTTGGCTAACTTTTGTTGAGCGGATTTGTCTTATAAGCATCTGAAATTGCAAAGTTATACAAAATATAAGAAAAATATTATCAAATTCTATCGTTCATATTGATTTTTAACTTACGGTTTTCAAGAGTATTTCCTAGAGCCAATAAGGATATCAGCTTAGTTAGCATTAAACAGTAAGAATATTCACAAAAATTACCATTACAAGACCTGTCTACCTGCAAGAGAAAATAATTATTTTTAATAAATTGAAATTTTGGTTTTATTAGGTTAGGTTAGGTTATGTGGCAGCCCGATGTATCAGGCTCACTTAGACTATTCAGTCCATTGTGATACCGCAGTGGTGAACTTCTCTCTTATCACTGAGTGCTGCCCGATTCCATGTTAAGCTCAATGACAAGGGACCTACTTTTTATAGCCGAGTCCGAACGGCGTTCCACATTCCAGTGAAACCACTTAGAGAAGCTTTGAAACCCTCAGAAATGTCACCAGCATTACTGAAGTGGGATAATCCACCGCTGAAAAACTTTTTGGTGTTCGGTCGTAGCAGGAATCGAACCCACGACCTTGTGTATGCAAGGCGGGCATGCTAACCATTGCACCAAGGTGGCTCCCTTGGTTTTATTAAAAACGGACAAAATACCGTTTATAGAAAAACTTACCACATTGAAAAATTCATGCAGTAGGTACATTATTGGAATCACATCCATGGACTAATGGGACGTTATTGAAATTATTCTCAGAATATATTTGAAATAAAAAATATTTTAAAATTAGACATAATTTCCACTTGTTAGTATAGGATTTAGTATTTAAGGTTGATATTAAGTTCGAGTTTAGCGGCTAAAATCGCAATTTTCATGATAAGTTTTCTTTAATAATCCATTATAATAATAATCCATTATATCTTTATAAAAAACTTGGTTTGGGCTATTCTCCACCAAGTTATATTTAAATTTGTATCGAAGACCTATAATTTTATACTTTTCTTAGTGATTTATTTTTAATTTTAGCGGCTAAACTCGAACTTAGTACTCACCTGTAGGAATTGCTGTAACATAAAAAATATAGATTCAAAAAACTGGTTGCATCTCCAACCTGTGAGATGTAGAATAATCCTATTAGCACTCATGTTGTATATTTTTTTATGTAAATCAATTAAAAATCCGCACTAATTTTAAACTGTTAACAGAAATATACAGTTCTTTAATCTGTTATTTGTTTATCAATAAAAAGCGTTTTTGATTTCTCTAACATCACTCACTTCTCAGTTTCTAAAATGTTTCGATATAAATGTATTTTCATTAATAAACACCAATACCGCACGCACAATTTTGCAAAATTAAATCCACGTGTGCACTTCATAAATGCATAAACAGAACTGAATGCAGCAATAAAACTCAAAGACACAAATAATCATAAAGGATACATACCAAAGGCCTGCATAAGCCTATTCGAAGTAATCGATGTTCTAGTGAAAAATTGAGTGAAGTAGATTTTGGAAAAAAGTGGAGTAGATTGAATAAAATTGAAGTAGCATACATTTTTGAAAAGAAAACAATAGCGTCGGTGAGCGTATTCCTTTGCTAAAGATATTAAAGAATTTATAATTAATAATATATTTATATTTTTCATGGAAATTATTGCACTACTTACCGATTCATCTTGCACATCACATGTCCCCACGTTATTTACTCACAACAATTTGACAGTTCACGCATTGACACTTGTACAAAGCAAAAATAAAGGTTTGCCATTCCAGCGATGACAAATAGGGTTTGCATATGTTCAATGATTAAAACCACTATGTTCATCGTAATTAAAGGAATAGGAAAAACAATTAGGTAATATGGGGAAAAACATAAAAAAATTTGAAGCAGAACAAAAAGTGAAGCAGATTTTTGGAAGGAGGGACGAAGTAAATTTTGTGAAAATGAAGCAAAATACTTCGATTGAAGTAGTAGCGGCAGCACTGCCACGAATACGTCGAATACTTCGATTAATGAATAAAACAAAACCACTGTAAAGCGATTACAGTGTCAAGCATTGCAGAGCCATCACATTCAAAAGGAATCGTTTTACAGTTCTTTTCAATATTTTGGTTTTGAAGTAATCGTCACGATACGAGTAAATCAAAACATTTTTAGTGAAGATAGAATACTTTGCTTTAGCAAAGACGAAACTTCGTATGAGACACGAAGTAACTATCAAACAAAAGACAAACACAATCGTCGATCAGTTGATTGGCAGAAGTCAATGAATGCAGGCTGTGAGCGGGTCTCTGTTTTTTATTGTATGTGCCAACAATAAACAAAATAGGACTGGTGTGTGTAGCATACTATTATAGTTGAGAAAACGAAATAACTTCATCTACACAGAAATGGAAATTATAAAACGAATGGATTTGGAATTCCGATTACATTCGAATATTTCAAAACATTGTTGGGTGCTTGCTTTACTGGGTTCTATTTGTTTTGGTTCACAACGTGCAAGGTTTCTATTTCACTCGTTTGAGAAATGGACACTGAAGTTACTACTCGAATCAAAAACAATGGATGATGAAGACGGGAGAATGGGCGACGTCATACCAAAAGTTGCATTTACGGTGTTCGATACATACACGTTCGTTCATTTTTAATTTGCAATATTTTTTGTTAAAAACTCACAAATGATGTTAAATTTTGTGTAAATAATAATGAGAAACTTTTGACCGATTGTTCTACGTCATTCCCTGATATAAATTTCTTTTTATTCTTAGTTTAATTTGTGGAACAAAAAATCATAAACGACACGTTTGCATCGAACGCCGTCAATGGTTTGATACCCTCTGCTGCCATTTTCCCATCTTCATCTTCCATTGTTTTTGACTCGAATTGTGTGGCGTGTGCTTGAAGTATTCGTTTGTGTATTCGTTGCAGAGGTTTGATACATACCTGCCGCAAAGAAAAACAACACTCACACACGCGATGCCTTTCCGATCCAAAGACCATTAATAAAGAAGACGTGAATTGGGCTTTGATAGTGTTAGTAATATAAAACGGAGATTAATCTCATACTTGTTGGAAAAGCGCTCCGAACTTACTGGTTTGATGCAGACAATTTTTATTTAGCTATTTTTTGCAAAATTTCAAGCAAATTTCTGTGTCGGTTGCACTAAATTATTAATAAAATGTTTCACGAAGTGTTTTTGTTCGTTTAAGAGTTAAAAAAATTGCTAAAATAAGCGAATTAAGTTTTGTTACGAATGCAAAATGAAAAGAGAAACCGAAAAAAAGTTGCAATGTCTCATGGAACATGTATGATATTAATCTCTGTTTCTTCAAGAAAAAGACGAAGAACAAGCTTATCTCACGTCTTCTTTATTAATGGTCTTTGTTCCGATCTCGCTATTGCAAGAAAACAACTCTCACCACAAAAGATACCAACAAAACACAAGGAACATTCCATTGTCTCTAGAATCAAAACAACCAACAATAGCATAAATGACACAATAACAAACACAAACAATCATACGAGATATACACAAGATGTCTCTAAAAACTCCCTCACATGATGCAATGATTTCATTACACTCTTCTCACTTCATTTTCCAGTACCACGTTTATTGATTATTTTGAATTCTGGCAAGGATTATATTAACTACTTTTTATTCTACTTTATCTAAAATTTTCAATGTGAGGAAAAACACTCCAACTTATAATAAAAAGGGAAATAATCTGTAGGTAGCCATCATACGAATCGGTAATGTCGTTAAGTTAATTTTGACTACAAATTTTTATACACTAAACCACATAGTGGTCAGGGTATAATAAGTTTGATCGGCCAAAAAATGTGCCTACCAGAAATATTGATTTTAGACCCCATAAAATATATACCGATCGACTCAGAATAACCTTCTCCTCCTAGCGCTTGGTGTCCGTCCGTCTGTCCATGTATTTGTTGTTCACAGGATTCCGGTCGCAATTATGAACCGATTTTGATGAAATTTGGTACAGGGAGTTGTTTGGGCACAAAGATTTTGGCTATTGAAAGAAATCGGATCAAATTTAGATATAGCTCCCATATATATGTATCGCCCGATTTCGACAAATTGGGTCACGTTGCGCGTTTTTTCAAACGGATCGTCACCAAATTTGGCAAAAGGTAATCTTTTCCATCGCCCTTCAAGTCTGCAAAATTTCATCCAAATCGGTTCAGATTTAGATATAGCTCCCATATATATGTATCGCCCGATTTTCCCAAATTTGGCCACAAACCCCTTATTTATCAACCGATCTGACCCAAATTTGGCAAATGTCGTCTTCTATAGCACTTACTATATGTGCAAAAAATCATCGAAATTGGTTCAGATTTAGATATAGCTCCCATATATATGTACCGCCCGATTTTTCCAAATTTGGCCATAAAACCCTTATTTATCAACCGATCTTACTAAAAGTTTGCTAGATTCAGTCCTCTATAGTACTAACTATATGTGCAAAATTTCATCGAAATCGGTTCAGATGTAGATATAGCTCCCATATATGTATCACCCGATTTTGAAAAATTCGCCCCTAATAACCTTATGTTTGACCATACAGGCCTCATTTCTTAACTGATCTTACTCAAATCTTGCACAAGGTAACCTTTTCTGGTATTAATCAAACCCGCAAAATATTATGCAATTTGGTTCAGATTTAGATATAGCTTCCATATATATGCATCGCTCTATTTTCCCAAATTTGGCTAATATTCTTATATATTTACCAATGTTACTCAAATTTAAAATTTTGATGTACTAGCCGATCGTATTTATACGTACTTATAGCTTTTACATAAGAATATTGCTCGATTTTTACAAATTTTGATTTATTACCCACACTAATTTAAGGATTTTCTCTTTTTTAATAATGGGCTCAATATTAGTGGCATACTAACTCCGTAGGTGCAATATCAACACAGCCAGTGTTGCTAGAAGTAGGGGAAATTCCCTATATGTAGGGTTTTTCTAATATTTAGCGTCTTGTAGGGACGTAGGGCCACAATGTAGGACATTTTCACTCAACACAATTTGTAATAATTTTTACATTTTGGTGACTCTAGAGGAGGAAATTAGAAGCCGGCAAGGCTTGATCTTTAATAATGTGTGGTAAACTTTATTCCTGTAGAGAATTTTGTCAACATTTTATTTCTATAGATCATTTTGTCAAAATTGTATTTCTATAGAAATTTTTTTCAAAATATTATTTCTATAAAAAAATTTTATTTCTGTGGAATTTTTTCTCAAAATTTTATTTCTATAGAAGTTATTGTCAAAAATTGGGAGCCACCGTGGTGCAATGGTTAGCATGCCCGCCTTGCATACACAAGGTCGTGGGTTCGATTCCTGCTTCGACCGAACACCAAAAAGTTTTTCAGCGGTGGATTATCCCACCTCAGTAATGCTGGTGACATTTCTGAGGGTTTCAAGCTTCTCTAAGTGGTTTTACTGCAATGTGGAACGCCGTTCGGACTCGGCTATAAAAAGGAGGTCCCTTGTCATTGAGCTTAACATGGAATCGGGCAGCACTCAGTGATAAGAGAGAAGTTCACCAATGTGGTATCACAATGGACTGAATAGTCTAAGTGAGCCTGATACATCGGGCTGCCACCTAACCTAACCTAACGTATTGTCAAAAATTTATTTCTATAGAAAAATTTCTCACAAAAATTTGTTTATAGAAACTTTTTCCAAAATATTATTTTTATAGAAATGTAACAAAAAAGATTACTAATTTGGGTAGAATTTTACCAACTGTGGCAACCGTGGTGGCAATACAAATTTATATTCATATATACGTTGCATATTCATGTTTTAAGATAATAAAGTACTTAGAACCATTTTTGTTTTGTATTTTTTTTTTAAATTTAACGAAAAATATAGTAGGGAAAATTGTTTGTGAATGTATGGGAAAGTAGGGAACTTTTTTGTCCTTGTAGGGTAAACCGAACATTTTCCCTGGCAACATTGACTATGAGCAATAGACAGATTGACACAAAGCACCCATAGACATGTTCCCCTTAATTTTCTTAAATATGCAATGCGGTTTATCTCCCAGACCTATATGTTACCCCACAAATGGTTATGATTACTAATTCTGTAATGGTGGTTTAGGGTATGATATAGTCGGCCCGCCCGACTTTCTACTTTACTTACTTGTTTTTCCATATAAAATTTTTCCTTGGTAAATTGTCCACATTTCGTAGTAAGATTTTTATATTGCCCATGTATTTTTTGTAATAGAATCAACGATGCTACGATTAACTACTGTGTTGGAAATTTATTTAAGGAAAAATCCTTCCCATTTCGTAGTTAGTGAACTAAAAAACATTTACTGAATTTGTATAAGTTTTCCTTTAGCTAAGTTAATTTTCGTTGTGGTTACGAAAAATGAACTATATTACAGTAAATTTTTTGAACTATGTGGAAGTTAAAATGATCCTTAAATTTACAAGACACATTTATAAATGACAATTTTATAAAATGATAAAAATAAAATCTAATAAATGATTATAAAGGATTTGTATTACAGGAGAGTAAGTGCTTTGGGCTAAATATAATATGACATGTAGAAATGGCAGTCTAGGAAATCCAGAACATTTTTAAAAAATGTATTATTTAGTTAATTTTTTACTTCTGAACAGTTAAATTTGAACTTGATAAAAGTTAAAACAAATTACTAACCCATAGGAAAATGTTGAACTTACTATGAGTACATGCTTCTTTAGCGACATACGAAGTTCAATATTAACGCTGGTTAGTTAAAAATAACTCGCTAATGGGTTCACTCTTCTCTGAGTGTGGGCTCTGATCTATCTATCCCGGAATCATTGTATTTATTTTGTATGTACTCCACTTTATTAGGCTCGCATATATGTTTACGATCGTACGAGGCCATTTATCTTCGTTTCACTAGCAACTAGCACTGATTTCTATTCCAAAAACGGTATTAAAACAATATGCGCCTTTGAAAACCAAAGAATCACTCGTTGACTGTTTCTACAATTTTGATTGTGATGAATTGCCACCATAACACAATATAGGCCATTTGGAGCCACCGTAGTACAATAGTTAGCATGCCCGTCTTGGTTTCCACCTAACCTAACCCTTCGGCCAGTCGTCTACCGCACTACATCCGATAGTTCAAACTTTCGGCATAATGGTTACATGATCTTACTAACAATTGACATCGCCACCACATGAATTGCCCCCTTGAAAGATCTATTGTTAACAAACAGGTAATAAAAACCAAATAATTACAGAAACCGGCAGAAAACTCCAATAAAAATAAATAAATAAAAAGCCAATCGACGGTTATAAACAACTGATAGATTATTTCACGAAAAATATCATTCATAAACGATTAATAGATTTCCAATCATCTAATAAGTAAATTGCAAAATGCTGTTGTTGGGACAATATGAATTAAATGTTCACAGTTTTATGCTATTCCGTATACCATTATATGTCAATACATATAAAATGTGGAATCTTTTCCCATAAAATAGCTGTTTTGTTGCAATTTTTCGACTTACTGAACCAAATAAGAAAACAGCAGAAATAGACCTGCAGAATTCATTCAAACGAGTGTCATCTAAATTTATCACCATATCAAACTTTCTTTCGTTACTTTAATTCAAAAAGCATCAAAATTAGCTCGAGAATTAAAAATAAATACCAGGGATAGAAAATGCAGTACTATCGTATTTTTTCAATACTTTTTCACCATATTTTAATAAATATATATAACTTCGAGTACACCATGGCAACATCACCTATAGCAATATGGAATTGTAACGGCTTAACATATAAACCCGTCTCCATGAAATAGAATAAGTTCTTTATAATGAGAAAATTTACACACTCCTATTATCTGAAACATGTTTTAAAAGCAGGATAATGACCATGTAACATGTTTGTCGCAAGGCTAAACAAAAGTGTAATACTACACTGAAAAAAATATTTACGTGGTATTAAAGATTACGCAACCAAAAGGATGCCAAATTTACAAAATATTAAGGACAAATGTCTTTAAAATAATGAAATTTTAATTAAAATAAAGTTTATAATCTTTCAAAAAAATTTTCATTACATTTAGGACACAAATTTTGTAAATTTGCGTCCCTTCCAGTGTTGCCAGAATATTTTTGAACCTTACCCCCCAAATCCTAAGAACAACCCCCAAATCGGTCTAGAATTTTTTCAAAAGGAGGATTTAGCGTCTTTTGTTTAAAGTTTTGTTTGGATTTAGGAAAATATTTTTTACTTTGAAGTATACGTTACAATGTGGAGTTTTAAACTGGCGAAAATTTGATAAATGAGATCTGTATCCTACACTCAGAGAAGAGTGAACCCATTAGCGAGTTATTTTTAACTAACCAGTGTTAATATTGAACTTCGTATGTCGCTAATGAAGCATGTACCCATAGTACGTTCAACATTTTCCTATACACTGAAAAAAAAAAGCATACTCGGTTCCAAAGATTTTGTCTTTACTTTAGAAAATTTGGTATTGATTCCGAGCCAAAGAAGCGGAGAATACAAGTAAGGATACTTTTAAGACACAATTCTCTTTTAAATTTAGGTTTTGTGTACTTGCTTCTAGGAAGCAAATTTTAATGTTTCGCTTTCTCAGCTTTTTTTCTTCATATGCTATCAAAGTCCTTTAAAAACGAGTTAACGGCAACTTTACTTTCCAAATTAGGACTCGACTTCCAGTAGAAATTATGCTATGTTTGAAGTAAAAAACTTCTTTAAAATAAAGTTTTGAAAAACATGTCATATATTTGAACGATTTTTTGCTTTGTAGTCAAGATGCAAAAACACAACAAATTTAAAGACAATTTCATTAAATTTAACGAATTTTTCTGAATTATTAAAGTCAAGTTGACCTTAGCCGTGTCCGTGTCCGTCAACTTCTCGTGGACTACCTATTCATAAAGAGGAACTAAACTTGGTTTTTATACATTTTACTGTGTAATTTTTCACTATTTCCTACTTATTTCATTTTACTGTCCCAACTCTAAAAAGAGTATAGTGTCCTTTCGTTATTTTTAGGAAGACCCCTGATTTCTTTTAACGAACCAAGAAAAAAATTGTGCCCATAATGCCAAAATGATAAACAAAACACATGTCCACACATACATAAAATGCTGCTCTCAAGGCGAAAACATATGCTGTTTGTTTTTCAAATGTCTATTCTCTTGGTTCCGAATGTCTATTTAAATAATATTTAGACTTAAGCATATCAAATTTTTGGCCTTATCATAAAACAGTTTTCCGAAACAACATACAAGCGGTTTCACAGAAATTTTTCTCTTTTGATTCTTTCGCTGTGTTATGTTGATATCTTTTGTCAACTCTCCCGGTTTCCATCTCTATTTCTTTCTCTATACTCTCTCTGTCGCTTTGAATAAAATATCACAATATATGTATGTTTAGTCGAAATTTGTAAATTTATACATGTTTGCATTCACACATATGATTTTTATGAAACACTCATGCCCCAAACATAATATATTCTAACATATTAACATAGATGTCCCAAACATTTAGTGTTAGTTTAGGAACATTACATGTTTGCACTTAAATATATTGTGTTTTAAAATTGTGCCCGAAACACATTTTGTTTATATCGGAACATATGAAAAACATATTTTTCTAAGAGTGTAGATTTAAAGCCAGATAGGTCGCTAAAAAATCTTTATTTTAAAGAAGTCTCGTCTTTGGCTCGGAATCAATACCAAAATCCTTAAGGGAAGGTCAAAATCTTTGATTTTATCGGACAAGCTTTGGTCAAACCTCGACAGCGCTATTGATCGCTATTTGGATAACATGATATTTTTTTAATAATATTTTTTTAATTATTATTTCTTTAATTACTAATTTCACAAAAATTGTTTCCTGCATATAAATAGTATTAAATTATTCAATTAAATGATAACTACACCCTCAAAAAAATAGCTTCTGTAACATATGTCCCAAAACACATTTTGCATCAAGCATATATATTTTCAGGATTGGTCCAAACAAAATATTGTTTGTGTTGGTAAAACATATTATGTTTCACCTCAGCACACACTGGTAGGAAAAAATTTTCTTTGTGTATATATATTTTTAAGTCGCTAATTGGTTACTTCCATTATTTTACTTGCAGCATACTCTCTAGGTCTCTCTTTCTAAACACATATATGTTTATAGGCTATTTCTAAATTAATATATGTTTGCAACCAAGCATATTATATTTACAAACATTTTATGTCCCAAACATAATATGTTCTAACATATTAACATATATTTCCCAAACATGTTATGCTAGTTTATGAACATTATATGCTTGCACTTAAAAATATTGTATTAAAAAATTTGAGTTCCAAACATATAATTTTTACACCCAAACATATGAAAAACAGTCAGTGTACGATTTTACTTAATTTTACATTAATAACAAAACAAAAACAATCCCAAAATGCGAACAAAATAAAAAACACTACCTTTTTTTAGTCAAAATATTTTTATAGTAGTCATTTCAGTCGTTTAATTAACCGTTCATTTTATTGCCAATAAATTTGCTGCGAATATTTCAGTCGTTAGTCGTTTTCGTATGTTTGTGGCTGTCGACTACACCCACACTCAGAGAAGAGTGAACCCATTAGCGAGTTATTTTTAACTAACCAGTGTTAATAATGAACTTCGTATGTCGCTAAAGATGCATGTACCCATAGTATGTTCAACATTTTCCTATACGTTAGTAATTTGTTTTAATTTTTGTCAAGTTCAAATTTAACTGTTCAGAAGTAAAAAAATTAACTAAATAATACATTTTTTTAAAACGAAAAAAATGTTCTGGATTTCCTAAATATCATATTATTATTTATATATAAATATAATATGATATTTCTAAATATCATATTATATTTAGTACAAACCACTCACTCTTCTGTAGTACAAATCCTTTAGAATCATTTATTAGATTTTACTTTTATCATTTTATAAAATTTTACCTTTTGTCCGGACGGAGGATCGAACCGCGTACCATCAGTTTTCTAACTAAACACACCATAGACATTATAATACATAGATGATCCACTATTCTCTTTAAAAAAAATGTGTCAGTTCCAAAAATTAATTTTCTGACATTTCGTTTTGATTTTTTCGTAAAGAGTCAGTTAATTTTCTTTTGTGTTGTTCGTAAAGAGCAATGCTGCTCAAAATTAAATTTCGGATTTTCGCGGTTTTGGTCACAATGTTTTGTTCAAATATGAACTTTTAATATATTAATTTATTTATAAATCCTCTGGTGCATCATAAACGGTCTAATTTTGTGTAAAATTGGCCAACTACAAAAAGGAAACCGAAAAAGATTGTAAGCGTGCTTTTATTTTTATCGTTTATTCTTAATCTTCGGAACTGTCAAACATAGTCTGACACCCATGACTCATCTATGTATTATAATGTCTATGAAACACACTATCCCCTGGGCCACTTAGCTCTTATACTCATCAACAACCAAATTAAATGTGTGTAAAAATGGAAATTTCATGTCCAACTAGACTTCGTAATATTGTACAGTAAAAATTCAGTAACGCTGAGAAACTTCTTCGCTTCAGTCCATTTACGAACTCATTAGGAGTTCTTAATCATTTTGCTGGTAATGGCCGTAAGTTCAGTTTACTTCCACTGAGTTAATTTTGTTCATCAATAGTTAAATTTAATTAACTGTGAGTAAAATTGTTATAATTATGGAATTTACTTGTAAAGGGTGATTCTTTTGAGGTTAGGATTTTCATGCATTAGTATTTGACAGATCACGTGGGATTTCAGACATGGTGTCAAAGAGAAAGATGCTCAGTATGCTTTGACATTTCATCATGAATAGACTTACTAACGAGCCACAACGTCGAATTTTCAGAGAATGGGCCCTAGACAAGTTAGCAGAAAATCCGCTTTTTTATCGACAAATTTTGTTCAGCGATGAGGCTCATTTCTGGTTGAATGGCTACGTAAATAAGCAAAATTGCCGCATTTGGAGTGAAGAGCAACCAGAAGCCGTTCAAGAACTGCCCATGCATCCCGAAAAATGCACTGTTTGGTGTGGTTTGTACGCTGGTGGAATCATTGGACCGTATTTTTTCAAAGATGCTGTTGGACGCAACGTTACGGTGAATGGCGATCGCTATCGTTCGATGCTAACAAACTTTTTGTTGCCAAAAATGGAAGAACTGAACTTGGTTGACATGTGGTTTCAACAAGATGGCGCTACATGCCACACAGCTCGCGAATCTATGGCCATTTTGAGGGAAAACTTCGGAGAACAATTCATCTCAAGAAATGGACCGGTAAGTTGGCCACAAAGATCATGCGATTTGACGCCTTTAGACTATTTTTTGTGGGGCTACGTCAAGTCTAAAGTCTACAGAAATAAGCCAGCAACTATTCCAGCTTTGGAAGACAACATTTCCGAAGAAATTCGGGCTATTCCGGCCGAAATGCTCGAAAAAGTTGCCCTTTCCGAATGGACCACCTAAGACGCAGCCGCGGTCAACATTTAAATGAAATTATCTTCAAAAAGTAAATGTCATGGACCAATCTAACGTTTCAAATAAAGAACCGATGAGATTTTGCAAATTTTATGCGTTTTTTTAAAAAAAAAAGTTATCAAGCTCTTAACAAATCACCCTTTAGTTATGACAGTCAATTTTCTGAGTGTTGGTTGGACTTCGAGTAGGATAACAGAATCATAGTCGAGATACATTATTATTAGTTATGTGGAAAATATGTCAGTTATTTCTTTCGTTTGGTGGTTGATATAACCAATAAAATATCAATGTTTAAATGTTTCGGTTTAAATATATATACGAATAAAATCTGGGTTCGTCTTACAAAAATGTTGTCTAAATTTTTATTATGTATGTCCTAAAATCATTAAACAATGAAAATATTAAAAAATAATTAATTGTTTGCATAATTTAGCTCGAAATCGTGCTTCAAATAGGGTATCGATAGCAAAAATATTGGTTGTCCTTATACACTGCCCGCCACATGATTAGGACACCCCAAGGTGCTTCATTACTAATGCTGTATCTCCTATAAAAACAACAAAAATATTTTGTTTTTATTTCAAAGGTTATTAATTGCAGTAGTATTCTGAAAAATATTAGACAAATTCGCCCGATGGTTGCTTTTTCAAAATTATTTTTGTGAAATTTGTCCCAAATTTTGCTCCTTATTTTGCGACACTTGAATAGGACCCCCTCCCTAAAAAAAGTGTATGGAACTGTGTTAACCAAAAAATTGATATTTATTCAGGTGTAGTACATATTTTACAGAGTATAACGATAATAGGGTGTTGAACCTCCTTTTTTAAGGATTGTTTCAAAAATCTTGTCAGCAATTGTTGTACTGTTTGCCAGAAGCGTACACTTTTCGAGCAATCCCCATCCCCAAACATTTTCTATTATATTAAAATCTGGCGAGTAGGGAGGCTAATCCACCAGTACCGCCACATTTTGAGCTCGAATGCACGACTTAACCACTCTGGAATTGTGTATTGGTGCGTTGTCCTATTGGAACGTCCACTGTAAACCTCCAAACAGGTTGTCGAAGTAAGGAAAAGCTTCCTCGAGCACATCCTTATAACTAAAGGGTGATTTGTTAAGAGCTTGATAACTTTAAAAAAAAAAAAAAACGCATAAAATTTGCAAAATCTCATCGGTTCTTTATTTGAAACGTTAGATTGGTCCATGACATTTACTTTTTGAAGATAATTTCATTTAAATGTTGACCGCGGCTGCGTCTTAGGTGGTCCATTCGGAAAGTCCAATTTTGGGCAACTTTTTCGAGCATTTCGGCCGGAATAGCCCGAATTTCTTCGGAAATGTTGTCTTCCAAAGCTGGAATAGTTACTGGCTTATTTCTGTAGACTTTAGACTTGACGTAGCCCCACAAAAAATAGTCTAAAGGCGTCAAATCGCATGATCTTGGTGGCCAACTTACCGGTCCATTTCTTGAGATGAATTGTTCTCCGAAGTTTTCCCTCAAAATGGCCATAGAATCGCGAGCTGTGTGGCATGTAGCGCCATCTTGTTGAAACCAGATGTCAACCAAGTTCAGTTCTTCCATTTTTGGCAACAAAAAGTTTGTTAGCATCGAACGATAGCGATCGCCATTCACCGTAACGTTGCGTCCAACAGCATCTTTGAAAAAATACGGTCCAATGATTCCACCAGCGTACAAACCACACCAAACAGTGCATTTTTCGGGATGCATGGGCAGTTCTTGAACGGCTTCTGGTTGCTCTTCACTCCAAATGCGGCAATTTTGCTTATTTACGTAGCCATTCAACCAGAAATGAGCCTCATCGCTGAACAAAATTTGTCGATAAAAAAGCGGATTTTCTGCCAACTTTTCTAGGGCCCATTCACTGAAAATTCGACGTTGTGGCAGATCGTTCGGCTTCAGTTCTTGCACGAGCTGTATTTTATACGGTTTTACACCAAGATCTTTGCGTAAAATCTTCCATGTGGTCGAATAACACAAACCCAATTGCTGCGAACGGCGACGAATCGACATTTCACGGTCTTCAGCAACACTCTCAGAAACAGACGCAATATTCTCTTCTGTACGCACTGTACGCATTCGTGTGGTTGGTTTAATGTCCAATAAAGTAAACTGAGTGCGAAACTTGGTCACAATCGCATTAATTGTTTGCTCACTTGGTCGATTATGTAGACCATAAATCGGACGTAAAGCGCGAAACACATTTCGAACCGAACACTGATTTTGGTAATAAAATTCAATGATTTACAAGCGTTGCTCGTTAGTAAGTCTATTCATGATGAAATGTCAAAGCATACTGAGCATCTTTCTCTTTGACACCATGTCTGAAATCCCACGTGATCTGTCAAATACTAATGCATGAAAATCCTAACCTCAAAAGAATCACCCTTTATTTGCGTTCATGGTGGTAGATGAAAATTGCACTTCATAGGTGCCATAATAACTAATGGCACCCCACATCATTACACCACCCACACGGCTATTCAGACGATTCAAATGTATTTCCTCCTTCCGAATATCGTGAAAATAATAATTAAAGCCATTCATTCACAAAATGAGTATGAGCACCACGTGCTCGTACTCATTTTGTTCTAACGGTATCCTACGCATACTCCTTTTAGCTTTCGTACATATTCTCAGCGATGTGCGCGTAACCAGTCTTGTATTTTTGTTATCGATAGCAGTCAACTATTTTCGCAAAACAATTTGTTGAAAATTCAGAATATTTCTATTGTTTCCTCTGTCAAGCATCTACAAACGCATTTCAACAACAAATGCCTCATATTCAATAGACAAATTTGTTGAGCATCGCCAGATTTTACATACAAATAAAGTTGTTAATATTTATTTGCACACGATAAAAAGTTTACTATTGTTTACGAAAAATGAACTAACCCATAGCAAGAATAACCATGATTTGGCCAAAGATTTTTTTCATCTAGATAAGTTCATGATTTTCTTATAAATTAGTTCATGTATTGCATCGTATTTTAGTTCATTATTACTACGCTGTGGGAAGAATGTAAAATATTCCTGCTATCCGGAAAAATTAACAATTTTTTGGGAAAACTATATTAGGAAATTGGTTTCAAATAAACTGTTTGTCAGTATAATTTTCAGAAAAGTAGAGAATTTGAGGAATAAAAGGTACAACAAGCCTGTATACAGCTAAAAAATTTTTCGTTCAAAACAAGTCAATTTTCTAAAGGGTGATTCTTTTGAGGTTAGGATTTTCATGCATTAGTATTTGACAGATCACGTGGGATTTCAGACATGTTGTCAAAGAGAAAGATGCTCAGTATGCTTTGACATTTCATCATGAATAGACTTACTAACGAGCAACGCTTGCAAATCATTGAATTTTATTACCAAAATCAGTGTTCGGTTCGAAATGTGTTTATCGACAAATTTTGTTCAGCGATGAGGCTCATTTCTGGTTGAATGGCTACGTAAATAAGCAAAATTGCCGCATTTGGAGTGAAGAGCAACCAGAAGCCGTTCAAGAACTGCCCATGCATCCCGAAAAATGCACTGTTTGGTGTGGTTTGTACGCTGGTGGAATCATTGGACCGTATTTTTTCAAAGATGCTGTTGGACGCAACGTTACGGTGAATGGCGATCGCTATCGTTCGATGCTAACAAACTTTTTGTTGCCAAAAATGGAAGAACTGAACTTGGTTGACATGTGGTTTCAACAAGATGGCGCTACATGCCACACAGCTCGCGATTCTATGGCCATTTTGAGGGAAAACTTCGGAGAACAATTCATCTCAAGAAATGGACCGGTAAGTTGGCCACCAAGATCATGCGATTTGACGCCTTTAGACTATTTTTTGTGGGGCTACGTCAAGTCTAAAGTCTACAGAAATAAGCCAGCAACTATTCCAGCTTTGGAAGACAACATTTCCGAAGAAATTCGGGCTATTCCGGCCGAAATGCTCGAAAAAGTTGCCCAAACTTGGACTTTCCGAATGGACCACCTAAGACGCAGCCGCGGTCAACATTTAAATGAAATTATCTTCAAAAAGTAAATGTCATGGACCAATCTAACGTTTCAAATAAAGAACCGATGAGATTTTGCAAATTTTATGCGTTTTTTTTTAAAAAAAAGTTATCAAGCTCTTAACAAATCACCCTTTATAACCACCAGTACTTTATTTCAAAAAATTATTATTATATTACAAAAAGACTATGGCTTATGATATACAATAAAGGAAAAATTTTTATTCGCACGTTGGATGCTACTAACTAAAGCTCGACCGAAGCGGGTGTTTTTGGCCGAAGCCGATGTTCGGCAAAAAAGCAATAATCGGCCGAAGCAGAAGCCGATTATTTTCCTCAAATTTGTACTTAAAGAAATTTGGTGTGTTTTAGTTCAATATTAGAATATTGTTTCAACAAATGCATAAATACAACAATAAAAGGTAATTCAATCCAGTAGTTTGATATTATAATGACAAAAAATGATTTTTTTATCATTTTTTTACGTTTTATTTGTACTGGGTGTTTTGACTAAGTCAAATTAAACACTTGGACAAATCAATATCAAATAAATTATTCAAAAAGCTTCGGCTTCGGTTTATCGGCCTCTTGACGCCGAAGGCCAATTATCGATTTTTGGCCGAATGCCGAAGCCGATGCTTCGGTCGAGCTCTAGACTAAACTAGTTAATTTCAATTTCCATGTTTTCTATCATATGAAAGATATATGTGACATAAGTTGCTATATTCACTGAATTGTTGATTTGGCTAATTTTTGTTGTGCGGATTTGCCTTCTAAGCAGCTGAAATTGCAAAGTTATACAGAATGTAAGAAAAATATTATCAAATTCTATCCTACATATTGATTTTTAACTTACAGTTTTCAAGATTATTTTCTAGAGCCAATAAGTTTATCAGCTTAGTTAGCATTAAACAGTAAGAATATTCCAAAAAAATACCATTAGAAGGCCTGTTTAACTGTAAGTGAAATAATTGTTTTTAATAAATTGAAATTTTGGTTTTATTTAAAACGGGAAAAATATATTTTATAGAAAAACTTACCACATTGAAAAATCCATCCAGTAGGTACATTATTGGAATCATATCCATGGACTAATGGGAGATTTTTTTAAATTATTCTCGGAATATATTAAAAATAAAAAAATATTATAAAATTATACATAATTTACACTTGCCAGTATACCATTTTGTATGTAAGGTGGGTATTAGGTTCGATTTGAGCCGCTAAAATCTCCATTTTTCCCAATTACTTTTCTTTGATAATCCATTTTAAAGCATTTACAATTTATGAAAAACTTACTTTGGGCTATTCTCCATCAAGTTATATTAAAATTTGTATCGAAGACTTATAATTTTATAGTTTTCGTACTGCTTTTTTATTTAACCGCCTAAGCTCGAACTTAGTACTCACCTTTAGGAATTGCTGTAACATAAAAAAATATAGAAAAAAATGGTTTCATCTCCATCCTGTGATCCAGATGTAGTGTAAATATAGATCATCCTATTACCACTCATGATGTCGCATATTTTTCATGTAAATGAGTTTAAAATCAACAATAATTTTAAGCGATTAACAAAAATATACTGTTCCTTAATCGGTGATTTGTTTTTTAGTTCTATATTTTTTTATCAACATAAAGTTTTTTTTTACATCACAACCTTCAGTGCTCATTTTCCAAAAATTTTCGAAATAAATGTACTTCACTAACGAACACCAATAAAAACCACTTGCAACTGCATCAAAAGAACTGAATGCAGCTATAAAACTCGAAGACACAAATAACACAAAGAACATTCCAGAAATTCATCCACACTGTCTCTAGAATAAAAACAACCAACAACAGCATAAAACGTGTAATAACAAACACAATCATTCATATGAGATATACACAAAATGTCTCTAAAAACCCACTCTCGTGATGCAATTTTCCTGTAGCACATTTATTGATTAGTTAGAATTCCATCTACAGGATAAGGTAAAATATATTCCAAATTTCCGAGGAATCTATAAAAAACCATATACACCCGTCAAGGATTATGCACAGAAAAAAATTGTCTTGTAAATTTAAGGACCATCTTAACTTTCACATAGTTCAACAAATTTACTGTAATATAGTTCATTTTTCGTAACCACAACGAAAATTAACTTAGCTAAAGGAAAACTTATACAAATTCAGTAAATGTTTTTTAGTTCACAAACTACGAAATGGGAAGGATTTTTCCTTAAATAAATTTCCAACACAGTAGTTAATCGTAGCATCGTTGACTCTATTATAAAAATACATGGGCAATACAAAAATCTTACTATGAAATCTGGACAATTTACTAAGAAAAAATTTTGTATGGAAAAAAATTTTTGTAGTAAAAATTAACTTAACGACATTACCGATTCGTATAATGGCTACCTACAGATTATTTCCCTTTTTATTATAAGTTGGAGTGTTTTTCCTCACATTGCAATTTTTGGATAAAGTAGAGTAACAAGTAGTTAATATAATCCTTGACGGGTGTATATCATTTTAACCTTAACTTAAATCATTGCATCATGTGAGGGAGTTTTTTGAGACATTTTGTGTATGTCTCGTATGATTGTTTGTGTTTGTTAGTGCGTCATTTATGCTGTTGTTGGTGGTTTGGTTCTAGAGACAATGGAATGTTCCTTGTGTGTTATTTTTTTTATTTTTTTTATTTTTATTATTTTCATCTATGGATTAAACCCTTACAGACTAACAGTAATATATTACATTATATACATATTGTTTGTTAATATATCAAGTATTTAATAATAATGTTATCTTTTTCTTTACATTGTATTTCTCTTCTGACAAATCAAGATAATAATAAAATTTATTGAATTCTTTACAAAGACGGCGAAGTGGATCGTTGTTTTCAAAGTTCGTTCGAAAGTATTCAATGTGGAGCAGTTCAAAGTTGCGGGTAGGTCTAAAGGGTACATTGAATGATATGCTGTTAACAAGGAAGTCAGATTTAAATCTTCCGTTAATTAAATCAACCATAAAACAGATATTCAGCATGGTACGTCTACTTTTCAGTGTAGGTAATTTGATGAGCGATAGTCTTTCTTTGTAAGACGGCAAGGTTTGAGGTGTCCAGTTATTCCGACGTAAACAAAACAGTAAAAATTGTTTCTGAACAGATTCAATACGATTGCAATGAATTTGGTACTGTGGGTCCCAAATTACAGATCCATATTCCAGGATAGGACGCACAAGTGAAGTATATAAGTTTCTTGTAACAAATGGGTCAGAAAATTCCTTACTCCAGCGCTTGACAAATCCAAATGATCCATAGGCCTTATTTACAGTCATAGAAATGTGAGATCTAAAATTTAGCATGCGATCCAAAAGTATTCCAAGATCTTTAAAGGATTCAACAGTTTCAAGCATTGTGCCATTCAAGTTATAATTCGTGTCGATATAATTTAATCTATAAAAAGAGATATGCTTGCATTTCCTTATGTTCAGTTCCATCATATTTGATGAGCACCATCTGTACATGCTATTCAGATCAGATTGGAGTAAGGATTGGTCATCACTATTCCGAATAACCTTTATAATTTTAACATCGTCAGCATACATGAGAGTGTAACCATATTTAATGGCTGATGGAAGGTCATTTATAAATAAGCAGAACAATAGAGGGCCAAGATGACTGCCTTGTGGAACACCAGAAGGCACATGTATTGATTTTGAAATAATGTTATCAAATACTACAAATTGTGTACGATTCTTTAGATAACTTTCAAACCAGGATACCATTAATTCACTGAAGCCCATGCGATGCAGTTTGTACAGTATCTTTTGTAGTGAGAGTTGTTCTCTTGCAATAGCGAGATCAGAAAGGGATCGTGTGTGTGTGTTGTTTTTCTTTACGGCAGGTATGTATCGTTTATGACTATTTGTGTCTGAGCTTTATTGCTGCATTCAGTTCTGTTGATTAATTTATGAAGTGCACACGTGGTTTTAATTTTGCAAAATTGTACGTGCGGTATTGGTGTTTATTAATGAAAATACATTTATTTCGAAACATTTTAGAAACTGAGAAGTGAATGATGTGATGTCAGAGAAATCACAAACGCTTTTTATTGATAAAAAAAAAAACAAATAACAGATTAAGGGACTGTATATTTATGTTAATAATTTAAAATTAGTGCGGATTTTTAATTGATATACACAAAAAATATACAACATGGATCACAGGTTGGAGATGCAACCATTTTTTTAATCTATTTTTTTTATGTTACAGCAATTCCTACAGGTGAGTACTATGTTCGAGTTTAGCCGCTAAAATTAAATATAAGTCACTAAAAAGTATAAAATTATACGTCTTCGATACAAATTTAAATATAACCTGATGGAGAATAGCCCAAACCAAGTTTTTTATAAAGATTATAATGGATTATTAAAGAATACTTATAATGAAAATTGCGATTTTAGCCTCTAAACTCGAACTTATTATCCACCTTAAATACTAAATGCTATACTGACAAGTGGAATTTATGTCTAATTTTATAATATTTTTTATTTCAAATATATTCTGAGAATAATTTCAAAAACGTCCCATTAGTCCATGGATATGATTCCAATAATATACCTACTGGATGGATTTTTCAATGTGGTAAGTTTTTCTATAAACAGTATTTTGTCCGTTTTTAATAAAACAAAAATTTCAATTTATTAAAAATAATTATTTTCTCTTGCAGGTAGACAGGTCTTGTAATGGTAATTTTTGTGAATATTCTTACTGTTTAATGCTAACTAAGCTGATATCCTTATTGGCTCTAGGAAATACTCTTAAAAAAAAGTTAAAAATCAATATGAACGATAGAATTTGATAATATTTTTCTTATATTTTGTATAACTTTGCAATTTCAGATGCTTATAAGACAAATACGCCCAACAAAAGTTAACCAAAATCGATGAAATTGGACAACAATTCAATGAATATAGCAACTTATGCCACATATATCTTTCATATAGATACACTCTTAGAAAAATATGTTTTTCATATGTTCCGATATAAACAAAATGTGTTTCGGGCACAATTTTAAAACACAATATATTTAAGTGCAAACATGTAATGTTCCTAAACTAACACTAAATGTTTGGGACATCTATATTAATATGTTAGAATATATTATGTTTGGGGCATGAATGTTTCATAAAACTCAAATGTGTGAATGCAAACATATATAAATTTACAAATTTCGACTAAACATACATATGTTGTGATATTTTATTCAAAGCGACAGAGAGAGTATAGAGAAAGAAATAGAGATGGAAACCGGGAGAGTTGACAAAAGATATCAACATAACACAGCGAAAGAATCAAAAGAGAACAATTTCTGTGAAACCGCTTGTATGTTGTTTCGGAAAACTGTTTTATGATAAGGCCAAAAATTTGATATGCTTAAGTCCAAATACTATTTAAATAGACATTCGGAACCAAGAGAATAGACATTTGAAAAACAAACAGCATATGTTTTCGCCTTGAGAGCAGCATTTTATGTATGTGTGGACATGTGTTTTGTATTATATTTTGGCATTATGGGCACAATTTTTTTCTTGGTTCGTTAAAAGAAATCAGGGGTCATCATAAAAATAACGACAGGGCACTATACTCTTTTTAGAGTTGGGACAGTAAAATGAAATAAGGAGGAAATAGTGAAAAATTACACAGTAAAATGTATAAAAACAAAGTTAGGTTAGGTTAGGTTAAAGTGGCAGCCCGATTAAGATTCAGGCTCACTTAGACTATTCAGTCCATTGTGATACCACACTAACTAAAAGTACCTATTACATATGGGCACTTCTAGTTTTAACCGTTGAACCTTCTCGATTATTTTCTTCTGTTGAACCAACCAGATTGTTCCAAACACATTAGCAGACTGCTTAAGTTAACGTTTTCCAGGTCCGCAAGTAATCTGAAGCTATATGCCCCTAAAATTTGCTTACGCCTTACACAAAATGCAGGACACTCACACAAGAGGTGTTTTATTGATTCCTTTTCTTCCGCATCATGACAGCTCATGCAATAGTCATTATACTTCGCACCAATAGTTTTTGCAAAATCGCTTATCTGGCAGCGACCCGTTATAGCAGATATAAGGAGTGATATCTGGCGTCTCGAGAACACTAGCATATCTAGTGTGCGGTTTAAGTTTAAATGGGACCATATTTGCTTGGTGTCGTTACAACCCTTACAATTCTCCCATCGAACATTTGCCATCATGACAGCCTTCTCACGCAGTAAGAGCTTGCAGGTAGCCACAGGCATACCAACAGATTCTAGTTCCCCTGGAATATGTAAGGTAGTTCCTAGCCTTGCTAGCTCATCTGCTTCGCAGTTCCCCGGTATGTTCCTATGGCCAGGCACCCATATTAGGTGAATATTGTGCTGCTCAGTCATCTCGTTGAGAGATTTGCGGCAGTCGATGGCCGTTTTCGAGTAAAGGAACACAGAGTCCAAGGATTTTATTGCAGGTTGACTGTCTGAGTATATATTAATGCCAACGATTTTTGGAACATTACTTCTCAGCCAATTCGCCACCTCTTTTATTGCTAATATTTCAGCCTGAAAAACACTACAGTGATTAGGTAATCTTTTCGCTATGCGAAGTTCCAGATCTTTAGAATATACTCCGAAACCCACTTGGCATCCAATTTGGAGCCATCAGTGTAGAAATCTATATATCCTTTATTCCCCGGGGTCCGTGTACACCACGCCTCACTGTTGGGTATTAGAGTCTCGAACTTTTTGTCGAAAAGTGGACTCGCCAAAGTGTAATTTTATTTTGAGGACCGAACTGTGACCGTAAATTTTTTCCGACCACAGCGATAGCTCACGCAACCGCACAGCCGTTGTTGCAGCTGACTGTTTGGCCAAAATGTCTAAAGGCAATAGATGCAGTATGACATTAAGTGAGTTTGTTCCTGTCTTCCTGAATGCACCTGAGATACACAAGCACGCCATACGCTGAACTTTGTCTAATGTTCTTGAATAAGAACTATGTCTATGTCCCCTTTCACCAGGAGAACTTTTAAGGCAGCACATGCAGCCTTACAATGATGAAGATTTATCTGGAGGATCCGTAGGACCATCGAGATTTTCAACAACCGTCACATCAGCCGCTTCAATCGAGTCATCAAGAATGTCCTCTTCAGAGATCTCGGTGACTCTCGCAATAACCATAGGTTCATCTTTGGTGAGTTCTGAGGCAGTAGAAGCCTCCTCACGCATACGGTATCTATCCATGTCTTCAACTTTGGTATCTCCCTCGACTTCGCAAGAGGATCAGCTTACTTCTGATTCAGACAGAGGCTTGTCCATTTCTGAATCCTTTAGCTGATCATTTGGATATAATGAAAGCCATAACATACACGGCCCTGAGACTTTGCTAGATGTGGCAAAGACTGAGTGTTAAATATAAACACTGCATGCCGTCTTGGTCCATCCACTTCATCCAAACGGCCAACCTTCCAATCAGCTGTTGGAAGATCTGGATTGCATCGTTTCAGTCTATTTAAAATAGATTCAGGGTCAGGAGGGTTTGCATGTGCATGTGCTCTAGGTCTAGCCGGTATGTCTTTCTTCTCGACTAACTCTAGAGCAGCTCCTTCCCAAACTTCACCAATTAGTATCAGAGCAGCTTTAAAACATTCTATAGACCTCTGGTCCTCAAATGCGACTAACTTAAATCGTTCTTGGTACCAACCAGCCTCTTGGTGTCGAGGATCTGAGCCGGGAAATTTTTCCAGCACCTGTGAGTAGACGCCAGACAAAGCATTTTCAATTTCCCCCCATTTTTGCTTTGGAACTATACCGTCCAATGCTCCTTTATTTATGATAGCCATCACAAGGCTGTATTTAGCAACTGAGGCAAACGATCGTTGATCCCTTTTGGAGGATGGCAGCTCATCCGGTGATCGTTTCCTTTTTCCAGCCTCATGAATTCCTTGAGCCCATTTTAAGGAATCGCTTTGTTTATCCGACAACGTGCTTGGGTCGACTGATCCTAATTTCTTTAGGATAAACAAAGCATTTCTGAGGGATTACCTCCCTCTCTTTCGTGAGGGATTACCTCCTTTTGATGCCGCTACCTTGGAAAAGGTTCGACTTGTCAGAGTGTCGCCACCTGTCGACCCGCCTACAGGTCGACTAATTGGGCCTAACTCTTGGTCATTGCCAAAATTTATAACTCCAGTCGATACCCGCCCACTGGGCCTTGAAGTTAGCAACCCAGTGGATGTCTTTGAATTTCTCTGCATGGTGGCCTAATATCCCACCACACTTGAAATTCGTAGTAGGTACTTATTACGATGATTTTATCCGCTATTAAAAAACACGTCCGTTCCGTTCGACGGTTGAATAGAGGACAGTGTTGCCAGGTTGGGGGTTTTCCCCCCAAATTTAGGGGTTTTTTACACGTTTAGGGGGATTTTTAGGGGTAACATTTATTTGGAGGGATTTTTGGGGATAAAAAAAATATCTTAGATCTTATAAAGTTAAGCTGAATGTAAAGGGACCACCTTTTTATAGCCGAGTCCGAACGGCGTTCCACATTGAAGTGCAACCACTTAGAGAAGCTTTGAAACCCTCAGAAATATCACCAGCATTACTGAGGTGGGATAATCCACCGCTGAAAAATTTTTGGTGTTCGGTCGAAGCAGAAATCGAACCCGAATTTGTGACAAGTGGTGTAATGATTTTTATATACTTCAAAAAAAAATTTTAGCATTAAAAAAAACTTATTTTGTCTAAAATTTTGTTCCTCAGAAAAAATCTTCTTTCAGTTCATATATTTGTTTTAAATTTAATTTTTAATAAAAAATATGTTTGGAACATATGTTAAAGAAGCTATTTTTTTTGAGGGTGTAGAAAACATGGAAATTTAAATTAATTAGGTTAGTCCTAATAACATAGAATATTACTCTTTTGAAGAAGCAATTACCGACAACTACCGACAAGTAACTGCATCCAATGTACGAATAAAAATATTTCCTTTATTGCACTGTTAGAAAAATATGTTTTTCATATGTTCCGATATAAACAAAATGTGTTTCGGGCACAATTTTAAAACACAATATATGTAAGTGCAAACATGTAATGTTTCTAAACTAACACTAAATGTTTGGGACACATATATTAATATGTTAGAATATATTATGTTTGGGGCATGAATGTTTCATAAAAATCATAAGTGTGAATGCAAACATATATAAATTTACAAATTTCGACTAAACATACATATGTTGTGATATTTTATTCAAAGCGACAAAGAGAGTATAGAGAAAGAAATAGAGATGGAAACCGGGAGAGTTGACGAAAGATATCAACATAACACAGCGAAAGAATCAAAAGAGAACAATTTCTGTGAAACCGCTTGTATGTTGCTTCGGAAAACTGTTTTATGATAAGGCCAACAATTTGACATGCTTAAGTCTAAATATTATTTAATTTGAATAAAGAGAATAGACATTCGGAACCAAGAGAATAGACATTTGAAAAATAAACAGCGTATGTTTGCACCTTGAGAGCAGCATTTTATGTATGTGTGGACATGTGTTTTGTTTATCATTTTGGCATTATGGGCACAATTTTTTTCTTGGTTCGTTAAAAGAAATCAGGGGTCTTCATAAAAATAACGAAAGGGCACTATTTATGCTCTTTTTAGAGTTGGGACAGTAAAATGAAATAAGGAGGAAATAGTGAAAAATTACACAGTAAAATGTATAAAAACAAAGGTTAGTTCCTCTTTATTAATAAGTAGTCCACGAGGAGTTGACGGACACCTTCAAATATAAAAGTGGGCATTAAGTTCGAGTTTTGCAGCTAAAACAATTTAAAAATTTTTTTTCTTTAAAATTAATTATTAAAGAAAAATAAAAGGCATTTTAGAGGGATGGTGTTAAATGCTAGTAAAAAACTGTTCACGCCTAACTAAATTTATGTTTATAGTATAAATCTATTTATGTATGTTTATAGTCGACTCCACGTTCTTCTTTTGTTAGAGTTTTTAAATTTTAAAGTTTTGTACCAAAAATAGTTTTTCGTTACAAAATTGTTATTTTTGCAATAAAAAAATAATAATTTATTCAAAAATCAGTCAATTTCGTTTATATCAAGCACTGTTACTGACTACACCCTCAAAAAAAGTCGCTTCTTTAACATATGTTCCAAACATATTTTGCAGGAAGCACATATATTATTGGATACTGCCGAAACATTAATATGCTTGTTTTATGTGAACATATTATATGTTTGGAAGCATTTTGAGCCAAAAATGTTATGCGCTTGCAAGAATTTTTCCCAAACACGATTGTGCTCATTCCCTAAGTTTCGAAGTTTCATTATAAATATAAATGTGTAAATTAAAAAAAAAAAGTGTTCGGTCGGAGCAGGAATTGAACCCACGACCCTTTGCATGCAAACCACTTCTCCACGTGGCAAACAAATGTATGTTTCTGTTAAATAATGTTATGTTTGCATGGGGTCGTGGGCGCTGCAAACTATGCTATATAAATGTTACTTATAACGATAATTATCTACTGGTGACTATAACAGCTACGTAGTCCAGTGGATAGTGTGTTGGCTTACAAACTGTATAGTCCTCGGTTCGATTCTCCGTGCAGGCGAAAGGTAAAATTTCAAAAATTTATAAAAGTGAATAATTTCTTCAACATTATTTGTATTACAGAAAAAGGTGCCAAGAACTAAAATATTTCGTGGAAGTGAAAATTACGGGTATGTTAGGCAATGAGCACAATCGTCTTTGGGAAAAATTCTTCCAAGCATATAATATTTTTGGGCTCAAAATGCTTCCAAACATATAATATGTTCACATAAAACAAACATGTTAATGTGTCGGCAGTATCCAATGATATATGTGCTTCTTGCAAAATATGTTTGGAACATATGTTAAAGAAGCGATTTTTTTGAGGGTGTGTATATCATAAGCCATAGTTTTGTGTAATATAATAATCATTTTGTGAAATAAAATACTGGTGTTTATAGAAATTTACTTGTTTTGTACACTGAAAAAACAGTGAACCCTTTTCCATTGCAAAATGAACAAAACTGTAGTAATATTGACCATGATTTAGCCCTTAAGATTTTTTTCAACTTGTCTAATTAATAATTCTCTTAAATTTTAGTTCATCTGTATTTTGGTTTACTTGCTTATTTTTGGGAAACCCGATAATTAAAATTGGTCAACAGTCTCTTTAAAATGTCGACAACTAAACTATTTTTAAATCAATCCTTCCACAGTACAGAGAAATTAAATCATACATTAAAATTAAACTTTCTTTAAGCAAAAGTACTTTATTATAAAAACTTATGATGAAAGTTCTTAATACAATGTTTTTTTGTGAATAAAAATTATGACCACGTGGAATAGAGAGTTTAATTTGAACTCGCTGTTTGGACATTTTGACTTATGCTTTTTTTATTCATCGTAGGTAATTTTTTCTTGCTGGAAAAAAAGGAAGCAATAATGAAAATTGTTAAAAATTAACAACATGTAATGAAATATAATTTTTTAATTCTTTATTTTAACTTGTAACTTACCATATTTGGGGGCATTTTATCAAATGGTTTAAGGAATTTAACTTTTCTTTGGAAAACGTATCTTATAGAGGTCTGCATCGAATAACTTTTCACTACATGTATGCAATTCGCTGTCGAATATAGTACATACACTGTCTTTCTCTCAGAGCGCAAGTAGTGAAGTGAAGAGAACACTTGCATGTCAAATACCACCAAGTACTTATCCGAAACAATATGTGTTCCGAAAAAAGGAACAATAAAAATGTAAGTACTTGAGAAAAAGTACAACATGGATTCGCTTCACTTCACGTGGTACCACAAGTATTGCTCAGTTATGTGCGAAGCAAAACTTTACATTATTATTAATCATAGATATGTATGTACGTTACATATTTCATATATTTATGTATGTCACACACTTAACTTAACGTTTGCTGTTCTTTATATCAATCCGAAATCATATATTATGGAGAGTAACTGTTTTCTTGTCATTCTGAAACTGCACGTGGTACATGGAGTACTCTATGAAGTTTTGTTTTCGCAACATACTCGACGTGATCACTCAGAGTACACTTCAATAAGAGAGAAAGAGGAATATGTATTTTTTGGTAGTGAAGACATCAGAGTAGCAACAAGAAGTTACTCGTGGCTTTTGGTGTTCATTAAAATGTGTACCAATTGTTTTGCGACTCTCTCAAATAGATGTACTCATTTAGCAAGTACACGTGTACTCTGCATTTACAAATGGAATTGTGCAGACCTCTAGTATCTTATAAAATTTGTACCTGAAACAATTAGAGAAATAATGAAGTATTCTATATAAACTCGTAAAACTGTGTTGTTATCGATGTGAAGGACCTGGTGTATTTATATCGCAATTGAGTTATTCTTTTTCCGCGATTGGATCTTGAAAACTGCAATCTCTCATATACATATTTTGGTTCAGAGGTATAGATAATTTTTTGAAGAAAAACGAGACATTTATACTTGATTAGGTTGTCCAGGCTCATGTCAAAAAGCTGATAAGCGAATGCAGATATTCGATCGTAACGTCTCTTGTTGAAGACATATCGTGCAATGGAGTTGTAAACTACGTTTAGTCTTTGCATATCGGCTCTATTACAATTTGCAAATATTCCTACTCCATGTAGAAGTACAGGAATCAGGTACGTTTTTGCTAATAGCATTCTGATTTGAAGAGGTGTTGAAGATTGTTGAGTTACGAAGCATGCCATAGGTTTTCGCAATGTTGTGTTGTATATGATTAGTCCAGGTTAGACGGTCGTTGAACGTTATACCGAGGTTTGTGGCGGATGAAACAATGTTTATTGCGGTGTGTTTTATATGAATATGTAGTTCCTGCGAAAGGTTTATAGCACTCTTGTGAATTACCAGACATTTCGACTTGGAAGGATTTATTTTCAATTCATTTCGCGCGGCCCAGTTTTCTATTCTTTCCAGATCATGGTTTATATCATTGATGCACTCGGTTAAATTCCTCATATATTTTTATTTTTTTTTTTTTTATTTTTATTATTTTCATCTATGGATTAAACCCTTACAGACTAACAGTAATATATTACATTATTAACATATCGTTTGTTAATATATCAAGTATTTAATAATAATGTTATCTTTTTCTTTACATTGTATTTCTCTTCTGACAAATCAAGATAATAATAAAATTTATTGAATTCTTTACAAAGACGGCGAAGTGGATCGATGTTTTCAAAGTTCGTTCGAAAGTATTCAATGTGGAGCAGTTCAAAGTTGCGGGTAGGTCTAAAGGGTACATTGAATGATATGCTGTTAATAAGGAAGTCAGATTTAAATCTTCCGTTAATTAAATCAACCATAAAACAGATATTCAGCATGGTACGTCTACTTTTCAGTGTAGGTAATTTGATGAGCGATAGTCTTTCTTTGTAAGACAGCAAGGTTTGAGGTGTCCAGATATTCCGACGTAAACAAAACAGTAAAAATTGTTTCTGAACAGATTCAATACGATTGCAATGAATTTGGTACTGTGGGTCCCAAATTACAGATCCATATTCCAGGATAGGACGCACAAGTGAAGTATATAAGTTTCTTGTAACAAATGGGTCAGAAAATTCCTTACTCCAGCGCTTGACAAATCCAAATGATCCATAGGCCTTATTTACAGTCATAGAAATGTGAGATCTAAAATTTAGCTTGCGATCCAAGATCTTTAAAGGATTCAACAGTTTCAAGCGTTGTGCCATTCAAGTTATAATTCGTGTCTATATAATTTAATCTATAAAAAGAGATATGCTTGCATTTCCTTATGTTCAGTTCCATCATATTTGATGAGCACCATCTGTACATGCTATTCAGATCAGATTGGAGTAAGGATTGGTCATCACTATTCCGAATAATCTTTATAATTTTAACATCGTCAGCATACATGAGAGTGTAACCATATTTAATGGCTGATGGAAGGTCATTTATAAATAAGCAGATCAATAGAGGGCCAAGATGACTGCCTTGTGGAACACCAGAAGGCACATGTATTTATTTTGAAATAATGTTATCAAATACTACAAATTGTGTACGATTCTTTAGATAACTTTCAAACCAGGATACCATTAATTCACTGAAGCCCATGCGATGCAGTTTGTACAGTAAAAGTGAATGGTTTACTTTGTCAAACGCCTCACTAAAATCAGTATAAATGACATCAGTCTGTAAACGATCTCTAAAGCCTTCATTAACCATTGTAGTCAATTCCAAGATATTTGTTATGGTCGAACAAGATTTACGGAAGCCGTGTTGTTTAGGCGATAGAAGGAGGAGACTTGATGATTCAAAATATCAGAAATAATTTTCTCCAACAGTTTTGTATATTTGTATATATGCACTAGCATAAATTTGGACGTCATCGGCATAGAGATGTATATTACAAAATCTTAACACATCAGGCAGGTCATTGACGTAAATACAAAATAGAAGGGGACCTAAGATAGATCCTTGTGGAATACCTCTTTGCGTAGGCAGTATACTTGATTTTGCGTCATTTACACAGACGGATTGCTTCCTCTCACTGAGGTATGAAGTCATAAGTCGGCATGCAGATTCATCAAAGTAAAACTGTTCTCTAAGTTTGGAAATTAAAATTGTGTGATTTACTATATCAAATGCCTTACTATGGTCCAGCAAAACGAGTATTGATACCATGGATTCATCCATTTTTGATCGTAGGTACTCAACCACGTCTGTAAGAACAGTAGTACAATTCCTTTGCTTAGGCTGCCCATTACATCTCTTTTAAAGAGAACATGTTCTCTTTTTGTGTTCGTATCTTTTTGTTCACTCTCTTTTTTTTTGGTGCCGTATATTTATGTCCAACGCTGTACTCTATTTAAAAAAAAATCCTAGATTGATGGAATTTTATTTATTTAGTAGGAATTCGCCACTATTGTTCGCCACTAATTGTTTACTGGGTTAAATCTGTTGACTAAAGGCCGGAACACAATTGCGACGTTTCGACGTACTGCGTAAAAATTAGAAATAGATGTAATTGAATGTAGGACGTAAATACGCCAATACGTTGTCGTCGTCAATTGTGGGCGAGATCATAGGAACATGTGTGCTTTATTTTTGACAGCGTATTTTTGAATTTATTCTGTTTATTTTTTAAGAAAATGTGATTCTTTTTGTTTTTTATTGTTTTATTATATTTTTTTCGTTGTTTCTATCATAAGAAACTTTTATTATTTTAATTTTAAATCAATAAAATTATTAATTATTTAATAAAGATTTTTTTATTGTAAACTCTTTTTTAGTTAAAATGTTCTCTTTTTTTAAAGCGAAAGTTCTCTTTTGAAAATTATTCATATGGAAACCCTACCTTTGCTCTCTAACTCCGGATTGTCGGTCTGTAAGTAAGTTATGAGATGTTATGTAGGTGTTCATTTGATTATACATGAGTTTTTCCAAAACCTTCGAAAGATATGGAAAGATAGAAATTGGACGGAATTCGTGGTTTGCTTTTGGTATTGGAATAATTTTAATAAATTTCGATTTAAAATGCATTTTAGTCTATTGGGAAATGGTAAATTTAAGTTATACTAATTAGACTGTTTTATGAATTTATACTATATATATTTATACTAATTACAACCAAATTGAATAAGAAAATAAATTCAAGTTCGGTTCACTTTTTCGCTCACGATGAAAATTATAGCGTCTTGAAATGAGCCGTAGTCAAAGGATGACGTTAATGTACAAAAAAAAAATAAGGATGACTGTCCAGGGTTAAATAAAATTACCAATTCACTATTAAATTACAAGCAAAGGAGTACTAAATTTTTCCAAATTTTTAAGGGGTTATTCTGAAATTAAATATTTGTTTTTTTACATTAAAAATATTACTGTTTAGTGGGGGCGTAAATTCCCACTAAATTTATATGGGGTTTTGATGGGGGTATATTTTTTGGTCGGTACAGACCTTTCTATTTTTCACTAAAAGTTTTGAGGTCGACTTTGACCTCTAAAAATGTCAATTATGTCCGTCCGATTTTACCACACTTTGCCTTGAATAATTAACACTTTTATGTTTGTTTGTTTTGTATTTAAAATGTTTTATTTATAATTTCACTTCAGTTTATTTTACGTTTGTTCACAATATAAAAGTTCATTGGTTTGCAAATGTAAGTTAATTTCGTTTTGTATATAAATATGTTAATGTCTATTTGTTTTCTTGTTGTTTGATCTATTAACGATTGATGTACGCGACCGACGCAATGGTTTAACGACTACTGATCTGTTGCATGCATTAGTTCTCACTCCTATGCGTTGGAGTGGTAAACAAAGCATGCAACGAAAAACAACAACAACAAAAGGGTCATACCGTTACCCTATGATTGCAGGCAAATGATTAGTTGAGAATGCAAAAAGAAGGTGCCAAAAATGAAGAGGTCGTTGATTTGAATGTCATATGGATTATTGGAAGTATGAATTGTATATTAGGGTGGGTCGTGCTTTTGTTAGTAAAAAATTGAATATGTAAAATATTGAAAAGAAATACAATAGACATTGAAATAGAAAACAAATGAATGTTAAATAATCAAAATAAGACAAAATAAGATTTTAACTAATTCAAAACAAATTAAGGAAATAATTCTATAATTTGAAACTTTGCAATTTTCTTTGGAACAATTCATGGTTTAATGTCGTTCGACATTAAACAATTACATTGGTATTTAAATTAATTAAATAATAAGGTATTAAAAGCCTGTAGTAAGGCATTAAAAGCCTGTAATTTTGATGATAAAAAAGTCATAAAAACGTAAATATTCTTGTTGAAAGAAAGAAAACTTACCAATTCCCTATTTTTTAAATTTGTTCAAATCCATCTGGAGTTGCTCTGAAATTAAATATTGTCTTTACAATAAAGAAAAACATTAAACTGGTTTCTAAAAAAAATTAATTAACAAATAATAATATGCATACAAAATATTCTTTTTAGAAGAAAGCCATATTAAAAAAATACTTACCAATTTATGACTAAACTATACGCTGAGATATAACAAAAAATTTCCAAATTCATCTGGAATTGTATATTAATTTTTTACATAGAATAATAAAAATTTCAATACACTTTCAATTTCAACATATTTTCCTAAATATTCTTAATAACTTTTTTCTAAACTACCGATAAAATATTTATAGCTTTCATTTAAAAGGTTTAATAAACAAACACCAATATATGTCTCAAAAATCCAAAATATTCCATGCCTTTATATTCCCTTGTTGCATACCTGGTTAAAAGATGCAACAACCCACGCCAACGCCAACTATACAACTGAAGCATGCCAAACAAAACCAAGCAAAGCCAAAACATTCCTACAACAACAAAAACACATGTCCCTTTATTGAAAACAACACCTCAACCAGCCAAATAAACCATCCGCGAATAACAAACACACACAAACCACTAAATGAACAAAATAAAAAACAACCCCACGCTCATGTATACACAACAAAACTCAAGCAACATCATCTTTACATTAATCACATTTCACTATGCCGATAAAGATCTCTGTACTATGCATTAGTTCATCGCATCTGCTGACAATTTACTCTAAGAATAATATTCGTAAAGGCACACCAGTTTATGAACGATGAAACGTTTAACTTAAAATTTGCAAAAACTTCATGAAATGTTATCTACCATTTTTGACGAAAATGTGCATAAATTTAATTACATGTGAACTAAAAATATTTCATTGGGTAATTTTCTATCAACAATTATTAACTATAGGAATTGTCTCTAAGAAACTGCTATCCACTTTCAAGTTCATTTTTCGTACAAAAATATTTTCTCATACAAAAAAATCTTATAGTAAATTGCACTTATTATTTGGAAGGTACTTTACATTTCACAAGTAGTTTTATAGCATGACAAACGAATTTTTTATGGAAATTTCCATCGTATTTTGTAGGCCATGAACTAAAAGATTGCTACTTAGAATTTGTAAAATTTCCTTTCGAGTAGTTAATTTTCGTTGCAGATACGAAAAATGAACTAAAATTCTGGAAAATTCTTGTAATAAATTATTGTAAAAATCTTCTTTAATTTACGAGACACTTTTTTTTCTGTGTACGAAAAATTTCTAAGTTGTATATAGGCTTGTTGTACCTTTGATTCCTCAATTTCTCTACTTTTTTGAAAATTATACTTACAAACAGTAGTAATAATGAACTAAAATACGATGCAATACATGAACTAAGTTATAAGAAAATCATGAACTTATCTAGATGAAAAAAATCTTTGGCGCCAAATCATGGTCATTCTTACTATGGCTTAGTTAATTTTTCATAAAAAATAGTAAACTTTTTTTCGGTGTATTAACTACTTTTTATTCTGCTTTATCTAAAATTTTCAATGTGAGGAAAACTACTCCAACTTATAATAAAAAGGGAAATAAGCCATCATACGAATCGGTAGTGTGGTTAAGTTAATTTTACTACAAACATTTTTTCATACAAAAATTCTTCTTAGTAAACTGTCCACATTTCGTAGTAAGATTTTTATATTGCCTATGTATTTTTATAATACAATCAACGCTGCACTAACTACGGTGTTGGAAATTTAATTAAGGAAAAATCCTTTTCGTAGTTAGTGAATTAAAAAACATTTACTTTTTTTCTGTGCAGTTATTTTTTGTGTGTGCTTTTAAGTCGAAGTTAAGCAATATAGAACAAACACGACATAGCGGTAAATATTTAGAGTAACATTTTTTCTCAGAGAGAGCACATATGTTGATCTAAAAAAACAAAAACAACAAACTTTTGTAATGTTAATAAACATTCGAGATATTGGCCGTCAGACACAGGGTCATAGGGGTGTCCTATTCATGTGGCGGGCAGTGTAGTTCCAAAGACAGTTGCCACAGACAATAGTCGGTTGTCCTAACAAACTTCATTCAATCGTCGAACGGAACGGACGTGTTTTTTAATAGCAGATAAAATCATCGTAATAAGTACCCACTACGAATTTCAAGTGTGGTGGGATATTAGGCCACCATGCCGAAAAATTCAAAGACGTCCACTGGGTTGATAACTTCAGGGCCCAGTGGACGGGTATCGACTGGAGTTATAAATTTGGGCAATGACCAAGAGTTAGGCCCAATTAGTCGACAGGTGGCGACACTTTGACAAGTCGAACCTTTTCTAAGGTGACGACATCAAAAGGAGGCAATCCCTCTCGAAAGAGATTCAAGGAACGAAGAAATGCTTTGTTTATCCTAAAGAAATTAGGGTCAGTCGACCCAAGCACGTTGTCGGCTAAACAAAGCGATTCCTTAAAATGGGATCAAGGAATTCTTGAAGCTGGAAAAAGGGAACGATCACCGGATGAGCTGCAATCCTCTAAACGGGATCAAAGATCATTTGCCTCAGTTGCAAAAGACAGCCTTGTGATGGGTACTATTAATAAAGGAGCATTGGACGGTATGATTCCAAGGCAAAAATGGGGGGAAATTGAGAACGCGATGTCTGGTGTCTACTCAGAGGTGCGAAAAAAGTTTCCCGGACCAAGTCCTCGACGGCAAGATGCTGGATGGTATCAAGGACGATATAAGTTAATAGCTTTTGCAGACCAGAGGTCTATGGATTGCTTTAAAGCTGCATTGATGCTAATTGGTGAAGTTTGGGAAGGAGCCGCTTTGGAGTTAGTCGATAAAAAAGACATACCGGCTAAACCTAGAGCACATGCATGGATACCGGCAAACCCTCCTGATCCTGAGTCAATACTAGAGAGACTAAAAGAATGTAACCCAGATATTCCAACCGCCGATTGGAAGGTTGGTCGTTTGGATGAGGTGGATGGACCAAGACGACATGCGGTGTTTATATTAAACATAGAGTCGCTGCCACATCTAGTCCAGACCCAAGGACGCGTAAGTTATGGCTTTCATGATATCCATATGAAGGTATACAAAAGCGATCAGCCAAAGGATACCGAAACGGACAAGCCTCCGGTAGAGTCAGCAGTGAAAAAGTCTCCTAGCGAAGCCGAAGGAGACATAAAACCTGCAGACTATGGCGAAAATCATATGCGGGAAGTTTCTACAGGCTCAAGCCTCACCAAAGCTGAACCGCGGATTGTTTCGAGAGTCACCGAGATCTGTGAAGAGGAAGCCCTTGATGACTCAATTGAAGCGGCTGATGTGACGGTGGTTGAAAATTTGGATGGTTCTACGGTTCCTCCAGATAAATCTTCACCATTGTAAGGCCGCTTGTGCTGCCTTAAAAGTTCTCCTGATGAAAGGAGACATAGATATAGTTCTTATTCAAGAACCATACATATATAAGAACAAGATCTGTGAATTAAGCACTCCGGGTTTCAAACTTTTGCATAATACCGGTAACGATATAAATCGAGCATGTATAATTGCTAAAAACGAACTAAACTTGTTTCTGCTTCCTTCATTGAGCAATGCAGACACTGTCGTAGCCAGTCTAGAGATATCCACATGCAAATATTGGGTATCTTCGGTCTACATGGGACATGATAGGGATATGCCACCCTGTGCCGTTAAGACCTTAGTTGAGGAGTCACTAAAAACAAAGACAAAACTCATTATGGGATGCGATGCAAATGCACATCATAGTATTTGGGGAAGTAGTGATACTAATGCAAGAGGAGAGTCGCTAATAGAGTTTATTTTGCGTACTAACCTGGTAGTTTGCAATAAGGGAGATGCACCAACCTTCGTCACCAGGAACAGACAAGAGGTTTTGGACGTAACGTTGACCTCTCCGGAACTGAATGATAAGATATCTGAGTGGCAAGTTTTGAGGGAACATAGCTTCTCAGATCATCGCTACATCAGTTTCAGATTGGCTGTTCGTACTTCAAAGACCATATTTCCGCCAAATGTTAGGAAAGCTGATTGGAATAGGTATAGGGAATCGTTCAATTTGATGATACCGGAAGTGCCGGAGACAAATATGAGCACTGTGCAAGATATCGAACACGCAGTGGAGCGGATTACTAAGGCCTTCAACATGTCACTGAAAGCTGCATGCCCTAGAGGAAAGCCAAGGGGAAAAAATCGGCCGCCATGGTGGACTACGGAGTTAAGTAATATGAGGAAATCCTGCAGGAAGCTCTTTAACAAAGCAAAGTCCACAAGAGCTCCGGAGGATTGGGACACTTACAAGATGAATCTGAGAGAATATAAACGAGAACTGAGAAGGTCTCAACAAAACTCTTGGGATGATTACTGTAGCAGTATTGAGAATACGTCAGAGGCTTCCAGACTACGGAAGGTACTAGCATCCACTAACACCGCTCCAGGTTTCATTAAAACATCGGAGGGAAATTGGACAACGTCCAGTGAGGAGACGTTGGAGGTACTTTTGGACACACACTTCCCTGGAAATCAGACGGTTGAACCATGTTCCGGCGGTGTAACAGAGGCTCAGCGATCATTTCCTATCGAGGAAATTGTGTCGGAATCTAGAATAAAATGGGCCTTAAATAGTTTTGGACCATTCAAATCCCCCGGACCTGATGGAATTACTCCGGCGGAGTTACAGGCAGTGGCTGAAAGAATTATCCCCTGGTTGACTGTGATATATAAACAATGTGTAAACTTAGCATATATTCCAGAAAAGTGGAGGGAAACAAAAGTCGTCTTCATACCTAAAGCAGGAAAAGCCTCTCACTAGATTGCGAAGGATTTCCGACCAATCAGCTTATCCTCATTCCTACTTAAGACCCTGGAGAGGATGATAGACATGTATCTTAGAACTAGCGTGGATTCAGGTTTGCTCTCGAAACGACAGCATGCATACTCGAAGGGCAGGTCTACTGAGACCGCATTGCATGAACTGGTCAGCTTTATTGAAAGCTCACTATCTGTCAAAGAATACACAATCGTGGCGTTTCTAGACATCGAAGGGGCGTTCAATAATGTCCATCCGAGCTCGATATTAAATGGACTGAAAACTCTGAATGTTGATCCAGGTATACTTAGGCTGTTAGACGAACTTCTAATGAAGAGACGTATTTCAGCCACACTAGGGCAAGCAAACATACAAAGGTATGTGAACAGAGGCACTCCCCAAGGAGGAGTTCTATCACCTCTTCTTTGGAATGTTGCTATAAACAACCTTTTGGTTTCTCTAGAAAAAGAAAGGATAAAAGTAGTGGCATACGCAGATGATGTGGCGCTAGCAGTCAGGGGAAAATTCCCATCCACAATCAGATATATTATACAGAGAGCTCTCCGGATGACTGAGAAATGGGCGAAAGATAATGGTCTTGGTGTAAATCCAGCAAAGACAGAAATAGTCATGTACTGCAAAGATCGAAAAACTCCCACGGTTAGGCCCATTTCCTTAGGGGGTACTGAAATTCCCTTTGGTGAGTGTGCAAAATACCTTGGCGTTATTTTGGACAGGAAGCTGAATTTTAGGCATAATATTGAAGAGAGGGCGAGAAAAGCCACGGTAGCTTTGTACTCGTGCAAAAAGGCAATAGGGAAAAAGTGGGAACTAAGACCAACAATTGTGCATTGGCTATACACGGCAGTGGTTAGACCTATAATGCTATATGGTGTTGTAGTCTGGTGGCCGGCACTTCAGAAACCGACTTGTTTAGATAAAGTTCAGCGTATGGCGAGCTTATGTATCTCAGGCGCATTTAGTAAGACAGGAACAGACTCCCTTAATGTCATGCTACATCTATTGCCTTTAGACATTTTGGCCAAACAGTCAGCTGCAACAACGGCTGTGCGGTTGCGCGAGCTATCGCTATGGTCGGTAAAAATGTACGGTCATAGTTCGGTCCTCAAAGTAATGCCAGATGTGCCTAACGTAGTGGATTACACCCTGGCAAAACCACTTTTCGACAAAAAGTTTGAAACTCTAATTCCCAACAGTGAGGCGTGGTGTACACAGACCCCGGGGAATAAAAGATATATAGATTTCTATACTGATGGCTCCAAATTGAATGGACAAGTGGGGTTCGGAGTATATTCTAAAGATCTGGAAATTCGAATAGCGAAAAGATTACCTAATCACTGTAGTGTTTTTCAGGCTGAAATATTGGCAATAAGAGAGGTGGTGAATTGGCTGAGAAGTAATGTTCCAACAAATATTGGCATTAATATATACTCAGACAGTCAACCTGCAATAAAATCCTTGGACTCTGTGTTCCTTAACTCAAAAACGGCCATAGACTGCCGCATATCTCTCAACGAGATGGCTGAGCAGTACAATATTCACCTAATATGGGTACCTGGTCATAGGAACATACCGGGGAACTGTGAAGCAGATGTGTTAGCAAGGCTAGGAACTACCTTACATATTCCAGGGGAACTAGAATCTGTTGGTATGCCTCTGGCCACCTGCAAGCTCTTACTGCGTGAGAAGGCTGTTATGATGGCCAATATTCGATGGGAAAATTGCAAGGGTTGTAACGACACCGCACACTAGATATGCTAGTGTTCTCAAGGCGTCAGATAGCACTCCTAATATCTGCTATAACGGGTCGCTGCCTGATAGGCGAATTTGCAAAAACTATAGGTGCCAATTATAATGACTATTGTATAAGCTGTCATGACGTGGAGGAAAAGGAATCAATTAAACACCTCTTGTGTGAGTGTCCTGCTTTTTGTGTAAGGCGTAAGCGAATTTTAGGAGCATATAGCTTTAGATTACTGGCTGACATGGAAAACGTTAACTTAAGCAGTTTGTTAATGTTTTTGGAGCAATCTGGTTGGTTCCACAAAAGTAAATAATAGAGAAGGTTCAGTGGTTAAAACTAGAAGTGCCCATATGTAATAGGTACTTTTAGTTAAATGTGGTATCACAATGGACTGAATAGTCTAAGTGAGCCTGAAATTTAATCGGGCTGCCACTTTAACCTAACCTAACCTAACCTACGGATCCTCCAGATAAATCTTCACCATTGTAAGGCTGCTTGTGCCGCCTTAAAAGTTCTCCTGATGAAAGGGGACATAGATATAGTTCTTATTCAAGAACCATATGTTTATAGAAACAAAATATGTGAATTAAGTTCCTCGGGGTTCAAACTATTGCAGTATACTGGTAATGATGTAAATCGAGCCTGTATAATTGCTAAAAACGAGCTCAACTTGTTTCTGGTTCCTTCAATGTGCAATACAGACACTGTCGTTGCCAGTTTAGAAATAGCCAAATGCAAATATTGGGTATCTTCGGTCTACATGGGACATGATAGGGAGATGCCTCCATGTGCCGTTAACACCTTAGTTGAGGAGTCATTGAAAATAAAGACAAAACGCATTATGGGATGCGATGCAAATGCACATCATAGTATATGGGGAAGTGGTGATACTAATGCAAGGGGAGAGTCGCTAATAGAGTTTATTTTGCGTACTAATTTGGTAGTTTGCAATAAGGGAGATGCCCCAACCTTTGTTACTAAAAACAGGCAAGAGGTTTTGGACGTCACCTTGGCCTTGCCAGAACTGAATGAAATGATATCTGATTGGCAGGTTTTAAGTGAACATAGCTTCGCAGATCATCGCTACATCAGTTTCAAATTTATACACTGATGGCTCCAAATTGGATGGACAAGTGGGTTTCGGAGTATATTCTAAAGATCTGGAACTTCGAATAGCGAAAAGATTACCTGATCACTGTAGTGTTTTTCAGGCTGAAATATTAGCAATAAGAGAAGTGGTGAATTGGCTGAGATGTAATACTCCAAGCAATATTCGCATTGATATATACTCAGACAGTCAACCTGCAATAAAATCCTTGGACTCGGTGTTCCTCAACTCGAAAACGGCCATCGACTGCCGCAAATCTCTCAATGAGATGGCTGAGCAGCACAATATTCACCTAATAGGGTGCCTGGCCATAGGAACATACCGGGGAACTGCGAAGCAGATGAGCTAGCAGGGCTAGGAACTACCTTACATATACCACGGGAACTAGAATCTGTTGGTATGCCTCTGGCTACCTGCAAGCTCTTACTGCGTGAGAAGGCTGTCATGATGGCAAATGTTCGATGGGAGAATTGCAAGGGTTGTAACGACACCAAGCAAATATGGCCCCATTTAAATTTAAACCGCACACTAGATATGCAAATGCATTCATATTGTGCACATTCGTTTCGTTTCGTTTCATTTCATTTTTTTATTTAACAAACACAACATTTGTTTGCCACGTTGAGCAATGGTTAGTATATCCGCCTTGCATGCAAAGTGTCGTGGGTTCAATCCGCTCCGACCGAACACCAAAAAAATTTTTGTTTTAATTTACGCATTTATATGTATATTATATTAAATTTTTATAATGAAACTTCGAAATGTGGGTGAGTAAAGGTTTACAGTCAGAAAAGAACAGAGCTTGATTTAAACGAAATGGACTGAGTATTTGGATAAAGTATTTTTTTTTTTTCAAAAATAACAATTTTGTTACAACTGTTTTTGTTATAAAAGTTTGAAATTTTGGAAGGAATTCAAAAACTCTACCAAAAGAAGAACGTGGAGTCGAATATAAACATACATACATAATTTTATAATATACACATAAAAACAGCATCCTTTGTCACATGCTGTTTTTTTCAAATGTCTATTCTCTTTACTCCGAATAAATACTCATTCTAATATTCAAATTAAATAATATTTAGACTTAAAGGGTGATACGGTCAAAATTTGGTCAATATAAACTTGACGTATTTCTTTCAATTTTGCATTTAAAAAACCTGAACATCCCTCATATTGAAGGTGTGTGTGTGTGTAGAATGGTGCTCCATCGCGAAAATCCGAGCTACTCGCACGCAAAGCTGGCAAAATCGCTAAAAGTTGCCAAATCAACCGTTACAAATGCAATTAAAGTGTTTGGGGAACGTTTGTCGACAGCTAGGAAGTCTGGATCGGGGGGAAATCGAAAACCGGAAGCCGCTGAGACGACAAAGAGAGTTGCCGGTAGTTTCAAGTGAAACCCTAACCTCTCTCTCCGAGATGCCGCAAATAAGATGGGTGTATCGTCTACAACCGTGCATCGAGCCAAAAAACGAGCCGGACTATCGACTTACAAGAAGGTAGTGACTCCAAATCGCGATGATAAACAAAATACGACGGCTAAAGCGCGATCCCGGAGGCTGTACACGACGATGCTGACGAAGTTTGACTGCGTGGTAATGGACGACGAAACCTACGTAAAAGCCGACTACAAGCAACTTCCGAGACAGGAGTTTTATACGGCAAAAGGAAGGGGAAAGGTAGCAGATATTTTCAAGCACATAAAACTGTCAAAGTTCGCAAAGAAATATCTGGTTTGGCAAGCCATCTGTACCTGTGGCTTGAAAAGCAGCATTTTCATAGCTTCCGGGACTGTCAACCAAGAAATTTACGTGAAAGAGTGGTTGAATAAACGTCTGCTGCCTTTCCTGAAGAAACACGGTTGTTCCGTACTGTTTTGGCCGGATTTGGCATCTTGCCATTACGGTAAAAAGGCCATGGAGTGGTACGCCGCCAACAACGTGCAGGTGGTTCCCAAGGACAAGAACCCTCCCACCAGGCCAGAGCTCCGCCCAATTGAGAAATACTGGGCTATTGTCAAGCGGAACCTAAAGAAGACCAAAAAAACAGCTAAGGACGAGCAGCAGTTCAAGGCAAACTGGCTTTCTGCGGCGAAGAAGGTGGACAAGGTACAAAATCTGATGGTAGGTGTCAAGCGCGAGGCCCAGCAATTCGGATTTGGAAAAGCGAAAGCCTAACTGAATATTTTTCCTGAATTTTATACTAATTGAACTTGAAACAGAAATTTAATTTGATTTTTTAAATAAACGATTTCACCGATTTACACGCGTTTTCCCTTGACCAAATTTTGACCGCATCACCCTTTAAGCATATCAAATTTTTGGCCTTATTAACATGCCAAGTGCATAGCCAAAACAAATGAACTCACAGTTTTCCGAAACAACATACAAGCAGTTTCACAGAAATTGCTCTCTTTTGATTTTCTCGCTGTGTTATGTTGATATCTTTCGTCAACCCTCCCGTTTTCCATCTCTATTTCTTTCTCTATAATCTCTCTCTATCGCTCTCTGAATAAAATATCACAACATATATATGTTTACTCGAAATTTGTAAATTTATATATGTTTACATTCACACATATTATTTTTATGAATCATTCACATATGTGTCACAAACATTTAGTAGTAGTTTAGGAACATTACATGTTTGCACTTAAATATATTGTGTTTAAAAATTTTGCCCGAAACACATTTTGTTTATATCGGAACATATGAAAAACATATTTTTCTAACGGCGTACAAAGCGTGCAAGCTTGCAAGCTGGCATTTAATAAACTTGTTTATACTAAAGCCATCTCAAAAACTTTATTACAATACAGAACACCATTGCACTTTCTTCATCTGATCACTATGAGATCATTAAGACCATCAGCGATATACACGGACGAAAAAGGCTGTTTTTCATACGTTTGGGTGTAAAAATTATATGTTTGGAACTCAAATTTTTTTAACACAGCATATAATGTTCATAAGCATGTTTGGGACATATATGTTATTATGTTAGAACATATTATGTTAGAAATAGCCTATAAACATATGTGTGATACCTAGAGAGTAGAGGTGTGCGCGTGAAATTGACGTGACATACGAAATCACGTGAGTCGAGAATAAAATCTGAAAGAACTCTCGTGAATGTGCGTGAGTGGGACTAAAACAAATATGTCGTGTGCAGAGAATGAAGCCGCCGAGTCGCGCCGCCTAATTTAGCCTCCGCCGACCAGTTTTTGCCAGTCGAAGCCTCCGCCGAATATGTAGACTCATCCCGACTCAAAATGAACCGCCAATTGATCAAAATATTGATTTAAATAAAAAAAATATTAGTAATTGTTTTATTTTTTATCAAAATGTTTGACTTTCCACCCAAAATCCGTCAGTATAAGTTGCTATAATAATTTTGCAAAAATTTAGCTCCGAAAATTTGAATGAAATGTAAGTTAGATTGTAAGATTGGTTGTACAACTATCTCATTACCATACGAATAACTTTAGATAGATTTTATAATGGATAATTGGATAATAGACAAATTTATATTGGCTTAGCCATCAAGCCGGAGGCAAAAAATTAGTGTCAGCCGCCGCCGACAAAAATGGGTCGTCTTCATTCTCTGGTCGTGTGTGAGTAATAAAATCGGTTCGTGAATGTGCGTGAATCAAATTTCTGCAAAATTACGTTCACGAAAAAAAGATTTAATTCTTACTTACGTGTATATGTTATCTGAAATTAACTATATTTTATATATGCATTTTGTTACCTTTACTCATTTCCGGTTGGAAAATTTCGTGAGTCTCGTGAATTTGTCGTGAGTCAGGTGAATAGTCGTGAATCTTGCGTGAGCGTAAATATGTAAAAGTAGTTCGTGCGTGAGTACTGCTTTTCATTTCGTGAATGTGCGTGAGTGACTACGACACTTATCGTGCGTGAATAAATATTTGGCTTCGTGAGTGAAATTTCACTGACGCGCACACCTCTACTAGAGAGTATGCTGCAAGTAAAAGAATGGAAGTAACCAATTGGTGCCTTAAAAACATATAAACACAAAGAAAATTTCATTACAATTTTTTCTATCAGTGTATGCCTAAGGTGAAACATAATACGTTTGAACTAGAGGTGGGCACGTGAGTAATAGTTTACTCACGCTCACGCACACTCACGACTGAAAAATCATACTCACGCACGATATTTTTTAGTAGGACTCACGCTCACGCACACTCACGAAAATAAAATTTGTACTCACGCACACTCACGCACGAAAACGTCGCGACTCACGAAAAATATCGTGACTCACGAATAATTTTATGATTAATTTACCTTTCCGAAGTGTCTGAAAACATGAGCATTATGAAAATCGAGAGTGTTATTAAACTTTTAACATCACGAAAATTTTCGTGATTCACGACAATTTCATGTCACGTGCACACCTCTAGTTTGAACAGTACAAACAATATTTTGTTTGGTCCAAACCTGAAAATATATATGCATGAAGCAGAATGTGTTTGGGGTATATGTTACAGAAGCGATGTTTTTTGAGGGTGCAGTAACTGAAAAAAAACAACAACCATTTGATTAAGGGGAAGACTAACTTGCGTTACTTCAATTCCTATCCCAATGAGATTAAAGAAATGTTCCAAAGGTCAAAGCCAGAAAAAATGGTAAAACCATAGAACAAAACAAACAAGAAGAAAACTATAAAGTGATAACTACCGAGCTCCAAAACAACAAAATGTCACAAAATTTAATGAATTTAGCGCCAACCAAATACTCTAGTTATAGATTATAGAAAACTTCTAAACATTTTTAAGAATCTCGATGACAAAATTGCTCCGAACATTTCCCAAATATTTTCACACCATTAGAAAGTTCCACTAACTGGGCTTTAAATAGAATCAATAAAATATACAGATTCTCAATTTTGGGAAAACTACTGTTAAAAGGACTGCAACCGTTCATTAAATTAATGTCTGAACATCAATTTAGCTGCAGGAGCCAGCGTTCGTACTTAATATGTACTAGATTTGCAGATGATACTGCGTTACTCTGCAAAAAAAAAAAAAACAACTATGACGGACACCATTTTGATTGCATTCAAAATTTATAGTATTTCGAATTTTATTTTACTAACGAATATTTTTTAACTTAATTTCATATTTGCCATTAGGCCGGTATTAAGTTGGCATTATCTCGCTAAAAAAGGCATCACGGTTACTTTTCTTTCATAATTAATTTTAAAGAAAACAAACTTTTTCAAATGTTGTTTGGATCATTCACCACTAAGTTATAATACCATTTACCAAAAAAGTTATATTGTTAATCTGCTTTTAGCGGAAAAAATCGAACTTAATACCCACTTTTCTTTTTGAAAATGTCCGTCAACTCCTCTTGGTCTACTTATTAATAAAGAGGAACTAAACTTTTTTTATGAAGATCCTTTTGTAATTTTTATGTATTTTTCACTGTTTTATTTTTTAATTTCCTCTGTCTAAATATTTTGACTTACTACGTTTTCCGATTTGTCTTCTAAGTTTGTTCCGATTTGACGAACTTAGAAGAAACCCAGCAAAAACTATCATTACACGGTAATCTTTTAGGTAAGCCTATTTAAAAATTAATAATCACTTATTAATTATCATCGCTCCAGATTACATTTACATACGCATGTCCTAGGAGGAAAGTACTTCTCCACAGGCATACCTTCGGGCGTGAAATAAGAAATGCTTTTAAAACATATAATCACCTAATATGTATTCACTTATTCGTAGATATACTAAAGTTTGCAAAATAGCCACTTATTGTCTCAGGCAACCAAATCTCGAAAAAATTGACTTCTATGGCCGATTACAATGGATCAAAATATGGCGAGTAATGCTGTAATATGAATATTACTTGAATAGAAACGAATATTGTAGAAATAAACAAAAATGTAACAAATCATCTAAATAAGATTACACGCAAATTAATTTCACACTTTAAATATAAATAAATGTAGGTTGTTTAAGGGAGTTGGATTCGTCAATAACCTTATAATATACAGAGAACCCACCAGGAAGAACATTTTTCGCTAATTTTAGAAAATGTAAATTATTTCTAGAAAATTTTAACTAAACAGTATTACAAACGCTGGCATCACCCCGATATCACAAAAATAAGTAAAAGTTTTTCGACAAATTCAAGAAAATTTATCAGACATTATTAATTGTTTTCACTTGTTGAATAAAATTTTGTTGTTTGAAGGAAAAAATTGTAGTTCAAAATTATAAGAATGTCTTTAGTGCCATACTAAGTTCAAGATGGGCACATTTGTAGTAAAATTTAGAAATTTAAAGAAATAACGAACTATTTTGTGAGAAGTACGAATTTAGTAAATCTTTATGCTTCATTTGTGTAGTTTTTTCCGTTTTTTAGTTCATTTAACTAACGTACGCTAAATATTATAAAACTCAAGGAAACTTTCTCCAAACATAATAATTCCACGAACTAAAATAATGTTAAATTGGCTTTAGTGAAATAAAGGGTTCACTTTTGAGTGTATCTAATAGCCCATTACAATTGTCATTACAACCCAGCAAAAAATTTGGAAGTTCTTCTTAAGGCACAACTTTAAAAGAACTTCCAAAAATGGCCTCCCAAAGATGTTCTTTATTTTAACTGCACAGGAAAAAGACTGTTTTTCATATGTTTGGCTATAAACATTATATGTTTGGAACACAAATTTTTAAACACAATATTTTTGAGAGCAAGCATATCATGTTCATAAACTAGCATAACATGTTTGGGACATATATGTTAATATGTTAGAACATATTATGTTTGGGACATAAAATGTTTGTAAATATAATATGCTTGGATGCAAACATATATTAATTTAGAAATAGCCTATAAGCATATATGTGTTTAGTAGCTTGGAGCGCTATTTAACAGGGAGCGATATTGAATTAAGTTGGTGGTTGTTGCTTGTTATTACAAAATTAACATTTTATTTTTCCTTGGGCAATTGATCAGCTACTTCTTTGATCCTTACAAACTGTGTGGTCCGCTGTTCGAATCCCTGTCCGGCAAAAGGTAAAATTAAAATAAAAAAAATCATAAAATTGAATAATTTCTTCTACAATGTTTGTATTACAGAAAAAGGTGCTAAGAACTAAAAAATCTCGTGGAAGTGAGAAAGATGTGGGGGAATATACAATTAGGCAGAAACAAAATTTTGAGCATTCAGGTCGAAAACATATGTTGTTAGCACCTATATTACCTGTTTATTTCCATACTTCATTATGATTGTAAATATATAAATAAATAAATAAAATTTTGAGCACAATATTGTTTGGGAGAATTTTTTTAAGCATATAATATTTTTGGGAGCAAAATGCTTCCAAACATATTATATGTTCACATAATAACATATTGTTTTTTGGAAGACAACATTATTGAATTTGGATGCAAAAATACAAAATGTTTGGAACTTAGACTACCCAAACATATATTGTTTAGACCAATATGCTTTCAAACATATTATATATTGGAAGAGATCAAACATATAAATGTTTGGGCAATACCCAAAAATGTATATGCTTGAAGCAAAATATGTTTGGGAGTATATGTTACAGAAGCGATTTTTTGTGAGGGTGTGGTTCTTTTCATATTTTTAATGAAAAATTTAAATTTTTTTTTGTTTCAAATAGGTTAAAAACAGATTAAGAATTAATAAAATGGTACAAATTATTTAAATTTAGCCGAAAAAATGCTAAGTCCTTTCTAGAAAAATTGCGAATTTTTGAAAATATTTGATGGCAAACGTTCCAGACAAGCGTTATAATGCATGAAAAATCATAAAAAATGTAAAAATTGTTTATTTGTCAAAATATCACAAAATTTCTTAATTCACATCCAAAACATTGAATTCGCCTCACACCTTAAGAAGTGATGCAAATTCAGTGCAGCGGCTGTTGAAATGGTGGACATCCGTCCTATGACAAGCCCATGTTAAATTCATCGCTTCTGCGTCAATTTGGCACCACTTCCGGATCCAAAAAGAACTCTTTCACTACTTTTTTTGGCAACGTTTTTTTTGCTGGGAAGTTAGCCGTTATAGCTCACCGCAATGTAATGCAACGCGTAATGACAACTTTATTCCTGGTAATGCCAATTGCAATGAGATGTGGTTACATTGTTTTTGCTGGCAAAATTGTTTTTGTTTAGCTTCCACTTATAAAATAATATTTATGCAGGGTATTTCCAAATTTTTATTGGATAAATGAATGGGCTGTTAAAAAATATTGATATTTCCCAAAAGGTAAAGAATCCTATGATTCGCCCTGTTCAAAACATTTGCAAGTACCTAGCACCCTGAACCTATTTTGAAAATGATAATATTTTGCAGTTTTGGTTGATACCACGGAAGGCTACCTTATGCTATACTTTAGTGAGATTTACAGTCGGAAAAGAACAGTGCTCGATATAAATAAATGGACTGAGCTTTTGGATAAAATATTATTTTTTTTTAATTACAAAAATAAAAATTTTGTAACAAAAAATGGTTTTGGTATAAAAGTTTGAAATTTTCGAAAAAATTGAAAAACTCTACCAAAAGAAGAACGTGAAGTAGAGTATAAACATACATAATTTTACAATATACACATATATTTATTTAGGCTATTTTTTACTAGCATTTAACACCATTTTAAATGCATTTAAAATTTCTCGTATTTTGAAATACAAATAAATATGAATAGTTATTAACGAATAATTTTGTACTTAATTTAATTTTTACCTTTAGGGCCGTGATTAAGTTGGCATTACCGCTCTAAAATGGCAATGTTATCACGTTTTCTTTTATAATTCATTTTAAAGCAAATAAACTTTTTCAATTGTTGCTTTGGATCGAGTTTTGTCGCTAAAATGAAAAATAATTTTAGCGGCAAAACTGAAACTTAATGCCCGCTTTTATTTTTGAAAGTGTACGTCAGCTCATCTTGGCCTACTTATTAATAAAGGGGAACTAAAATTATTTTTTTTTTTTCTGAAGATCCGTTCGTAATTTTTATATGTTTCCACTGTTTTTGTTTTAATTTCCTTTCTTGCTAAATATTTTGACTAACTCGTTGTGCGTTCCAATTTCTTTTGACGAACCAACAAAAAATGTGCCCATAATGCCAAAATGATGAGCAAAACACATGTCCGTCCACACATACTTAAATTGCTGCTCTCAAGGCAAAAACACATGCAGTTTTTTTAATGTATATTCTCCTGTTTCCGAATGTTTCTTCTTTTTACTCCGACTACGCAATTTTATGTTCAAATTAAATAATATTTAGAATTAAGCATATCCAATTTTTGTGCGAAGTCTTATTAACATGTTTTAAAGCTGCTCTGATATTAATTGGTGAAGTTTGGGAAGGAGCTGCTCTAGAGTTAGTCGAGAAGAAAGACATACCGGCTAGACCAAGAGCACATGCGTGGATACCTGCAAACCCTCCTGACCCTGAATCTATTTTAAATAGACTGAAACAATGCAATCCAGATCTTCCAACAGCTGATTGGAAGGTTGGCCGTTTGGATGAAGTGGATGGGCCAAGACGGCATGCAGTGTTTATATTGAACACTCAGTCTTTGCCACATCTAGCAAAGTCCCAGGGCCGTGTATGTTATGGCTTTCATTATATCCAAATGAAGGTGTATAAAAACGATCAGCTAAAGGATTCAGAAATGGACAAGCCTCTGTCTGAATCAGAAGTAAGCGGATCCTCTTGCGAAGTCGAGGGGGATACCAAGACATTTAAAGACATGGATAGATACCGTATGCGTGAGGAGGCTTCTACTGCCTCAGAACTCACCAAAGTTGAACCTATGGTTATTGCGAGAGTCACCGATATCTCTGAAGAGGACATTCTTGATGACTCGATTGAAGCGGCTGATGTGACGGTTGTTGAAAATCTCGATGGTCCTACGGATCCTCCAGATAAATCTTCATCATTTTAAGGCTGCATGTGCTGCCTTAAAAGTTCTCCTGATGAAAGGGGACATAGATATAGTTCTTATTCAAGAACCATATGTTTATAAAAACAAAATATGTGAATTAAGTACTCCGGGGTTCAAACTATTGCAGTATACTGGTAATGATGTAAATCGAGCCTGTATAATTGCTAAAAACGAGCTCAATTTGTTTCTGCTTCCTTCAATGTGCAATACAGACACTGTCGTTGCAAGTTTAGAAATAGCCAAATGCAAATATTGGGTATCTTCGGTCTACATGGGACATGACAGGGAGATGCCTCCATATGCCGTTAAGACCTTAGTGGAGGAGTCACTGAAAACAAAGACGAAACTCATTATGGGATGCGATGCGAATGCACATCATAGTATATGGGGAAGTAGTGATACTAATGCAAGGGGAGAGTCGCTAATAGAGTTTATTTTGCGTACTAATCTGGTAGTTTGCAACAAGGGAGATGTCCCAACCTTTGTCACTAAAAACAGGCAAGAGGTTTTGGACATCACCTTGGCCTCGCAAGAACTGAATGAAATGATATCTGAGTGGCAGGTTTTAAGTGAACACAGCTTCTCAGATCATCGCTACATCAGTTTCAAATTTGATGTTCATATCACCAAGATCATATTTCCGCCAAATGTTAGGAAAGCTGACTGGAATAGGTATAGGGAATCGTTCAATATGATGATACCGGAAATAACAGAGACAAATATGAGAAATGTGCAAGATATCGAACACGCAGTGGAGCGGATTACTAAGGCCTTCAACATCTCACTGAAAGCTGCATGCCCTAGAGGAAAGCCAAGGGGGAAACATCGACCCCCATGGTGGTCTACGGAATTAAGTAATATGAGGAAATCCTGCAGGAAGCTCTTTAACAAGGCAAAGTCCACCAGAGCCCCTGAGGACTGGGACGCTTACAAGAAGAATCTGAGAGGATACAAGCGAGAACTGAGAAAGGCTCAGCATAACTCTTGGAATGCTTACTGCAGCAGTATTGAGAATACGTCCGAGGCTTCCAGACTACGGAAGGTTCTAGCATCCACCAACTCCGCTCCAGGTTTCATTAAAACATCGGAGGGCAATTGGACAACGTCCAGTGAGGAGACGCTGGAGGTACTATTGGACACACATTTTCCTGGAAATCAGACGGTTGAACCATGTACTGGCGGTGCCACAGTTGCTCAGCGGTCGTTTCCTGTCGAGGAAATTGTATCGGAAACTAGAATAAGATGGGCGCTAAATAGCTTTGGACCATTCAAATCCCCTGGACCTGATGGAATTACTCCGGCGGAGTTACAAGCTGTAACTGACAAAAATATCCCCTGGTTGTCGGTGATATATAAAGGATGTATCAACTTATCATATATCCCAGGAAAGTGGAGGGAAACAAAAGTCGTTTTCATACCTAAAGCGGGAAAAGCCTCTCACTCGAGGGCGAAGGATTTCCGACCAATCAGCTTATCCTCATTCCTACTTAAGACTCTGGAGAGGATGATAGATATTTATCTTAGAACTAGCATCGATTCAAGTTTGTTCTCGAAACGACAGCATGCATACTCGAAGGGCAGGTCTACTGAGACCGCACTACATGAACTAGTCAGCTTTATTGAAAGCTCACTATCTGTCAAAGAATACACAATCGTGGCGTTTCTAGACATCGAAGGGGCGTTCAATAATGTCCATCCGAGCTCGATATTAAATGGACTGACAACTCTGAATGTTGATCCATGTATACTCAGGCTGTTAGACGAACTGCTAATGAAGAGACGTATTTCAGCCACACTAGGACAAGCAAACATACAAAAGTATGTGAACAGAGGCACTCCTCAAGGAGGAGTTCTATCACCTCTTCTTTGGAATGTTGCTATAAACGACCTTCTGGTTTCCCTAGAAAAAGAAAGGATACAAGTGGTGGCATACGCAGATGATGTGGCGCTAGCAGTCAGGGGAAAATTCCCATCAACAATTAGAGATATTATACAGAGAGCCCTCCGGATGACTGAGAAATGGGCGAAAGATAATGGTCTTGGGGTAAATCCTGCAAAGACAGAAATAGTCATGTACTGCAAAGATCGCAAAACTCCCACGGTTAGGCCCATTTCCTTAGGGGGTATTGAAATTCCCTTTAGGGAGTGTGCAAAATACCTTGGCGTTATTTTGGACAGGAAGCTGAACTTTAAGCTTAATATTGAAGAAAGGGCGAGGAAAGCAACGGTAGCTTTATACTCGTGCAAAAAGGCAATAGGGAAAAAGTGGGGACTAAAACCAAAAATTGTACATTGGCTATACACGGCAGTGGTTAGACCTATAATGCTATATGGTGTTGTAGTCTGGTGGCCGGCACTTCACCAGCCGACAAGTTTAGACAAAGTTCAGCGTATGGCGTGCTTGTGTATCTCAGGTGCATTCAGCAAGACAGGAACAAACTCCCTTAATGTCATACTGCATCTATTGCCTTTAGACATTTTGGCCAAACAGTCAGCTGCAACAACGGCTGTGCGGTTGCGCGAGCTATCGCTGTGGTCGGAAAAAAGTTACGGTCACAGTTCGGTCCTCAAAATAATGCCAGATGTGCCTAACGTAGTGGATTACACTTTGGCGAGTCCACTTTTCGACAAAAAGTTTGAGACTCTAATTCCCAACAGTGAGGCGTGGTGTACACGGACCCCGGGGAATAAAATATATATAGATTTCTACACTGATGGCTCCAAATTGGATGGCCAAGTGGGTTTCGGAGTATATTCTAAAGATCTGGAACTTCGAATAGGGAAAAGATTACCTGATCACTGTAGTGTTTTTCAGGCTGAAATATTAGCAATAAGAGAGGTGGCGAATTGGCTGAGAAGTAATGTTCCAAAAAATGTGGGCATTAATATATACTCAGACGGTCAACCTGCAATAAAATCCTTGGACTCTGTGTTGCTCAACTCGAAAACGGCCATCGATTGCCGCAAATCTCTCAATGAGATGGCTGAGCAGTACAATATTCACCTAATATGGGTGCCTGGCCATAGGAACATACCGGGGAACTGCGAAGCGGATGAGTTGGCAAGGCTAGGGACTACCTTACATATTCCAGGGGAACTAGAATTTGTTGGTATGCCCCTAGCTACCTGCAAGCTCATGCTGCGTGAGAAGGCTGTTATGATGGCAAATGTTCGATGGGAGAATTGCAAGGGTTGTAACGACACCAAGCAAATATGGCCCCATTTCAACTTAAACCGCACACTGGATATGCTAATGTTCTCGAGACGTCAGATATCACTCCTGATATCTGTTATAACGGGTCGCTGCCTGATAGGAGATTTTGCAAAAACTATTGGCGCGAAGTATAATGACTATTGTATGAGCTGTCATGATGCGGAGGAAAAAGAATCAATTAAACACCTCTTGTGTGAGTGTCCTGCATTTTGTGTAAAGCGCAAGCAACTTTTAGGAGCATATAGCTTCAGATTACTGGCGGATCTGGAAAACGTTAACTTAAGCAGTCTGCTAATATTTTTGGAACAATCTGCTTGGTTCAACAAAGAAAAATAATCAAGAAGGTTCAGCGGTTAAAACTAGAAGTGCCCATATGTAATAGGTACTTTTAGTTAATGTGGTATCACAATGGACTGAATAGTCTAAGTGAGCCTGAATCTTAATCGGGCTGCCACTTTAACCTAACCTAACCTAACCTTATTAACATGCCAAGCGCATAGCCAAAACAAATGAACACGTAAAACAGTTTTCCGAAACAACATACAAGCAGTTTCAAAAAAATGCTCTCTTTTTATTCTCTCGCTGTGTTATGTTGATATATTTCGTCAACCCTCCCGGATTTCATCTCTATACTCTCTCTGTCTCCGTCGCTCCCTGAATAAAATATCGCAACAAATATAGTTTACTCAAAATTTGTAAATTTATATATGTTTACATTTACACATATTATTTTTATGAAACATTCTAGTTTAGGAACATAAAATTTTTGCACTTAAATATATTGTGTTTAAAAATTGTGCCCGAAACACATTTTGTTTATACCGGAACATATGAAAAACATATCTTTCTAACAGTGTACGTATATGAGACCAAAATCCGAAAAAAATCTTGCTGACTTTTTGAAGTTGCCGTAGGTTTGCGTCAAAGATCAGTACATACATATATATGTGAGCTATATCTAAATCTGTAGTGATTTGACTAATTATTTCCAAGAAATAAATTCATTAATGACGACTATTCTTTCAACACAAGAACACTTGGGTATACAGACGGACATCATTAAATTCACTTCTGAAATGATTGATATACTAAAATTACAAGCCGCTGCATTCTGAATGTTACATAAAATGAATGAACTTTACTTTAACAATTATTAATACATTTGAAATGTTATGGCTCAAATAATGCTATAAATACTAAATTAATAATTGAAAAAAGCTAAAAATAATGCTAAATTTTGCTAAATGGCCACACTGTTCGTCAACCCTCCAGGCAGGGCTGCCAATAAAATTCCAAGAAAAATCGTCACTTTTTTCGATAAAAATCGTCATAATCGGCACTTGCATTTTAAAATCGTCAAAAAAACGGAAATGTAAATAATATTAAAATCAAAAATTTTTTTGGGTAAACACAAGACAAACAAGAAAATTAATGTACACAACAATGCATAACAATAAGATTAACATAAAATTCATTTTCTAAAACAAACAAAATATTTCGTAATTTTTGTATAAAAAACACTATTTTTCTAAAATATTGTTGTTAATTCAGTAACATTTTTATTTAAAAATAAAATATTGTGAAACTCAAGAAAAAGTCGTGTGTTTTCCAAAGCAGGTGATTTTTTATGATGTATCCGATAGATATGTCTATATGTGGTTATTTATTTTTTTGTACTGTACTAGATAGTAAAAGTTTCTATTGCACATTCTGAGTAAATTATTGTGGAGGAATCATGATTATTTTTACCAATTTTGACAAAACTCGCAAAGCCAAAGTAGTTTTATTTTCGAATTTTTTTTTGTCAAAAATGTTCAAATTTATTTTAATATTTTCAAAAGTTTCTTCAAAATGTAAAAAGTTTAACTTCTTAAACTATGTGAGTAAAGAACGAAGCTAATATTGTCAAAATCGGAAAAAAATCGGTGTTGTCCATTTTTTGAGTAAAAAATCGTCAAAATGCCGATAAATCGTCAAAATTGGCAGCCCTGCCTCCAGGTTTGCTCTCTATTTCTTTTCCATTCTCTCTCTCTTTCGCTCTCCGAATAAGATATCGCAACATATCGATGTCTCCATTCCAAAGTACGCTAAGTCTAAAAAGTGAATTTTACTGGAAACAAGTTCAAAGTTTTTTTTTTTAATTTCTCAAACACCGTATAAAGGCCGGTACTCTGTTCGGTTTTCGCGTTGAAACTCCATACAAAACCAAATAATGCAAAAAACTAGATAGCATGGCGCCATTTGCAATGTGAATTAAGAAATAATTTTTTATTAAAACTATTTGTGTGGTTTTTGTTCCGAAAATATATAAAGGGTCAAAGGAGTAGCAGATCAATTGCGCAAGGAAAAATAAAATGTTAATTTTGTAATAGCAAGCAGCAAGTTTTTTTTAGTATGTACGAATTCAAAATAGTGACAATAGAACATGGCTAAAAATTACTTACACCACTTTAGACCGAACAGAGCTTTTTGACCTTTTCGGATAAGAAATTTTTAAAACTTACTTCACAGGCTACGTACAATATTAACCATAACTTTTGAAAGAAGTGTCCAATAAATTCGAACTTTTGACAGGATGCAATTCACATCAATCCGAATAAAAAGCAACGAACTCCATCAAAAACGCTAAGTCGACTTAGCGTACTCTGCAATGAGGACATCGATATATGTCGAAATTTCTAAATTGGACTTAAATATATTGTGTGTGGAACATTTGTAAAACATATTTTTTTATCCGTGTGGAATTTTGCCGGCGCCACATCAAATGTTGCATTTACAGCGTTCTGCTGATACTTGTTTGTTTATTCTTTTCAGCAATTTTTTGATGAAGAACTCGCAAATATTGTTAATATTTGAGTAAGCATAGTCAAATTCATTCCGATTTAAGTAGGGTATCACAAAGCCGTTCCTCTTTTTGTTTGGTTTTGATTTAGCAGTGGAACGAAGGTGCTTATTTCATTCTAGCTCCTACACTACAATCACTGCATTGAAAGAGTCCTGAAGTTAGTAAAGCCATTGCCTTCATAAATTCAAAAGGAATATTTTCTTGCGCAAAGTTTTGCATCTTCTTCGTTTAAGTTTTTTATACCCAGCCATCGAAAACTTAAGTCATATTTATCCTTGTACCAGAAATGAAATAAATATTTGTTGACAGCAATAAAAACTTTTGTGGACCATCTGAATTAACAAACAAAAAACAAATCGCCCTGATGTGTCCGATTTACGTACACAGAAAAAATTAAAATAAAGAGAAATTTTCCCCAAAATTAAATTCGGTATTTTCGCGGTTTTGGTCACATTTTTGTATGCAAATATAAAATTTTGAATAATTAGTTTAATAATAAATCATCTGGTGTATAAATCTAAATAATCTAAACGAGAATTTGGAATTCACCCTATTTTTTCGTTTAATCTTCTTTTTGGGAACTTTCAGACTGCGTTTGACACCGATGGGAAATCTTTACACTAAAAAAGACACTAAAGCCATGGAATTATTACGTTTCGAGAAACTTTTCTAGACTTTAATAATTTTTTGTGTACGTTAGTTAGAATAACTAAAAAAGGGATAAAATTATACACACCCTCAAAAAAATCGTTTTTCTAACATATGTTCCAAACATATTTTGCAGGAAGCACATATATTATTGGATAATATATTTGTTCTATGTGAACAGATTATATGTTTGGAAGCATTTTGAGCCCAAAATTATTATATGCTTGGAAGAATTTTCCCCAAAGAAGATTGCGCTTATTCCCTCACATAATTTGCACTTCCACGATTTTTTTTCTGTAATACAAATAATGTTGAAGAAGTTATTCAATTTTATAATTTTTTTAAAATTTTACCTTTCGCCTGGACGGAGAATCGAACCGAGGACAGTTGGTAAGCCAACACACTATCCACTGTGCTACGTCGCTGTTATAGTCACCAGTAGACAAGGCCGGTATTAAGTTGGCATTATCGCTCTAAAATAACCCTGTTTTGCCTTTTACTTTTCTTTAATAATTCATTTTAAAGAAAATAAACTTTTTCAATTGTTTTAGCTGCAAAACTCAAACCCGCTTATTATTACCAAGATCCCTTTTTTGTATATTTTGCACCGTTTTTTTTTTTTTAAATTTCCTTTGCCTGAATATTTTGACTTACTCCTCGTACGTTCCGATTCCTGTTAACGAACCAAAAAAAAAATTGTGCCCATAATGCCAAAATGATAAACAAAACACATACATAAAATGCTGCTCTCAAGGCGAAAATACATGCTGTTTTTTTTTTCAAATGTCTATTCTCTTTGTTCCGAATGTCTATTCTCTTTACTCCGAATACACGCAGAGAAGGAATATGATCACCTCAAACATGTTTCAAGAGCAAAATGTTATTTTTGTATGGTGACCATGTAACATGTTTGTCACTAAAATGTTATTTTCTCGTCAAATATAACCTGCTTGCCGAAATCAGATACATGATTTCCGAGAAAATAACATGGTTGCGAAAACCATGTTACATGGTCACCACCCAAAAATAACATTTTGCTCTTAAAACATGTTTGAGGTGATCATATTCCTTCTCTGGGTGTACTCATTCTAATATTCAAATTAAATAATATTTAGACTTAAGAATATCAATTTTGGCCTTATCTTAAAACAGTTTTCCGAAACAACATACAAGCGGTTTCACTGAAATTGCTCTGTTTTGATTCTCTCGATGTGTTATGTTGATATCTTTCGTCAACCGTCCCGGTTTCCATCTCTATTTCATTCTCTATACTATCTCTCTGTCGCTCTCTGAATAAAATATCACAATTCATATATGTTTACTCGAAATTTTTAAATTTATATATGTTTACAATCACAAATATTATTTTTATGAAACATTCATGCCCCAAACATAATACATTCTAACATATTAACATATGTGTCCCAAACATTTAGTGTTAGTTTAGGAACATTACATGTTTGCACTTTAATATGTTGATCTTGAACTTCGCAATTTTGAACTCCAATTTTTTCCTTCATACAAGGGAACAATCGATCTATTGATTAAGAACTGAACGTTGTTTTTAAGGTTATTTGGGACGCTGAATCCAAATCTGCACATGGTTTTTTTTTTCCTATCAGCACGACTTTTTCAGATATACCGTTATTTTCAAAATTAAGGCACTTCCGCCACATATATTGGAATAACTTGATGTAAGCCGTGCTTAAGTTGTTTTTAAATTTTCCAAGTAGTTTTAGAGATATCGTTCAAGATTTGAAAAAAATTAAAAAAATTTTTTTGTTTTTAAAAAATTCTTAAAAAATAAAAATTGGACAAAAATCACATTCTTGTCTAGAAACACTTTGTTAAATATATTTCAAATAAAATGAGCTTTTTTTCATTACAATCGGTGCATAACTTTTAATTTTGTTCACGATTTACTGAATTGATATAAATCGCGCCTATAAATTTTATTGTTCCTCTATGAAAAACTTACTTCCATTCTTCTCCGAAGACGATGAATTTGTTTATTGTTCAGATGTTTCTGGTTTAGTGACAGCGATGGGATTAGAGGAGTATGATCCAAATGACAACATCTCTAAAACGACTTGGAAATTTTAAAAACAATATAAGCACGACTTAAAGAGAATATTGTTTGGGAGTTTCGGATTTTTATAAATTTAATATGGTGAACCGTTTTCAAGTTATTCCAATATATGTAGCGGAAGTAACTTAATTTTTAACATAACGTTATATCTCGAAAAGTCGAGCTAATAGAAAGAAACCAAATGCAGATTTAGATTCAGCGACCTCAAATTAGTAAAAATTTGCTATAAATTTCAAATCAACACAAAAAGTTCAATTTTGTTCTCTTGTGTAATATCTAATAAATAATAAATTTTCAGCCTGCCAGGATAGTCAATGTAATGGTGGTGCAAAGATGCAAAAATAAAATTCAGAATATTACTGCAAATATTCACTTAATTTTGTTGTTAACCACATAATTAAAATCGTGATAGAAAGATTATTTCCGTGACTCGCGTTCACGCATCGCATTTATAAAATCTATAGAATTCACTCTCACTCACACGACTGATTTCTAAAGTGACTCAGGAGTGAGCGAGGACTTTGAGTTTCATCACTTTATCGTACTATAAGAAATACGCATTAACGAAAAAACACATATGTTGTGTAATATGTTCTACACGTAGTAACCAATTAACTTTATAAGTGTCAAATCGGTAAGCACAACCAATTATTTGCTAGACTGACTTTAAATCGATTTTGGTGACAGATTGTAAAAATAAATCAGTTATCACAACTGAATTGTATAAAATGAAAAAGTAGCTTGCTTCAATATATTTTTAATAGTCAATATTTGCTCATGTATACAATTGTATTGGTTATATACTATCAAACAACAGAAGGAACTAACAATTAGTTCATACAGTTAAAAATAGTGCATCTCTACTATAAATTTGTTGTCGTACTCGAATGGCAACCAACCATTTTCCTGGGTGTACTTTATAGAGTTGATACAAATAGTTCGATACATTAAATCTCCTATATAATAAATGTTGGTTATTTCGACATTATAGTGGAAACACAAAAAAAAAAATTCATATATAATCGTAATTTATAATCAGTGGTAAACACAATCGTTATATTCTGGCAAGAAATAGATATTTTGAATATAGCAAAAATATCGGAAGCAATCTCCTAAATTTTACAACACCAAATTAGCTACATCTAGCTATAAAATAGATAATTTGGCATAGGAGACAAGAAAAACAAGTATATACAGCAGTAAGTTCGTCCGGGCCGAATCTTAAATACCCACCACCATGAATCAAATATTATAGTTTCCTTTGAAATGTCAGGGGGGGGGGGGGGTTGATAACAGATAATCTCCCAAACAGAGCAGATCAACTAATACACTTCTCGAAGATAAATTTTAAGATTTTACCTATGAAGACTATATCAGATTCTGGATTTATAAGAACCATTTGTGATTGAGTTTTAGAGGAATCATTAACATCCCTTGTAAGTGTGCACACCCAGAACAATATGATTTTCGTAGAAATTAAGTAGAATGCATTCCATATACTAGTTAACATTTTCCTATATTTATGTATCACTAAACTACAGAATTGAATTCATATATGGAATGATTTTATTGAACTTTTTTCATTCATTTGGACAAATCTTACATATCTGTGGTAAACCTTTTACTTCAAAATTAGAACTGCTTACCTTCGTTTTTAAATACAGTTTTATTTATTTATATAGGCATTTTTTCTTCAATAAAAGACATGTTTTATTAATATATTAAATATATTTATTAAGAATTAACAGCATCGACTGGTCTTGAAATATTAGCTTATTATTCCACACGCAGAGAAGGAATATGATCACCCCCTTGTCATTGAGCTTAACATGGAATCGGGCAGCACTCAGTGATAAGAGAGAAGTTCACCACTGTGGTATCACAATGGACTGAATAGTCTAAGTGAGCCTGATACATCGGGCTGCCACATAACCTAACCTAACCTAACCATCACCTCAAACATGTTTCAAGAGCAAAATGTTATTTTTGTATGGTGACCATGTAACATGTTTGTCACTAAAATGTTGTTTTCTCGTAAAATATAACCTGCTTGCCGAAATCAGATACATGATTTCCGAGAAAATACCATGGTTGCGAAAACCATGTTACATGGTCACCACCCAAAAATAACATAACTCTTAAAACATGTTTGAGGTGATCATATTCCTTCTCTGGGTGCACTATTTCCAATTTCCATGTAAAGTTACCAACTGTAAAACGTAATGCTTTTCTTCTTGTTGTTCCTTTCACTTTTAATAAGATGCTGCGTAACGATTTTTTTCCTCCTTTTACAATTTCAATACCTACAAATATAAAAAAATCATAAACCAATTTTTTCACAAAAGGTTAGCGTCACTGTATATTCATACACCTGATAATTGAAGATTCCAAAATGAAGACGATTGAAGGGGTTGTTATTCTGTTGCTGTTTTCTTTCTTTATACACCATCACGAACATTGTTAGACTTATTGTATGTTATTTGTGTTCAATAATTTTGAAAAAACGAAAAATGTTCTCACTAATTTAAAATAATAAATATTTTATTTGTTATTTATTATATTATTTTACTATACTATTTTTTTAACAATCTCTCCGTATACCATAACAACGCGATTTAAACTAAAAACTCACGCGCAAACATATCGATTACATCGATGACAGGTATCGAATACAGGTAGATAAAAGAAATATAGGAAAATTTCCTATATTCTTCTAACAAGTGTGTTTCCTTAAGTTTTGAAAGGATTGAATACTTCTTAGTACGAATGAACTAAAATATTTTTCTATGCCAAGTGTTATTCGTATGTATGATAAGCTTTCTATAATAAAGAAATTCAGTGTTATCGTTTTATAAGAAATTTTTCTAAATTTGAGGAAACTTGGTTTTAGTTCGGTTTTTGTTTATTTTTACGAATGCTTTGTTATCAGTGAATAAAATTTTCTTGTTCAGTAGTAAATTCTTACACCCAGCTAAGAAAACAGTATTAGTAAAATTCCATGCCTTATTCTAGTTAATGAACTATTCCTAACTGCTTTCAGTTTAGGAGTTTTTTACTGAAACAAGTAAATTTTATTATTTCACGCAAAAATTTAACTTAATGGAAATAAAATGGAAAAACTTAATTTATAAACATTTTTTCCTTTAGTTTCGAAGGCACTTTTTTCTGGATGCAAGAAAGTGATGAAATAATGCCTTGATTTGAAATTTAGAATCTGTAGATTTTCACCCCCATTATTTAAATGATTACGAGAAGTAAAATCTGGAAATTTAACATTCAGTTTCAGGCAATTTTCATGATCAGTGCGCCTTCTATACCCTCAATAAGTGAAATCGGTCTATATGGTGACCTTATCAACAGTGTTGGGGATTTCCCCCAATATATTTTTTCGTGAATGGGGACTTGGGTGGGGAATTTCCATCAATTTGGGGATTTTTGATTTCTATAGAAAATTTTGCCAGAATTTTATGCAAAAATTTTTGGCATATTTTTTGGCATTTCTCAAAATTTTATTTTTTTAGAAAATCTTGTCAAGATGTTATTTCTACAGAAAATTTTGTCAAAATTTTATTTCTATAGAAAATTTTTAAAAATTTTATTTCCATAAAAAATTTGTCAAAATTTTATTTCTATAGAAAATTTTGTCAAAATATTATTTCTATAGAAAATTTTGTCAAAATATTATTTCTATAGAAAATGTTCTCAAAATTTTATTTCTATAGAAAATTTTCTCAAAATTTTATTTCTATAGAAAATTTTCTCAAAATTTTATTTCTGTATAGAAAATGGGCTCAAAATCATCAACAATTTTACCACTCTACCAAACAATAAAAAAAAACTACAATTTCTTGTAAATTTTAACAACTTTGGTAACGTGCCTTCCACCTGTCAAAAATGTATTGGGGATTTTTGTGAGGAATTTAAGTTTAAATTGGTGATTTTTGGGGACGAAAACATCATAATTTAGGAAAAAGCCAGAAAAATACTGGCAACACTGCTCACCAAAAAGATCGATAAAAACTACATCCGATACATGTTTTTGTGAATCTAAAATACCAGTATCTTTACAATTTCAGGCAAATCGGATAAAAACTATGGTTTCTAGAAACCCAAGGAGTTAAATCAAGAGATCGGTCTATATGGGGGCTGTACTAAATCATTGACCGATACTCACCATTTTAGGCGCACATCTTTGTTTCAAATTTTCATGCAAATTGGATAAAAACTACGGTTTCTATAAGCCCAAGAAGTAAACTCGGGAGATCGGTCTATATGGGGGACGTACCAAAACATGGACCAATACACGTTATTTTCGGTACATGTATTTGTGGTCCTACAATACCTCTAGATTTCCAATTTTAGGCAAATTGGATAAAAACTACTGTTTCCATAAGCCCAAGAAGTAAAATCGGGAGATCGTTTTATATGGGGGCTATGCCAAAACATGGACCGATACTCACCATTTTTGGCACACCTCTTTATGTTCTTAAAATATCTCTAGATTTCGCGAATTTAATAAAAACTACTGTTTCTATAAGCCCAATGCCCCAAATCGATATAGCCCATCTTCGAACTTGACCTGCCTGCAGACAAAAGAGTTTGTGCAAAATTTCAGCACGATTGCTTCATTAATGAAGACTCTAGCGTGATTACAACAGACAGCCAGATAGACGGACATGGTTATATCGTCTTAGAATTTCTGCCTGATCAAGAATATACGGAATGACAAACTTATTATACCTCTGGTGGAGGGTAGAGGTGTGCACGTGACACAAAATTGTCGTGAATCACGAAAAATTTCGTGGGTATGCGTGAGGAACGAAATTCGGATAAATACGCTCACAAAAAAAATCCCGCCCTCGGACATTAAACGCTTACGCGATGATTTCATTTAAAATTTTAGTGACAACTTGGATGTTAAGAGTTTAATATCTCTCGATTTTAATCATGCTCATGTTTTCAATTTTTCGTGAGTTACGATATTTTTGATATTATCACAATGGACTGAATAGTCTAAGTGAGCCTGAGTCACGGTATTTTTCATGAGTCACGACATTTCGCGCATGAGTGTGCGTGAGTACAAATTTTCTTTTCGTGAGTGTGCGTGAGCGTGATCCTACCAAACAATATTGTGCGTGTGCGTGAGTAAGATATTTCCGTCCTGAGTGTGCGTGAGTAAAATATCACTCACGTGCACACCTTTAGTGGAGGGTACATGCTGCGAAGAAGCATGATTGTCACGATTATATTCGAAGAGCAAAATAATATGATAGGAGCTATTTTTGCGGCGACCATGTAACATTTTCACCTACAACCATGTTGGCTCAGTGAACATGGTTCTAAGAAAAATAAAATTGTCCTCATCTAAAATGTTATTACATTGATAAAAAGAATATTGTTTCAATCAAAAGACAATGGTCAGGATAAAATTAACTTTATTTATTTATATTTGTTTAATTCGGCTTAAGGTCATGTCATAAAAACAGATGTTGTGGTTTTGTTGAATTGTTTTTTTTTTTTTATTTAAAAATATCCTCCAATATTTCGAAACATCTCCGATGTTCGTCTTCAGGGAAATTTCTTTAAGCAAATAACAGAAAAACATATTACACATTAATTAACAAAAATATATATCAAACTCGTAAAATACTGATTATTACATTTAGAAGTAAAGAACCATGAACTGATTCGCAAACAAGTAAATTCACAACTAAAGGCTAATTTGGTTTTCTATATTTTTGCACAATATTCTATATTTTGTGCACAATGGTCCGTATCAGTTAAAAATTCATCCGTCTTTCTGTAGGTGCATTTCTAATATGTAGCATCTCCAGTGTAAATCTCCTTTTATACACGCAGAGAAGAAACATGATTGTCACAATCATATTCGAAGAGCAAAATAATATGATAGGAGCTATTTTTGCGGCGACCATGTAACATTTTAACCTGCAACCATGTTGGCTCAGTGAACATGGTTCTAAGAAAAATGTGATTGTCCTCATCTAAAATGTTATTATATTGATAAAAAGAATTTTGTTTGAATGAAAAGACAATGGTCACGATTTAAAATGTTATGGTATTCATTAAAAATGTTTTTCTCCTAGTTAAAAGAACATGGTCCCAACCTAAAATGTTTTGATCTTTATGAAATAACTTTTTTCATCGTCGAAAAAATGACGCCACTTGAGAATAGAAAACACAAAATTAACTTTATTTGTTTGTTTTTGTTTATTTATAAACTAATTAATTGTTTATTTGTATTTATAATGCCGTTCAAGCAAACATCATATATTTTTACACACTATTTTATTTCACTTTCAACAATAAGTAATTATTCCATATTCACATCGTGCCCATCAAATGTACAAACGCAGACATCATGTAACTGCAAATAAAAATAAATTATAACATATAGAAAAAGGCAGAACAAAAACAGGTACATCTTTTCAATTACACTTTCCTTTTTTGTGTTCACATAAAACCACGTGCCACTTCTGAATAAATAAATTAACACAAAACACAGTAAATCCGTATTCTCCGTCCATTTCAAGAAACAATCAACACACGACTGACGCGCAAAATGAAAATCGTGTGTACCTGCTCAAAGTTTTTATAAAATTCTTTTCGCTGCAAATAAGTTAAAAAATTAAATGGTCACGAAAAAAAAGGTAAATGGTCTTTATGGCCATGTAATGGTTCTAGACATGTCTATATTTAACCTATAGAAATACTTTTTTCCCTGTAAAAAAGTAAAAAAAAATTGAATGGTCAGATACATGATTTTCCCGACCATTTAATGGTCTCAAATTCTATCATTTAAATGATAGAACATGTTTGCGGTATTTGAGAACCATTCAAATGCTTATTGCCACCACACATTTTTCTCCGCTCGAAAACTATTTTTACAAAGACAAAATACATGGTTTTCGCGGCAATTACATGCTCTAGATAAGAATAAAATGGATGCGGCAACCATGTCCAAACATGGTTTTTCTGTGCGTGTAGTTGTTTTCTTGCATCAAAATATCTACGTCCTTAAGATTTGGCTTGTGTTCTGTTAGAGTGCAATGTGCAGCAAGAGCCGTATTTTGCTCCAAGGGCTTGTCAGTGGCTTTCTGATCAGATTTATGCCCTGAGAATCTAGTTTTTAATTTGGTTTTTGTTGTACCAACGTATACTTTTTGGCAAGTATCCGATTCTTTTCCAGCGCACTTTATCTGATGTACTACGTTCGACATATCATCTTTCTTGGTTTTGGATTTTGTCTTACTGAAGAATTTATTTACATTATTGTGAGTCCTTTGTGCAATTTTAAATTTGTCCTTATTAAACATATTTGATTTTTTATTTATTTATAAACTAATTCATTGTTTATTTGTATGTAGTGCAAGCAAACATCACATATTTTTATACATTCTATTTTGGTTCAATTTCAACAATAAATAATCATTCCATATTTACTTCGTGCCCACCAAATGTACAAAAGCAGATATCATGTAACTGCAAATAAAAATAAATGATACCATATAACAATTTTTTAATTACACTTTCCTTTTTTTATTACACTTTCCTTTTTTATGTTCACATAAAACCACGTGCCACTTCTGAATAAACAAATTAACACAAAACACAGTAATTCCGTATTCTCCGTCCATTCCGAGCAACAACAACACACAACTGACGCGCAAAATTAAAATCTTGTGTACCTGCTCAATGTTTTTATAAAGTTCTTTTCGCTACAAAAAAGTTAAAAAAAATGGTCACGAATAAAATGTATATGGTCTTTACGGCCACGTAATGGTTCTAGACATACGTAACCTATAAAAAAAACTTTTTTCTCTGCAAAAAAGTAAAAAATTGAATGGTCAGGTACATGATTTTCCCGACCATGTAATTTTCTATAGAAATAAAATTTTGACAAAATTTTCTATAGAAAGAAAATTTTGAAAAAATTTTCTATAGAAATAAAATTTTGACAAAACTTTCTACATAAATAAAATAAAATTTTCAGAAAATTTCCTGTAGAAATAAATTTTTGACAAAACGAAAATTTTTAAAAAATATTTTCTATAGAAATAAAATTTTGACAAGACTTTCTATAGAAATAAAATTTTGACAAAATTTTCTATAGAAATAAAATTTTGAGAAAATATTCTATAGAAATAAAATTTTGACAAAACTTTCTATAGAAATAAAATAAAATTTTCAGAAAATTTTCTGTAGAAATAAAATTTTGACAAAACATTCTGAAGAAATAAATTTTTGAAAAAAAATTGTAGTTTTTGGTTTAAGATTTTCTCCAAATATTGATAGATTTCTTTTTGTCGCAAGTTTCGACCGTGACTGTAATGGTTCGTATTATTTTAATACGCGATCGAAAACGTTTTATCTAGAAAGTGTTCGTGTGGAAATGTAATATAAAAGCACTTGATTTTTTGACTAAAACATTCTTGAAATTGAAGAAAATCGTGTTTTTTACTAAGGCTTTTAAAAAAGCAAAAAATTAAAATTTGCTTCCTAGAGTCAAGTACACAAAACCCAAATTTATAAGAGAGTTGCATCTTAAAAGTATCCTCACTTCAATTCTCCGTTTCTTTGGCTCGGAATCAATACCAAAATTGTTAAAGTAAAGACAAAATCTTTGGAACCGGGCATGCTTTTTTTCGGTATACAAAACCGAGATTTTCGTCCCGTATGAACTTGTTAAATTTGTTAAAGACTTTCTCAAAATATTAAAATATTTTGTCAAAACTTTTGTACCATAAAAATGAACAGACAAAAAATTGTCTTTTAAGTATAAGGAAATTTAAGGACAATTTTAACTTCCACATAGTTCAAAAAATTTACTGTAATATAGTTCATTTTTCGTAACCACAACGAACATTTACTTAGCTAAAGGAAAACTTATAAAATTGCAGTAAATGTTTCTTAGTTCACTAACTACGAAATGGGAAAGTGTTTTTCTTAAATAAATTTCCAACACAGTAGTACACGCATCGTTGATTGTATTATAAAAATACATAGGCAATACAAAAATCTTACTATGAATGTGGACAATTTATTTATTTTATTTCTGAATAATACCCGCACAACAATAATACAAAATTCTTATAATTATAGTACGGGGAGAAAATCCTACATGTTTTTTAAAATCTTATAACAATTATATAAAACAAGTTCAAATATAGAGTTGAGACAACAAATTACAAATCACAAGGAAAAACCAAGACAAATTTAAAACAAAGCTTACAATTTAACAAAAAGAAATGTGTTAAATGAAATAAAAAATATCCTATAATTTTTAATTAATTTTAAGAAATCAAACAAAAAAGAATATAATAAATTAATAATGACATACAAAAAAAATTAATAATAATAATAAATAATAAAAAGAAAAAAATATAAATAAATATACATAATAAATCCGTGTTCATTCACTATTCAGGACGTTTAATCCACAGATTCCTTGTAAAATTCCCAAAGTTTACGTTTGAAAATTACCGAATTGCAGAGAGTTTGTAATTCATTTGGTGGAGAGTTCCAAAGACGTATGGTGAAAATGAAAAACTGCCATTGTGATATTAACTTCCGATGCAGCATAGGTATAAGTTTCCTACCTCTATTGGATCGGGCAAAGCATATTCTCCGATACAAATACGGTGGTGTGCGCGTATAAATTATCTTATGTAAGTAGATAAGCGACCTTATATCCAACAACTCATTAATACCAACCCCGTACAGAGCCACGTCGTAACGAGATACAGAATTCCGTCGCTTCAAGCCGTACACATATCGCGTCACACTATTAAAAAAGGTATTCAGTTTGCGTTTGCTCACTGAGTCACAGTTTGCAAACAGCTCACATCCATAGAGAATACCCGGTACTATATACGTCTTAGCCAGAAGAGACCTTATCCTAACTGGTGTGAGCGATTGCGTGGCCCATAATGACCGTAATTTATAATAACCCTGTCCTATGACTGTATTAATGTGATCCCTCCATGAAAGAGAACTATTAAACATCACGCCTAGATTCTTCGCACGGTCGACAATCTCAAGTCTCCTCCCATCCAACCGTATATCAATATCGTGAGAAAAACGCGTGAACCTATTTCTTATAATCAATGCGCTTTTAAGTTCAATTAAATGAGTATATGTTTATTATCACCGGGCTTTTAGGAGTTATCTTAATTTCAATTTGTTTCTTTAACATCAATTGATATCGATTAATTTGACATTTAACAAACAAGTTATTCTCGCAGTGCTCTCCCGTGTTTTGTTTACTCAAAATTGCTATTGTATTTCGTGTATTACTTTGTATAAACATAAAAAGTTTTTGTAATTATTGAAATACAAAGCTTCGCACAAAGTTTTTTCAGTTTTTTTTTTTGACACAGGGTGTTTAAATTAGCAACTTTTTCACTTCACACTATGTAAAGGGTGATTCTTTTGAGGTTAGGATTTTCATGCATTAGTATTTGACAGATCACGTGGGATTTCAGACATGGTGTCAAAGAGAAAGATGCTCAGTATGCTTTGACATTTCATCATGAATAGACTTACTAACGAGCAACGCTTGCAAATCATTGAATTTTATTACCAAAATCAGTGGCAGAAAATCCGCTTTTTTATCGACAAATTTTGTTCAGCGATGAGGCTCATTTCTGGTTGAATGGCTACGTAAATAAGCAAAATTGCCGCATTTGGAGTGAAGAGCAACCAGAAGCCGTTCAAGAACTGCCCATGCATCCCGAAAAATGCACTGTTTGGTGTGGTTTGTACGCTGGTGGAATCATTGGACCGTATTTTTTCAAAGATGCTGTTGGACGCAACGTTACGGTGAATGGCGATCGCTATCGTTCGATGCTAACAAACTTTTTGTTTCCAAAAATGGAAGAACTGAACTTGGTTGACATGTGGTTTCAACAAGATGGCGCTACATGCCACACAGCTCGCGATTCTATGGCCATTTTGAGGGAAAACTTCGGAGAACAATTCATCTCAAGAAATGGACCGGTAAATTGGCCACCAAGATCATGCGATTTGACGCCTTTAGACTATTTTTTGTGGGGCTACGTCAAGTCTAAAGTCTACAGAAATAAGCCAGCAACTATTCCAGCTTTGGAAGACAACATTTCCGAAGAAATTCGGGCTATTCCGGCCGAAATGCTCGAAAAAGTTGCCCAAAATTGGACTTTCCGAATGGACCACCTAAGACGCAGCCGCGGTCAACATTTAAATGAAATTATCTTCAAAAAGTAAATGTCATGGACCAATCTAACGTTTCAAATAAAGAACCGATGAGATTTTGCAAATTTTATGCGTTTTTTTTTTTTTTAAAAAAGTTATCAAGCTCTTAACAAATCACCCTTTAGGACAGTCTTTCAATACCAAAAAAAGTTTGTTTTACTGGAGCTTAATGCAAACATTTTTGTATAAAAAAAAGGTTTGTAGTAAAATTAACGTAACCACACTACCGATTCGTATGATGGCTTCCTACAGCTTATTTCCCTTTTTATTATAAGTTGGAGTAGTTTTCCTCACATTGAAAATTTTAGATAAAGCAGAATAAAAAGTAGTTAATATAATCCTGGACAGGTGTATATAATTTTTTATACATTCCTCGTAAATTTGGAATATATTCCATAGAATTCCAACTAATCAATAAATGTGCTACTGGAAAATTATTACATCATATGAGGGGATGTGTAGAGACATTTTGTGTATATCTCATATGATTGTTTGTGTTTGTTATTGCGTGTTTTATGCTGTTGTTGGTTGCTTTGATTCTAGAGACAGTGTGGATGAATTTCTGGAATGTTCCTTGTGTTGATAGGTTAGGTTAAAGTGGCAGCCCGATTAAATTTCAGGCTCACTTAGACTATTCAGTCCATTGTGATACCACATTTAACTGAAAGTACCTATTACATATGGGCACTTCTAGTCTTAACCACTGAACCTTCTCTATTATTTACTTTTGTGGAACCAACCAGATTGCACCAAAAACATTAACAAACTGCTTAAGTTAACGTTGCTCCTAAATTCGCTTACGCCTTACACAAAAAGCAGGACACTCACACAAGAGGTGTTTAATTGATTCCTTTTCCTCCACATCATGACAGCTTATACAATAGTCGTTATACTTCGCACCTATAGTTTTTGCAAATTCGCCTATCAGGCAGCGACCCGCTATAGCAGATATCAGGAGTGCTATCTGACGCCTTGAGAACACTAGCATATCTAGTGTGCGGTTTAAGTTTAAATGGGGCCATATTTGCTTGGTGTCGTTACAGCCCTTGCAATTCTCCCATCGAACATTTGCCATCATAACAGCCTTCTTACGCAGCATGAGCTTGCAGGTAGCCAGGGGCATACCAACAGATTCTAGCTCCCCTGGAATATGTAAGGTAGTCCCTAGCCTTGCCAACTCATCCGCTTCGCAGTTCCCCGGTATGATCCTATGGCCAGGCACCCATATTAGGTGAATATTGTACTGCTCAGCCATCTCGTTGAGAGATTTGCGGCAGTCTATGGCCGTTTTCGAGTTAAGGAACACAGAGTCCAAGGATTTTATTGCAGGTTGACTGTCTGAGTATATATTAATGCCAATATTTGTTGGAACATTACTTCTCAGCCAATTCACCACCTCTCCTATTGCTAATATTTCAGCCTGAAAAACACTACAGTGATTAGGTAATCTTTTCGCTATTCGAATTTCCAGATCTTTAGAATATACTACGGACCCCACTTGTCCATTCAATTTGGAGCCATCAGTATAAAAATCTATATATCTTGTCTGTGTACACCACGCCTCACTGTTGGGAATTAGAGTTTCAAACTTTTTGTCGAAAAGTGGTTTTGCCAGGGTGTAGTCCACTACGTTAGGCACATCGGGCATTACTTTGAGGACCGAACTATGACCGTACATTTTTTCCGACCACAGCGATAGCTCGCGCAACCGCACAGGCGTTGTTGCAGCTGACTCTTTGGCCAAAATGTCTAAAGGCAATAGTAGCATGACATTAAGGGAGTCTGTTCCTGTCTTACTAAATGCGCCTGAGATACATAAGCTCGCCATACGCTGAACTTTATCTAAATAAGATGGTTTCTGAAGTGCCGGCCACCAGACTACAACACCATATAGCATTATAGGTCTAACTACTGCCGTATATAGCCAATGCACAATTTTTGGTCTTAGTCCCCACTTTTTCCCTATAGCCTTTTTGCACGAGTACAAAGCTACCGTGGCTTTTCTCGCCCTCTCTTCAATATTATGCCTAAAATTCAGCTTCCTGTCCAAAATAACGCCAAGGTATTTTGCACACTCACCAAAGGGAATTTCAGTACCCCCTAAGGAAATGGGCCTAACCGTGGGAGTTTTGCGATCTTTGCAGTACATGACTAGTTCTGTATTTGCTGGATTTACCCCCAGACCATTATCTTTCGCCCATTTCTCAGTCATCCTGAGAGCTCTCTGTATAATATCTCTGATTGTGGATGGGAATTTTCCCCTGACTGCTAGCGCCACATCATCTGTGGCATACGCAGATCCTTTTATCCTTTCTTTTCCTAGGGAAACCAGAAGGTTGTTTATAGCAACATTCTAAAGAAGAGGTGATAGAACTCCTTCTTGGGGAGTGCCTCTGTTCACATACCTTTGTATGTTTGCCTGCCCTAGTGTGGCTGAAATACGCTTCTTTATTAGAAGTTCGTCTAACAGACTAAGTATACCTGGATCAACATTCAGAGTTGTCAGTCCATTTAATATCGAGCTCGGTTGGACATTATTGAATGCCCCTTCGATGTCTAGAAACGCCACGATTGTATATTTTTTGACAGATAGTGAGCTTTCAATAAAGCTGACTAGTTCATGCAATGCGGTCTCAGTAGACCTGCCCTTCGAGTATGCATGCTGTCGTTTCGAGAGCAAACTTGAATCCACGCTAGTTCTAAGATACATGTCTATCATCCTCTCCAGGGTCTTAAGTAGGCACAGGGTGGCATCTCCCTATCATGTCCCATGTAGACCGAAGATACCCAATATTTGCATGTGGATATCTCTAGACTGGCTACGACAGTGTCTGCATTGCTCAATGAAGGAAGCAGAAACAAGTTTAGTTCGTTTTTAGCAATTATACATGCTCGATTTATATCGTTACCGGTATTATGCAAAAGTTTGAAACCCGGAGTGCTTAATTCACAGATCTTGTTCTTAAATACCCAGCAAAAAAAATTGGAAGTTCTTCCAAAGGCACAACTTTAAAAGCACTTCCAGAAGATGCACTCCCAATGATGTTCTTTATTTTAACTACCTTGGAAGTTCTTTTAATTCAATTTTTATAACTTGTTTTTTTTTTTCATACTTTTATGGGTAGTTTGAACCTTTTTTTTTGTTTCAGAGTAAGAATCCATAATCATTTAAATTTTGTCGAAAAAAATGTTAAATCCAATCTGAAAAAATTGTGAATTTTTGAAAATATTTGAAGTCAAATGTTTCCGACAAGCGTTAGAATCCATTAAAAATTATAAAACTTTATAAAAAATATTTATTTGACAACATATCACAGATTTTTTTTAATTTACATCCAAAACATTGAATTCGGATCACACCGAAAGAAGTGATGCAAATTCATTGCAACGGCTGTTGAAATGGATGACTTCCCTCCTAAGACAAGTCAATGTTAAATTCATCGCTTCTGCGTCAGTTTTGCACCACTTCCGGATCCAAAGAGAACAATTTCATTACTTTTTTGGCGACGCTTTTTTTGCTGGGTATGTATGGTTCTTGAATAAGAACTATATCTATGTCTCCTTTCATCAGGAGAACTTTTAAGGCAGCACAAGCGGCCTTACAATGGTGAAGATTTATCTGGAGGAACCGTAGAACCATCCAAATTTTCACCCACGGTCACATCAGCCGCTTCAATTGAGTCATCAAGGGCTTCCTCTTCACAGATCTCGGTGGCTCTCGCAACAATCCGCTGTTCAGCTGATTTGATTTTCGCCATAGTCTGCAGGTTTTATGTCTCCTTCGGCTTCGCTAGAAGATTTTTTCACTGCTGACTCTACCGGAGGCTTGTCCGTTTCGGAACACTTTGGCTGATCGCTTTTGTATACCTTCATATGGATATCATGAAAGCCATAACTTACGCGTCCTTGGGTCTGGGCTAGATGTGGCAGCGACTCTATGTTTAATATAAACACCGCATGTCGTCTTGGTCCATCCACCTCATCCAAACGACCAACCTTCCAATCGGCGGTTGGAAAATCTGGGTTACATTCTTTTAGTCTCTCTAGTATAGACTCAGGATCAGGAGGGTTTGCCGGTATCCATGCATGTGCTCTAGGTTTAGCCGGTATGTCTTTTTTATCGACTAACTCCAAAGCGGCTCCTTCCCAAACTTCACCAATTAGCATCAATGCAGCTTTAAAGCAATCCATAGACCTCTGGTCCGCAAAAGCTATTAACTTATATCGTCCTTGATATCATCCAGCATCTTGCCGTCGAGGACTTGGTCCGGGAAACTTTTTTCGCACCTCTGAGTAGACACCAGACATCGCGTTCTCAATTTCCCCCCATTTTTGCCTTGGAATCATACCGTCCAATGCTCCTTTATTAATAATAGCCATCACAAGGCTGTCTTTCGCAACTGAGGCAAACGATCTTTGATCCCGTTTAGAGGATGGCAGCTCATCCGGTGATCGTTCCCTTTTTCCAGCCTCAAGAATTCCTTGTGCCCATTTTAAGGAATCGCTTTGCTTAGCCGACACGTGCTTGGGTCGACTGATCCTAATTTCTTTAGGATAAACAAAGCATTTCTTCGTTCCTTGAATCTCTTTCGAGAGGGATTGCCTCCTTTTGATGTCGTCACCTTAGAAAAGGTTCGACTTGCCAAAGTGTCACCGCCAGTCGACCCGTCTACAGGTCGACTAATTGGGCCTGACTCTTGGTCGCTGCCCAAATTTATATCCTTGTGTTGTTGGTATCTTTTGTGGTGATAGTTGTTTTGCTGCAATAACGAGATCAAAAAAGGACCGTGTGTATGGAGTTGTTATTTTTCTTGCTGCTTTTGTTTTACTTTACGTCCTTTTATGACTATTTGTGTCTTCGAGTTTTATTGCTGCATTTATGGAGTGCACATGTGATTTTTATTGAAAACAAAAAATTGTATTGGTGTTCGTTAATGAAATACATTTATTTCGAAAAGTTTTAGAAACTGAGCAGTGAATGTTGTTATGTAGAGAACAAAAACACTTTATGTTGATAAGAAAATATAGAACTAAAAAACAAATCATCGATTAAAGAACAGTATATTTTTGTTAATCGTTTAAAATGATTTTAAACTCAATTACATGAAAAATATGCGACAACATGAGTGGTAATAGGATGATCCATATTTATTATGTTACAGCAATTTAATCTATATTTTTTATGTTACAGCAATTCCTAAAGGTGAGTACTAAGTTCGAGCTTAGCCGGTAAAATAAAAAAAATCAGTACGAAAAGTATTAAATTATACGTCTTCGGTGCAAATTTTAATATAACTTGATGGAGAATATCCCAAAGCAAGTTTTTTTATAAAGTTTTTATTCTTTAAAATGGATTATTAAAGAGAATCAATCGTGCAAAATGGAGATTTTAGCGGCTAAAATCGAACTTAATACCCACCTTTAATACTAAATGGTATACTGGCAAGTGTAAATAATGTCTAATTTTATAATATTTTTATTCCAAATATATTCTGAGAATCATTTCAAAAATGTCCCATTAGTCCATGGATATGATTCCAATAATGTACCTACTGGATGGATTTTTCAATGTGGTAAGTTTTTCTATAAACAGTATTTCGTCCTTTTTTAATAAAACCAAAATTTCAATTTATTAAAAATAATTATTTTCACTTGCAGGTAATTCACTAATGGTAATTTTTTGGAATATTCTACTGTTTAATGCTAACTAAGCTTATATCCTTATTGGCTCTAGGAATAACTCTTGAAAAACGTAAGTTAAAAATCAATATATACGATAGAATTTGATCATATTTTCCTTATAATTTGTATAATTTTGCACTTTCAGATGCTTATAAGGCAAATCCGCACAACAAAAATTAGCCAAATCGATGAAATTGGACAACAATTCAATGAATATTGCAACTTATATCTTTCATATGGATTGAAAACAGGGAAATTGAAATGAATTAGTTTAGTCCTAATAACATAGAATATTGCTCTTTTGAAGAAGCAACCGACAAGTAACTGCATCCAACGTACGAATAAAAATATTTCCTTTACTGTACAGCACAAGCCATAGTTTTGTGTAATATAATAATAATTTTTTGAAATAAAGTACTGGTGGTTATAGAAAATTGACTTGTTTTGTACGAAAATTTTCTTAGTTGTATACAGGCTTGTTGTACCTTTTATTCCTCAAATTCTCTACTTTTTTGAAAATTATACTGACAAACCAATTTCTTAATATAGGTTTCCCAAAAAATTGTTCATTTTTGCGCATAGCAGGAATATTTTGAATGAGTGTAAGTACATTATTCCACAACTAATTTATAAGAATATCATGAACTTATCTAGATGAAGAATCTTTGGCGCCAACTCATGGTCATTCTTACTATGGCTTAGTTCATTTTTCGTAAACAATAGTAAACTTTTTTTCGGTGTGTCTACACATAAGGTACTTAATCATTCACGGGGGTACTACGGTACTAACCAGGGTGAAAAAGTATTGAAAAAAGTACTATAGTACTACATTTTCCATGGACGGAGAATGCGGAATTAGTGTGTTTTGTGTTAATTTATTTATTCAGAAGTGTAATTGAAAAAATGTGCCTGTTGTTTGTTCTACATTTTGATATATGGTAGATAATATTTTTATTTGCAGATACATGATGTCTGCGTTGGTACATTTGATGCGCACGAAGTAAATATGGAAATATTACTTATTGTTGAAATTGAACCAAAATAGAGTGTGTAAAACTATATGATGGTTGCTTGCACGAATAAACAATGATTTAATTTATAAATAAATAAAAATCAATAAATAAAGTTAATTTTGTGTTTTCTTTTCTCTTTTCTTCGACGACGAAGAACGATTTTTCATAAAGATCAAAATATTTAAGGTTGTGACCAGGGCTGTGGAGTCGAGTCAATTTTGCTCGACTCCGGCTCCGACTCCAGCATTTCTTAATAGCCTCGACTCCGTAGTCGACTCCAGGTGGTGTACCTAAATCTCATTTTAATAGTTTCCAATTGTAATTTTAAGGTGTAGTGTTCCAAAAATAGACCGATATAAGTACTCTATTTTGCCATATGTGTTTATATGTCCAAAAGAACTCTAATTTTAAATTTTGACACGACTCGACGACAAACATCAGCATTTTAGGGATGTAAAGAACTCTACACCCTCAAAAAAAAATCGCTTCTCTAACATATGTCCCAAACATATTTTGCAGGAAGCATATATATTATTGGATACTGCCGAAAAATTAATATGTTTGTGTTATGTGAACATATTGTATGTTTGGAAGCATTTTGAGCCCACAAATAGTATATGATTGGAAGAATTTTCCTCAAAGAAGATTGTGCTCATTCCCTCACATAATTTTCATTTCCATGAAATTTTTAGTTCTTGGAACCAAGAAAAAAATTTTGCCCATAATGCCAAAATGATAAACAAAACACATGTCCACACATACATAAAATGCTGTTCTCAAGGCGAAAACACGTGTTGTTTTTTCCAAATGTCTATTCCCTTGGTTCCGAATGTTTATTCTCTTTACTCTACTCAACTAATATTCAAATTAAATAATATTTAGACCCAAGCATATCAAATATTTTGCCTTATCATAAAACAGTTTTCCGAAACAACATACAAGCGGTTTCACAGAAGTTGCTCTCTTTTGAGTCTCGCTGTGTTATGTTGATATCTTTCGTCAACCCTCCCGGTTTCCATCTCTATTTCTTTCTCTATACTCTCTCTCTCTCTCTCTCTCTCTCTCTCTCTGTCGCTCTCTGAATAAAATATCACAACATATATATGTTTACTCGAAATTTGTAAATGTATATATGTTTACATTCACACATATTATTTTTATGAAACATTCATGCCCCAAACATAATATGTTCTAACATACAACATATGTGTCCCAATCATTTAGAGTTAGTTAAGGAACATTACATGTTTGCACTTAAATATATTGTGTTTAAAAATTGTGCCCGAAACACTTTTTGTTTATATCGGAACATATGAAAACATATTTTTCTAACAGTGTACATTTTAATTTTAGGCCAATAAATTAAAATACGACACAAGACTATATAGAGACCACATCAAAATATGGGTATAAAAACAATCTCCAGGATATATATTTATAAAACCACAAATTTCAAAAAAATAATTAGGCTTCCAGAAGATTAAAAAGTAAAATCCTGGTATTGGTCTATATACGCATTTTATAAAAAATAAATCTATATAAAATAGAAACACAAACAAAAAGATACACAAAAATCAAAATGTTGGGCTAGTCAGATAGAAAGTAGAGATGTGCACGTGAGTAATGTTTTACTCACATTCACGCACACTCACGACGGAAAAATCTTACTCACGGACTCACGAAAAGAAAATTTGTACGCACACTCACGCACGAAAATACCGTGACTCACGAAAATATCGTGACTCACGAACTATTTTTATGAGTAATTTACCTTAGAGACGTGTCTGAAAATATGAGCATGATTAAAATCGGGAGCATTATTAAACCCTTAACATCCCAGGTGCCACTAAACGCGCACAGAAAAAACATGTTTGGACATGGTTGCCGCATCCATTTAATGCTTATCTAGAGTACACAAAAAAATTTTTTTTATTTCAATCACGTAAATCGCGGATTCAATCATTGTTTTAATTGAAATGTCTTCAATCACGAAAATGATAGTATCAATCACCCATTTTGATTGAAAACCAACACGATTTTCAATTAAAAATTTTATTGACTTTTGTCACGGAATCAATTAATTGTGTGATTGAATCAATTAAAAAGGTGATTGATTTTTAACATAAAATTCAATCACAGTTTTAATTGAATCAATTAAAATTTTAATTGATTTCGAGACAAAAATCAATCAACTATTTGATTCATTCAATTAAATAATTAATTGAAGTTGGCTATAAATTTCGATCAAAAAATTTATATAAGGCGACCCCAACATCGTATTTAGTTTTTTTTTCTATTCTTTTGAAATAAAAGAAAATATGTGTTTCTTATAAAACATTTTTAATATTTTATTATTTTTTGAATTATGCAATAGACAAATAAATTTGGTTCTTGTCATTTGTGTTTTGTTCTAACATAACTTACAAATACAATAACTATCCATAACAACTATAGGGTGAAAAAATAAATTATATAAATCATTATCTTCCTTATAATAATAACCGTGTTAGCATGTTCCTTCTTATATGTAGATGCGCCTACACACAAAAAAAATTTTTTCTGATTCAATCACGAAATTAATTGATCCAATTAATTTTTAATTGAAATGTCTTCAATCACAGAAATGATAGTATCAATTAAAAAATTAATTGAAGGTCAATTAAAAAGTTAATTGATCCAATTAAAAAATTAATTGATACTATTATTTTTGTGATTGATTTTTGTTTCAATTAAAAAATTTGTTGAATCAATTAAATTTTTAATTGAATATTTTTTAAAACTCAATTAAAATTTTAATTGGAAAAATTTTCGTGAAATTTTTTTGTGTGTAGATTTCCAATAAATCAGCAGCCTGTAAGCTAAATTTGTTTTTCTGAAAGTAAACAGAATAATTCGAATTTAATTTTGTTCAATTAAAAGTTAATTTTGTTAAACATAACCTGCATAGAATATCAAGTTCAATTCTTAGTTCCAGGTTGCAGATTTATAATCTTCTTATGCAGTTTAGTCGTTTAGCATAAAAAGGTGTATTAAAGAGCTCGGTAATTTAATTTTAGTAACAATTCCTTTCCAAAATTTCCACACATTAAAATCGTCTATTAAAATTTGAACCAATCAAAGACAAAAATAATGGGAAAGCAATGCAATATTTGGTATTATATTGATGATACTTTGCAAATTCTGGAAATACAAAAAAATATAAATGGAAAATAAATATTTTTATTATTTTCGGATATTTTTCATATTTTTAAATCCAAAAGAAAGGACTTTTTAACCGTTACATAATTCAGCTCATTAGTTTATATATCAGATATACTGCTCTCTACTTGGGTTCAAACTGAAAAAGGCAGGTAAAACAAAAATGCAATTTAATGCCAACGCCACTTCGCAACTTCAAGGTGAATCTTCCAACAAACCCATACCGCTCTTGGTTTTAAGAAAACTATGAGTGAAAAAAATTATAATTTTAAAAGATCACAAACATATTCTTATATATTTGATAAAATGATGGAGTTGATGGGATTGATTGGTCAATTTCACGAAATAAAATTGGTCACTAAAAGAAATGAATAAAAAATATATTATGTTAGTCCGTTTAATGTAAACAGGCTTCAATGGAGAACGGTATTCACATTTCACAATTTCTTACCTTCAATAAACGTAGATTGTTTTCCATTTTTACAATACCACAAAACACAAACACAGGTAATTTCAAATGCGTTCTCTCATATATTTTTTCAAACCTTTACCACGCGGCCGTTTGTTGTTGCACACTTTATTTATTTCAACCCTTTGCTATGATTTGTTGTTGCGTTCAAAATATTTATGCACACATTTTGAATGCAGCAGACTAAATGTCGCCAATCATGTTTTTCAATTTACGCGAAAAACAAAAACCCAACCGTTCGTTACGAGTTACTTCCACAGACTGATCTCTCCATCATACATTGTTGAATAAATACCCAATCTCTTGTTCTCTTTTCGCTCTTTCCATTGCTCCAAATTATTCAGTTTCAATCACAAAGGTGATTGGATCAATCACATGTGTAATTGGAAACGGAAAAAATGTCGATCACGTTTGTAATTGAAAATTATTTCCGAATTGATTAACAAATTGATTGAATCAATTAATATTTTAATTGGAAACGTAACAAATATCAATTTTAACTGGTTTTTATTCGGATTTAATTAAATAATTAATTGAATCAATTAACATATTAATTGAATCCGTTTCCAAATTCAATTAAGTGTTTAATTGAAAAAATTTAGGTGATAATTTTTTGTGTGTAGGTAATTGTCGCGAAAACTATATATTTATTTTGTCTTTGTAAAAATAACTTTCGAGCGGAGAAAAATATATGTTAGCAATAAGCATTTAAATGGTTCTCAAATGCCGCAAACATGTCCTATTATTTAAATTATAGAATTTGAGACCATTACGTGGTCGGGAAAATCATATACCTGACCATTCAATTTGTTTACTTTTTTGCAAAGAAAAAAGTATTTTTATAGGTTACGTATAGACATGTAGAACCATTACATGGCCATATAGACCATGTACATTGTTTTCGTTTAATTTCTTAATTTTGTTGCAGCGAAAAGGATTTTATAAAAAACATTGACCACGATTTTAATTTTGCGCGTCAGTCGTGTGTTGATTGTTTCTTGGAATGGATGGAGAATACGGAATTACTGTGTTTTGTGTTAATTTATTTATTCAGAAGCGGCACGTGGTTTTATGTGAGCACAAAAAAGGAAAGTGTAATTGAAAAATTGTACCTGTTTTTTGTTCTGCATTTTGATATATGGTATAATTTATTTTTATTTGCAGTTATATGATGTCTGCGTTGGTACATTTGATGGTAAATATGGAATGATTACTTATTGTTGAAACTGAACCAAAATAGAGTGTGTAAAGTATATAAGTTTGCTTGCACGACATTATAAATACAAATAAACAATGAATTAGTTTATAAATAAATAAAGACAAATAAATAAAGTTAATTTTGTGTTTTCTTTTCTCAAGTGGCATCCTTTTTTCGACGGCGAAAAAAGTTTTTTCATAAAGATCAAAACATTTTAGGTTGTGGCCATGTTCTTTTAACTGGAAGGAAAACATTTTTGAGGAATACCATAAAATTTCAGATCGTGACCATTGTTTTTTAATGGAAACAAAATTCTTTTTATCAATATAATAATATTTTAGATGAGGACAATTTTATTTTTCTTAGAACCATGTTCATTGAGCCAACATGGTCGCCGCAAAAATAGCTCCTATCATATTATTTTGCTCTTCGAATGTGATTGCGACAATCATGTTTCTTCTCTGCGTGAAGTTGTAAATGAATTCAACTCGTAAGCGTTTTATGTCCGTTTCGTGAGTGTATTTTTCCGAAATTCGTTACTCACGCACACACACGTATAAATTATTTTCGTGACTCACGCTCACGCACGACATTTGGTTTGTTAAACACGCACACTCACGCTGTTGCCATCAGCGTGACTTACCATTCACGCTTGAGTCACGAAAAATTTTCTTGAGTCACGACAATTTCTTGTCACGTGCATACCTCTATAATGTGTCGGATATATAAAACAGATTTAAACTGCCAAAAATTAGGACGGGCGGAATTTTAAATAACCACTACCATACAACAGATGACAGCAATAGCTGTACACTTCGAGTATTGTTTTTATAGAAGTAAAATGGTGAAACATCGATTTATAAATGGTCTATCAGTTATGGACATTATAGGCCATTAATTTAATGTAAATAATTTCAAGTGGCTTTCAAGACCGGCTAAGATGGCACGTTGGCAGAGGTTTAATTTAAAATTACAGCTTCCAAGGACATCGGGTGTATAAGAAGATTTCTCAAGTAATTATGTAGGGCTATATCAAAATCTGGGAAATTTCCGCATTTATTTATGGATCTCAAAAACTCTAAATTCGAAATTTCTGACAAATCTTATGAAAATTTTAGACTGGGAAAAACTTTTTAAAACAAATCGGAAGATGGGTTTATATGTAGGTGCTATATCACAAAATTGTACGGTATGACCCATCTTCGCACTCGACATGCCTGCCAAATATTCAGAACTTTAGTTTCTACTGCTATATTGCCTTAAAATTTTACGTTTATCAAGGGTATATACAGGGTCAAAAATCTATATTTTAATATGTTAAAAATGGACAATACAATTGATCAATTAAGGCCATATTCTAGTAAAACCTACTTTTTATATCACCGTGAAATTTCACCCATCTAAATACACTTTGAATGGACTGTACATCGTTTTTCGTTGTTCGATTAAAAATTTTTTTGTCGAAATATTTCTTTAGTTACAAAGATATGAAGTGATTTTCAAATTTTGTTACGCCGGAGTCGGAGTCGAGCAAAATTTCTACGACTCCGACTCCGACAAAATCTTCAGACTCCGACTCCAAGACTCCGGCTCCGACTCCACAGCCCTGGTTGTGACCATGTTCTTTTAACTGGAAGAAAGCCATTTTTGACGAATACCATAACATTTTAGATCGTGACCATTGTCTTTTGATTGAAACGAAATTATTGTTATGAATATAATAACATTTTAGATGAGGACAATTTTATTTGTCTTAAAGCCATGTTCTTCTCTGCGTGCGCATGCTAGTGATTTAGTTTTACTACAAGTTTTAATAGTAATTAATTAATTATTAATTACTATTAAATAATAATAATTAATTATTTGAATATAACGTTTTAACAGATATTAATACAAGGGCTTAATTGTGAACAAGTATGACCCCTAGCGGAAAAGTCGTGTTTGATTTCTATCAGTATTTTGTGTGACCTCCTCGTATTTTCCTAACTGCTTTCATTCTTTTTTGGCATACTTCTTACGAGTTTATTTAGCACTTCTGGATCAATATTTATCCAGGCTTTAATAGAATGGTCCCAAAGTTCATCAACAGTCTTAGTTGGATGCTTTTTAGCAAAAATCCCAAGTTGGTTTCCACGAAAACAGCCCCAAGCCATTACCGAGCCACCTCCAAATTTTAATGTTTGGCAAATATTTCGCTCTTTAACTCCAAAGCTTTTATCCACCCATGCCCATTGCCGTCCATCAGAGCCAATTCGATTGATTTTTGTCTCGTCTTACCAAGCTACCCGCATCCAATCGTCTATTGTGAAGTTTTTGTATTTTTTTGCAAAGTCCAGGCGTTTTTCAGTTTTTGTCGGTCAAAAGCGGCTTTTTTGGCTTTGCCCTAGCTACTAATCCACTGGCTTTCAAGATTCTACGAACGTTTTTGTACTCACGTTTCAGATATGTTCCTCATTTAATATTTGCTTGACCTCAACAGCTGTATTTACTGCACCAGTAACTATGAATCGCTTAGCTTTGCGTCTATCAGCCGACGAGAGTTTTTTGGGCGACCTGCTGGATTACCAATAATTTCCAAATTATTCTGATTGTTTATTTTCTTTACAAATCCAATTGATATGTTATATTTTTTAGCGATCTCTTGATATGGGGCTCCTTCTTTTAAATCTTTTACGACATTCTGTTTCAAAAGAGGTCCCGTGGCTTTTCCCATCGCAAAAATAAACCAAATAGATAAGAAATCCAAAATATTGATGAAAAATCTGTAAGAAGATATCGTCTAATAATTATTTTACTTACTTTCTTAATCAAATACACAAACAACAATTTAAGTTCATTGAAATTGTTAGAGAATATTAACACAGGGTCAATATTGTTCACACATGTGTATTTACCGTTACATGAATATAAAACTAGAAGAAACAAAATATGCCATATTATCACTAACTAGTCCCGGTATGGTCACACTGGGCAAATATTTGACATAAATCAAAAAAGAATTCGCCACCACAGCCAAAAGAGCAAACGTTTTTAGCTCGTATTGGGTATATTATGTTATGATAAGAGTATTTTCTTAAAACTGTATCCAAATATATCGAAAGTGATCCTGGAAAAAGGTTTGACCATCAGTTTGGGCAAATATTTGCCTATTGTGACCATACCCTTAGGTTAGGTTTCTTTTAAATTTGAAAATAGTAGCGTAGAATCCGATACAGCTCTTGCCAAATTATCAAAATTTACAAATTTTGAATAAGATCTTTTACGTGCAATATATCAGTCAAATTCAAATCATCAGCCGTATCGCGTGGGACTTAAATGCAACTGCCATACATGTGTGCCATAAGTATTTACTCCATATTTCAATATATCCATTAATAATTCAGGTTACCTGTAATAGGCTCTGAACAACTTTATCTCTTTCCAAACTCTCAAAATTTCAAATTGTCTGAAAAAGGAAAATTAGCATAATCTAATTTAGATTCCATTGCCTTGATTGCATCCACCCTTGTTTTTCATTTATTCCAAACCCTCTAAAACGTTATTTTTCCAAGGAAATGAAAAAATAACAGAAAAGTAAAACATTTGATTACATTAACGCTCTGCGGAGGAATGATGCGTTGACAAATTTTCGTGTGTAGGATGTTGGAACAAATAAGAATCAACTTTTTTATGCGAATATAAAAGAGCGTCACATTCCAAAGTGTGGCCACAGATTGTCTGCAAATTAAAACATGTGTTTTTTATACGATGATATTTTGGCTCTGACGGTAGTTTGCGTTTCCATTGAGTTAGATATTGTAATAGCTGGCAACGGATTGGATTGGTTTGGGGTTGTTGGTATATTGGAGTTCTTCCTTCGCCATATTCCGGGTATAACAAAAATTTAATAAATGTCTGCGCTGCCGGCTTATTAAAATATTTAGACTGTTTGGTGTCGTTGTTCTGCTACTCATTTTTTTTCTCCAACGCTAATGCCTGTCAAAACGTGTGCTTGGACGCTATCTCTTATTTGTTATTCGGAAAAAAGTTTTTCAAACTGACTCTCCCAAACGGAAATGGAAATAACTAACGTTGGCAATCAACTTTTACCGTATACCATAACATACTGGTAATGGAATAATAGACCTGTTTTTTTGTATTGGATAGTTGAACTTGTATATGCATTTTTATAGTGACTTGTACAATCAACGTCAGTACACTGTTAGAAAAATATGTTTTTCATATGTTCCGATATAAACAAAATGTGTTTCGGGCACAATTTTTAAACACAATATATTTAAGTGCAAACATGTAATGTTCCTAAACTAAAACTAAATGTTTGGGGTACATATGGTAATATGTTAAAATATATTATGTTTGGGGCATGAATGTTTCATAAAAATAATATGTGTGAATGTAAACATATATAAATTTACCAATTTCGAGTAAACATATATATGTTGTGATATTTTATTCAGAGAGCGACAGAGAGAGAGAGAGAGAGAAAAATAGAGATGGAAACCTCCCGGTTGACGAAAGTTATCAACATAACACAGCGAGAGAATCAAAAGAGACCAATTTCTGTGAAACCGCTTGTATGTTGTTTCGGAAAACTGTTTTATGATAAGGCCAAAAATTTGATATGCTTAAGTCTAAATATTATTTAATTTGAATATTAGAATGAGTATTCGGAGTAAAGAGAATAGACAGTAGGAACCAAGAGAATAGACATTTGAAAAAAAACATCATGTGTTTTCGCCTTGAGAGCAGCATTTTATGTATGTGTGGTCATGTGTTTTGTTTATCATTTTGGCATTATGAGCACAATTTTTTTCTTGGTTCGTTAAAAGAAATCGGAACGTACGAAGAGTAAGTCAAAATATTCAGGCAAAGGAAATTAAAAAAAAAAACGGTGGAAAATATACACAAATTACAAAGGGAATCATAAAAAGTATACACAGCACTAAGTTCGGCCGGGCCGAATCTCATGAATCATGAACCAAATATTAGGGTTTCCTTTGAAATTTCAAGTGTTCAAGAATTATAAAATAACGTCTTGATTTGAAATCTTAAATCTGTAGAAGTAAAATCTGGAAATTTTACATTGAGTTTCAAGCAATTTTCATGATCAGTGCGCCTTCTACACCCTGAAGAAGTGAAGTCGGTCTATATGGAGGCATTACCAAATGGACCGATAAAAACTTAATCCGATACACGTTTTTGTGAGCCTAAAATACCAGAATATTTACAATTTCAGGCAAATCAGACAAAAACTACGGTTTCTAGAAACGCAAGGAGTTAAATCGTGAGATCGTTCTTATGGGGGCTATACTAAAATATGGACCGATACTCACCGTTTTCGGCACACCTCTTTATGGTCCTAAAATACCTCTAGATTTCCAATTTCAGACAAATTGGATAAAAACTACGGTTTCTATAAGCTCAAAACCCCAAATCGGGAGGTCGTTTTATATGGGGACCATACCAAAACATGGACCAATACTCACAATTTTTGGCACACGTATTTGTGGCCCTACAATACCTCTAGATTTCCAATTTCTGGTAAATTGAATAAAAACTGCGGTTTCTATAAGCCCAAGAAGTAAAATCGGGAGATCGGTCTATATGGGGGCAATACCAAAATATGGACCGATACTCACAATTTTTGGCACACGTATTTGTGGTCCTACAATACCTCTAGATTTCCAATTTCAGGTAAATTGAATAAAAACTGCGATTTCTATAAGCCCAAGAAGTAAAATCGGGAGATCGGTCTATATGGGGGCTATACCAAAACATGGACCGATACTCACCATTTTTGGCACGCCTCTTTATGGTCATAAAATTCCTCTAGATTTCAAATTTCAGACAAATTGGATAAAAATTACGATTCCTATAAGCCCAAGACCCCAAATCGGGAGGTCGGTTTATATGGGGACTATATCAAAACCTGGACCGATAAAGCCCATCTTGACCTGCCTGCAGACAAAAATTCAGCACGATTATATATATATATATATATATATATATATATATATATATATATATATATATATATATATATATATATATATATATATATATATATATATATATATATATTTTAAGGAAACTTCGCAAAATTTATTTATGATTTATCGCTCGATATATATATTAGAAGTTTAGGAAAATTAGAGCCATTTTTACAACTTTTCGACTAAGCAGTGGCGATTTTACAAGGAAAATGTTGGTCGAAATCAGAAAAACATATATATGGGAGCTAAATCTAAATCTGAACCGATGTCAACCAAATTTGGCACGCATAGCTACAATGCTAATTCTACTCCCTGTGCAAAATATCAACTAAATCGGAGTTAAAAATTGGCCTCTGTGGTCATATGAGTGTAAATCGGGCGAAAGCTATATATGGGAGATATATCTAAATCTGAACCGATTTCAACCAGATTTGGTACGTATAGCTACAATGCTAATTCTACTCCCTGTGCAAAATTTCAACTAAATCGGAAAAAATTGGCCTCTGTGGTCATATGAGTGTAAATCGGGCGAAAGCTATATATGGGAGCTATATCTAAATCTGAACCGATTTCAACCAAATTTGGTACGCATAGCTACAATGCTAATTATACTCCCTGTGCAAACTTTCAACTAAATCGGAGCAAAAAATTGGCCTCTGTGGTCATTTGAGTGTAAATCCGGCGAAAGCTATATATGGGAGCTATATCTAAATCTGAACCGATTTCAACCAAATTTGGCACGCATATCTACAATGCTAATTCTACTCCCTGTGCAAAATTTCAACTAAATCGGAGCAAAAAATTGGCCTCTGTGGGCAAATGAGTGTAAATCGGGCGGAAGCTATATATGGGAGCTATATCTAAATCTGAGCCGATTTGGCTGATATTTTGCAAGTTTTTCGAGACACATAAAATATTCGGATGTACGGAATTTGAGGAAGATCGGTTGATATACACGCCAATTATGACCAGATCGGTGAAAAATATATATGCCAGCTATATCTAAATTTGAACCGATTTTTTCCAAAATCAATAGGGATCGTCTTTGAGACGAAACAGGACCCTATACCAAATTTTAGGAAAATCGAACTAAAACTGCGAGCTGTACTTTGCACACAAAAATACATCAACAGACAGACAGACGGACATCGCTAAATCGACTCAGAATTTAATTCTATGACGATCGGTATACTAAACGATGGGTCTCAGACTTTTCCTTCTTGGCGTTACATACAAATGCACAAACTTGTTATACCCTGTACCACAGTAGTGGTGAAGGGTATAAAAACAAAGTTTAGTTCCTCTTTATTAATAATAAGTAGTCCAAGAGAAGTTGACGGACACCTTCAAATATAACAACGGGCATTAAGTTCGAGTTTTGCAGCTAAAACAATTGAAAAGTTTTATTTTCTTTAAAATGATTTCTTAAAGAAAAGTAAAAGGCAAAACAGGGAATTTTAGAGCGATAATGCCAACTTAATACTGGCCTTAAAGGTAAAAATGAAATTAAGTACACAACATTATAAGTTTTAAATGCATTCAAAATGGCGTTAAATGCTAGTAAAAAACTGTTCACGCCTAAATAAATGTATGTGTACATTATAAAATTATTTATGTATGTTATAAACATACTCAACTCCACAGGTTTTTGTTACAAAATTGTTATTTTTGTTATAATATTTTATCCAAAAGCTCAGTCCTTTTCGTTTATATCAAGCACTGTTTCTGACTGTAAATCATTAATAACCCACATTTCGAAGTTTAATTATATATTATATATAGTATATATATATATATATATATAAATGTGTAAATTAAAAAAAAAATTGTGTTCGGTCGGAACAGGGATTGAACCCACGACACTTTGCATGCAAGGCGGACATGCTAACCATTGCTCCACGTGGCAAACAAATGTATGTTTCTGTTAAATAATGTTTTGTTTGCATCGGCTCGTGGTATGCTATATAAATATAACATATAACGATAATTGTCTATTGATGATCATAACAGCTACATAGCCCAGTGGATAGTGTGTTGGCTTACAAACTGTAAGGTCCTCGGTTCCATTCTCCGTCCAGGCGAAAGGTAAAATTTAAAAAAATTATAAAATAGAATAATTTCTTCAACATTATTTGTATGTTATTACAGAAAAAGGGGCCAAGAACTAAAAAATTTCGTGGGAGTGAAAATTATGTGAGGGAATGAGCACAATCTTCTTAGAGGAAAATTCTTCCAAACATATAATATTTTTGGGCTCAAAATGCTTCCAAACATATAATATGTTAACATAAAACAAACATATTTATGTTTCGGCAGTATCCAATAATATATGTGCTTCCTGCAAAATATGTTTGGAACATATGTTAGAGACGCGATTTTTTGAGGGTGTACTATATTAAGTTTTCGCCGGTACTATATTTTGAATAATTACTGCACTTAAACAAATATTGAAACAAAAAGTGAAGCCAAAAATTGTCCTTCAAATACGAATCCGAATTGTGCTTAGCATACACTGTTAGAAAAATATGTTTTTCATATGTTCCGATATAAACAAAATGTGTTTCGGGCACAATTTTAAAACACAATATATTTAAGTGTAAACATGTAATGTTCCTAAACTAACACAAAATGTTTGGGACATCTATGTTAATATGTTAGAATATATTATGTTTAGGCATGAATGTTTCATAAAAATCATATGTGTGAATGCAAACATATATAAATTTACAAATTTCGACTAAACATCCATATGTTGTGATATTTTATTCAAAGCGACAGAGAGAGTATAGAGAAAGAAATAGAGATGGAAACCGGGAGAGTTGACGAAAGATATCAACATAACACAGAAAGAAAGAACACGAAAGAATCAAAAGAGAACAATTTCTGTGAAACCGCTTGTATGTTGTTTCGGAAAACTGTTTTATGATAAGGCCAAAAATTTGATATGCTTAAGTCTAAATATTATTTAAATAGACATTCGGAACCAAGAGACATTTGAAAAACAAACAGCATATGTTTTCGCCTTGAGAGCAGCATTTTATGTATGTGTGGACATTTGTTTTGTTTATCATTTTGGCATTATGGGCACAATTTTTATCTTGGTTCGTTAAAAGAAATCAGGGGTCTTCATAAAAATAATGAAAGGGCACTATACTCTTTTTAGAGTTGGGACAGTAAAATGAAATAAGGAGGAAATAGTGAAAAATTACACAGTAAAATGTATAAAAACAAAGTTTAGTTCCTCTTTATTAATAAGTAGTCCCCGTGGAGTTGACGGACACCTTCAAATATAAAAGCGGGCATTAAGTTCGAGTTTTGCAGCTAAAACAATTTAAAAAGTTTTTTTCTTTAAAATGAATTATTAAAGAAAAATAAAAGGCATTTTACAGCGAGGGTGTTAAATGCTAGTAAAAAACTGTTCACGCCTAACTAAATTTATGTTTATATTATAAAATTATTTATGTATGTTTATACTCGACTCCACGTACTGCTTTTGTTAGAGTTTTTGAATTCCTTCCAAATTTTAAAGTTTTGTACCAAAAGTTTTTTGTTACAAAATTGTTATTTTTGCAATAAAAAAATAATATTTTATCCAAAAATCAGTCAATTTCGTTTATATCAAGCACTGTTACTGACTATAAATCTTTAATAACCCACATTTCGAAGTTTCATTATAAAAATTTAATATAGTATAAACATAAATGTGTAAATTAAAAAAAATAAAAAAAAGTATATACGGCCGTAAGTTCGGCCAGGCCGAAGCTTATGTACCCTCCATCATGGATTGCGTAGAAACTTCTTCTAAACACTGCCATCCACAATCGAATTACTTAAGTTGCGGTAACGCTTGCCGATGGCAAGGTATCTTAAAACCACCTAACACCATCTTCTAAATTGTATGTAAGTCCATACGTGGTATATATTAAATCAAAAAAGATCGATACAATACGTATATAATCCAGTTTGACAAAGTAGACATAAAATTTTGACAAAATTTTCTAGAGAAATAAAATTTTAACAAAATTTTCTATAGAAATAAAATTTTCACAAAATTTTCTATAGAAATAAAATCTTGGTATATTATTTTTGGCTCGAGTGGCAACCATGATTATGAACCGAATAAAATTTGAACAAAATTTTCTATAGAAATAAAATATTGACAATGATGAAAATTTTATTATGAACCGAATAAAATTTTAACAAAATTTTCTCTAGAAATAAAATTTTGACAAAATTTTCTATAGAAATAAAATTTTGACAAAATTTTCTATAGAAATAAAATTTTGGTAGACTATTTTTGGCTTTAGTGGCAACCATGATTATGAACCGATATGGACCAATTTTTGTGTGATTGGACCAATTTTGGTATGGTTGTTAGCGACCATATACTAACACCACGTTCTTAATTTGAACCGGATCGGATGAATTTTGCTCCTCCAAGAGGCTCTGGAGAACGTTTTATATGGGGGCTATATATAATTATGGACCGATATGGACCAATTCTGGCACGCTTGTTAAAGATCATATACTAACACCATGTTCCAAATTACAACCGGATTGGATGAAATTTGCTTCTCTTGGAGACTTCGCAGGCCAAATCTGGGCATCGGTTTATATGGGGGCTATATATAATTATGAACCGATGTGGACCAATTTTTGCGTGGTTGTTAGAGACCATATACCAATATCATGTACCAAATTTCAGCCGGATAGGATGAAATTTTCTTCTCTTTGAGGCTCCGCAAGCCAAATCTGGGGATCGGTTTATATGGGGGCTATATATAATTATGGACCGATGTGGACCAATGTTTGCATGGTTGTTAGAGACCATATACCAACACCATGTATCAAATTTCAGCCGGATCGGATGAAATATGCTTCTGTTAGAGGCTCCACAAGCCTAATCTAAGGGTCCCTTTATATGGGGGCTATACGTAAAAGTGGACCGATATGACCCATTTTCAATACCATCCGACCTACATCGATAACAACTACTTGTGCCAAGTTTCAAGTCGATAGCTTGTTTCGTTCGGAAGTTAGCGTGATTTCAACAGACGGACGGACAGGCTTAGATCGACTCAGAATTTCACCACGACCCAGAATATATATACTTTATGGGGTCTTAGAGCAATGTGTTACAAACGGAATGACAAAGTTAATATACCCCCATCCTATGATAGAGGGTATAAAAAAAACAGTGTTCGGTCGGAGTGAACCCACGAGCCTTTGCATGCAAGGCAGACATGCTAACCACTGCTCCACGTGGCAAACAACTGTATGTTTCCGTTAAATAATGTTATGTTTGCATGGGCTCGTGGGCGCTGCAAACTATGCTATATAAATGTAACTTATACCGATAATTATCTACTGGTGACTATAACAGCTACGTAGTCCAGTGGATAGTGTGTTGGCTTACAAACTGTATGGTCCTCGGTTCGATTCTCCGTGCAGGCGAAAGGTAAAATTTAAAAAAATTATAAAATAGAATAATTTCTTCAACATTATTTGTATTACAGAAAATTGTGCCAAGAACTAAAATATTTCGTGGAAGTGAAAAGTACGAGTATGTTAGGCAATGAGCACAATCGTCTTTGGGAAAAATTCTTCCAAGCATATAATATTTTTGGGCTCAAAATGCTTCCAAGCATATAATATGTTCACACAAAACAAACATATTAATTTTCGGCAGTGTCCAATAATATATGTACTTCCAGCAAAATATGTTTGGAACATATGTTAAAGAAGCGATTTTTTTGAGTGTGTTGAAGACGCATTTCTCTGATATAAAGTTTTTTCCTTGTCCAAAAGTCGATAAACTTTTCAATTAAGTCGTTTTGTCTTTAAAGTCAAGTGATTCGAAAAAATGTTGAGTGACTAAGGTCAACTTGGCTTTAATAATTTTGAAAAATTGTTCAAAATTAATGAAATCGTCTTCAGATTTGTTGAGTTTTTGCATCTTGACTGAAAGTAAAAACGCATTACAAAATAGGAAATTTTTAGCGCTTTACTTTATAGACTATTCCACTCAAAGAAAGCATAATTTCTACATGTAAACGTATCCGAATTTGGAAATTTAGACAATCATCCATCGTCAATATGACGACGCGTAATTCCATTTACGATCTATACTGAATTTTAATCGATTGAGAAATGATAAATTTAAGTTATACGATTTTATGAATTTTGGTTTTACACTAATTAAAAACAAAAAAACATGATTTTAAAGGACTCTGATAGCACATGAAGAAAAAAGCAGACAAAACGTATAAATTAAAATTTGTTTCTTAGAATCAAGTACGCAAAGCTTAAACTTAAAAGAAAGTCAAAAACTAATGGAAAATGTACCAAACGTCTATTAAGTAATTCTTTAAATGTAACCGCGAAAGTAATCTGCTATGACACAGACGAAAAATACTGTTTTTTATGTGTTTGGGTGTAAAAATTATATGTTTGGAAATCAAATTTTTAGCACAGTATGTTTAAGAGCAAGCATACTTCTTCTTTATTTTGCGTATCCGATATTCGAATATAAAGCGATCATACAATATTACATATTTGTTTTTAATTCTTATATTAATTGTGTCAGCTCTCGATTTTTAGCAGCATGTATTGTATTTATCTCGTCCCTGTATCCTGTCCAATCTTGAATGTTTTTAAGCCAGTACATTTCTTCTGCCTCTGCTTCGGCGTCCCTCAATAGTACATTTTAATATAGATTGTACAAATTTGTATTTGTCATTTCTCGTTAGATGGCCCACATATGCGACTTTCCTTTTTTTGCAAGCATACAATGTTTATAAACTCTCATAACATGTTTGCGACATATATATTAATATGTTAGAACGTAGTATGTTTGGAACATAAAATTTTTTAAATGTAATATGTGTGGATGCAAACATATATTAATTTAGAAATGGCCTATAAACAGATATGTGTTTCGAAGGGAAGCCCGAGCGAGTATACACCGAAAAAAAGTGAACTGTTTTATGGGAAGAATGAACTACCTCGCACGAAAATTGAACTAAATTTTACTCCACATTTTGAGATTTCCTCAAAGCGTTATTAAAACCAGGAAATTTTAATGCCCTATTGAACTTTTTAACTGCAGTTCACGAAATTACATCATCCCATAGAAGAAAAAATTAACTAAAAGTAAAGAAGAAAATCATTGGCGCCAAATCATGACCATTTTAACCATACAGTAGTTCATTCTTACTATTTTTGGGAATCGTACGAAAATCTTCTTTTGCTTTAGTTCATATTGAACTTATGTGTACGGTCATTGAACTTTATACTCACATTTAGTTCATCAAATTTTTAGACATACTTAAAAAAGTAAGATTTCATTAAGCTGTGGAAAATTTCGATAAAAATAATAAAATTTAACTACAACCAAATAATTTTTTTCCAATAAAAATAAGTTACATTTAGCTACGAAAATGTTTTCTGTGTAGTGGAGTAAAATTTAGTTAAATTTTCGTGCGTGGTAGTTCATTCTTCCTATAAAACAGTTCAATTTTTTTCGGTGTAGTAAAAAATGGAAGTAACAATTTGCGCTTTAAAAATATATACACACAAAGAAACTTTCATTAAAAGTTTTTTCTACCATTGTATGCCTAAGGTGAAACATTATATGTTTAAATAAAACAAACACTAGAGTGATATCTTGCTATCCAGCACTAAAAGCATGCCTAATGTTTAAAACCACTATGTTTGTTTGGAACATTGTCCGAAACTTTGCATACGGGGGATTTGGAATCTAAGCATTTCACATATGTATAACAGAGGATACTGTTTACTTTACTTTAATTACGCATGTTTTCAAGTGTTATTCAAATTTTCAAACTTTACACTCCTGTCTTTATTTGACTCAATTTGCTGCTACTGCATATTGCCTGAGCCATTGGTGGATTAAATGTGTCAAAAAATGTGGTGATGTATTAGCAAAACTTACAAAAGAAATAGATTCCACAGTTTATACATATGTGGATCTGCATGGACTACACGTAGTGAAGCAACCATTTTGGAATTTAACACAAAGGATATGTATTGGGTATATATTTGTGAAATGATTACCTAAATTAAATTGTACACACAAAAAAGTATTTTTGTGTTCAATCACGAAAATAATTGATCCAATTAATATTTAAGTAAGTAAATAAATTAATTGATACTATTACTTTTTGTGATGGATTTTGTCTTCAATTAAAAACCTTTTTGAATCAATTAAATTTTGCAATTACGTTTAAAAATCAATAAAGTTTTAAATTGGAAAAATTTTCATGAATTTCATGAATACCCAGACCTCAACAGAATTATTTACCAAACGAAAGCGGGTGGTTCCATCAACTATCAATGATATCTGTCAGCACAACTACCATTTGGCAATTTTATCTGCATGGTAGTACGTTAGACCAACTTTGCATTGGTTTTCGCAATCTCATATTAATTGTTTGGTTTGTTGGTGCAACCGCCCTTGATGCTAGCAACAAAGATTTTTGACCTATATGTGAGATCAATTTATAGAGGGATGAAATAATGTTTGTCTATTTTTATAGGTGTATTTGCGTACATCAATGGCAGATGGTTATTACGTGGTCAAACTACAAAAATTAATGCAATACATACTTACCAGAGATTAGCTCTACAATTTGATGAAACATAAAACCATATTGATAGGCATTGGTTATTATAACCAATTGAATGGTTATAGGAACTCTTTATTTGATTTTGTGAACTTTATTACAGTTGTGTTGGATATATAATGGGGGAAATAATCAAAACATTGTTCTTGTAACAAAAAATAAGTTACTGTTATTATCTCCTTATTGTAATGATCGAATTGCAACCAACCATTTCTCTGGGTGTATATAAAAACTGACAATATTTACAAAATTGTTTGGTACATTTGTATCAAAATAATGGTCTGTTCCTCTATTTCATATGGAAGCTATAGTAGGATGGATTAAAAGTACAAAAAGGGCGCTGTAAGAATATAGTTTAGGTTATTGCGTAATTTGGTAATAAATTGGTCGCCACACGCCTTTATGCTCTATTTTTAGAATAATTCGATCAAATGACCCGTAATAAATATATAATCAACACACTAAAAAGCAAAATAACGATGATTTTAAGGTTGGGGTATTACAAACTGGATTTCGGAAGAGTAAAATGTCCACAAATCAACTGCGTCTCGAGTTATAAACAGAGGATACAGCAAAACTGTGCACTGAAGTAGAAGAAACGCTAAGACCCCTATTGAAGATCATATATTCAAATAAACTATGCAACAAATCACTCAAATATCATCACAAATAAAATTCAACTGGATATATCAAACATAGCGATCAGATGTAGAGCCTTAGAAGTCCGAGTGCGATTATACAAAAATGCTAAAAACCACTTATTTCTATGAAAAATAGGTTAATGCGCCTTTATCCAAGAATTACAAAAAGTTCCCCCAATCATAGTGGGGACAATATTATGGTCTGAGGTTGTTTTTCTGGACAAGTTATTGGCCCGATTCATAGAGTCGGGAAAATTATTATGGTGTTGGAAGTCTACAAAAACATTTTGCCCCATGGGGCATGTGATATTGTCGTAAGGAAATGTCGTCTGCTTAGATTATTCAGCGCGATCATGCACTCAAAAAAGAGAACTCCCTATTTCACTAAAGCCAAATTAACGTTATTTTAGTTCATGGAATTATTATAATAAAACATATATGTTTGGAGAAAGTTTCCTTTACTCCAATATTTTTTTGCGTACGTTAGTTAAATGAAATACAATGGGAAAAAATTATACACAAATTAAGCATAAAGATTTACTAAATTCGTATTTCTCACAAAATAGTTCATTATTTCTTTACATTTATAAATTTTACTACAAATGCGTTCATCATGAACTTCTTACGTCACTAAAGACATTCTTTCAATTTTGAACTCCAATTTCTCCTTCAAACTACAAAATTTTCTTTAACAAGTGAAAAAAATTATTTATGTCTAATAAATTTTCTTGAACACAGAAAAATATCCGTAGTTAAACTAACGCTAAATTAAACTTATTTTTATTGCCAAAAAATTATTTGTTTGTAGTTAAATTTTATTATTTTTTTCGAAATTTTCCGCAGCCCAATGAACATTTCGTTTTTTTTTTAAGTATGTCTCAAACATTTTAAGAACTAAACGTGAGTATAAAGTTCAATGACCGTACCCATAAGTTCAATATGAACTAAAGCAAATGAAAATTTTCGTACGATTCCCAAAAATAGTAAGAATGAACTACTGTATGGTTAAAATGGTTTGGCGCCAATGATTTTCTTCTTTAGTTTTAGTTAATTTCTTCTTCTATGAGAGGGTGTAATTTCGAGAACTGCAGTTAAGTACAACAGGGCTTTAAAATTTCCTGGTTTTAACAACGCTTTGTGGAAATCTCAAAATGTGGAGTAAAATTTAGTTCAATTTTCGTAGGAGTTAATTTATTCTTCCTATAAAACAGTTTACTTTTTTCGGTGAATGTGTCAAAAAATATTGACTTATTTTTGTGACATCGGCGTGATGCCAGAGTTTGTAATACTATTGAGTCAAAATTTTCTAAAAATATTCAAAATTTTCTAAACTTAACCAAAAGTTTTCTTCCTGGTGGGTTCACTGTTTTTTCAGTGTAACCTCCAGCACACGTCTATGGTACAGTAGGTAGCGGATATAAGCAACATGTCGTTTTGCTTTGTTTTGGTGCGAAAAATAGTTCATGTAAGAACAGTGTAATATAAAACAGATAAGAGAACAATTTGGCAATCACACAAGACCAAAATGCCATTGTAAAAAATCCCTTTAAGAAACTTTTTTATGTGTCGATTATTTGGGTTTGTTTATTTTATTAAATTGAAGTTATTTATTATCTTTTTGTAAATTAATTAACATATTATTAGTGCTTTATGAACAAAGAAGATTAAGGAACTTGATTAATAGAGTCATTGAAAAGAAATCGCCAGATACAAATCTATACACGTCTGACTGTACATGTTTCAGGCGAATGAAACTTTCCACAGCCTTTAGTACAGATCTTGCTGGGATAGATAACTCAATTTTGCATTTGTGCATCATCTCTTCATATAGCTCAAAAGTCCTTAATCTTGTTTTTATTTCGTTTTGTTACTGCAGTAATAAAATTGTAATTGCAATAATTGTCTATAGAAAAAATCACATAAGAAAAAAAAATTGTGAGATTTTCTGAGTTTCTTATATCCGTCACCCACTGTAATTAAATTAAATGATTTCAGGACGCTTCCAAGTTTGCATAATAATATTCTTTGAGAATGAGTTAGATTACGATCCATTGATAATAGTATTGTCGTGCAATTTTAATGCAAAAGTTAGAATCAGTATTGATTTCCTTTTCTTTTGGGTATCATGATGACATCCATTTTTTTCGTTTCCTTATATGTTACAGAAAGCTCGAATTATTTAAAATACCTTGCCAATTACAGGAAGTGGTAAATTATGCTCTAAGCTTGGCATAAAAGTGAATATAGCTTATGATAGTTTTGTTCCAGGTGCTAAAGTCTCTGTTCTTTGTGGGGAGCAATCTACAAACTAGAGCATATTCATCTGCGTTGTATATTTGATCTTAACTAACATAAGACCCAATTCCTTGACATGACTGTTTCGAAAGTTTTGCCTAAAATTCTCGATAGTTGAAAGATGACTTGGTAACTTTTCACCGCGTATATTTGAGCATTTAAATTCCTGCAATCATTTCTGGCAGAAAACTTATCATTTCAATCAATTTTTCTGTGAAAGTGCCTAGTTTTTTTTTGTTTTAATATTGTACGAACTTCGACAACCGCACCATTATTCTTTTAGTTTATGAACACACGATAAAGTAACGAACAATTGCTGCGACACATACAAAAAAGTGTCCGAAAAATTAAACTTTTCGGACTACTGGATAGTCCGGAGTAGCGAGTGTCCGGATTAGAGAGGTTATACTGTATATGCAAAATCGGCCTATACACGCAAAGAAAAAAAACGTTTGGAAAACGTGTACCGAAAACGTTTTTCTTTTGTTAGAGTTTTTTGAATTGCTTCGAAAATTTTAAACTTTTATCACCAACAAAATTCGTTTGTTACAACATTTTTATTTTTTCAATAAAAAAAAGTTATTTTTGAAATAACAACACAGTCCATTTCGTTTATATCAAACACTGTTCTTTTCTGACTTTAGGTCTTTAATAAGACACATTTTACAGTTCAAAATTTAATATAGTACAATGTAATGTTGAACATTTTTTCGGAATCTTCCGAATATATCTGGAATATATGTAAAAAAAAAAAAACAAAAGCAAAAAAAAACTTTGGCCGAAGCAGGGATCGAACCCATGACCCTTGGCATGAGAGTCGGACGTAGCTACCACTGCTCCACGGTGCCAAACTAAATGTTTGTTTCTGTTAAATAAACTTTGTTTATTCGGTTCGTGGGCGCCGCAAGCTATGCTATATAAATATAACTTATATGGATATTTATCTATTGATGACCATAACAGGTACATAGCTCAGTGGTTAGTGTGTTGGCTTACAATGTGCATGGTCCGCGGTTCGATTCTCCGTCCAGGCGAAAGGTAAAAAAAATTTTAAAAATTTATAAAATCGTATAATTTCTTCTACATTGTTGGTATTACAGGAAAAGGTGTTAAGAACTAAAAATCCTCGTGGATGTGAGGGACAATGCAATTAGCAAGAAAATAATGTTTTTTTTTTTTGAGCTAGTCTTTATGAAATTGTTTTTACATCCTGGAAAAGAATAAACGTTTATCACAAAAAGTATATACTTTTCTTCCAAAGACACTTCCTTACAGCGAAAAGCAAATGAGAAACGAACTTTGTTTGTCTAAAATTTCGTTTGGGAGGAAAGAATTATTTTTTTGCGTGTAAGTGAAATGAATTATTCAGCAAACTACTTATATGTGCGATATTTATGTCCTAATGATACCAGAAAAACGATTTTTGGGCTATATGTGAAAATCTCCTATATGTGCCATGGACTGTAAGCGAAACCTACTGTAACTGTTTCAGATTTATTAATGCCAGAAATACAAGATTACTTATTGTCCACCATAATCTCTTCATATCAGAGAAATGTGGCTTCTATTTCGAAAATATATCTTCCAAATAAACTTTTTGAGAGCAATCAATCAGATATGTACTTCATATACATAAATTCTTTAAGCACTTATTTTATCAATCCTTTCAAGGCAAACATTAAATGTAGAATACATCAAACGGGGAATTACTTCTATTCCCAAATCCATTAAGAAGTACTAAGTACAAATTCCACTTCACTTCAACTTTGGGGATACAAACTGAATAGCAGCAGTACAAGATGCTGAGTTGTTCATTAACTGTGTGACAGTTGTTCAAGTTATTCTCTTTATTAAGAACATGAATATATGAAAGGAAGTGGGCCATCATATAATTCGAGACCACCTCATTCATGTAAAAAGTGGAAAACATTTCAAGCATACAATAAAAGATGAAATTTGTCTAATGGATTCAAATTTTCTTTTGTTTGAATTTCAAATGTCTGCATTACCCTTCGCTACTTAAAGAACCCTCCCACCACTTTCGGCACAACAGAAAAACATAAAATTTGCATTTAAGAAAATTCATTTGAAACCCATTTAAACCATTTATTAATATTTTTTGCACATCTTTTCATTATAATTCCAGATACTAAGCAAACAATACACGAAGCTGCAGCCAAGAAATATGTCTGAAGAACAGCAGCAGTTGCAGCATCAACAACAAACGCACCAGATTAAATCCCCCAAGGATGCAAATATAAATAGTGCACACCCCAATACAGCAGCCTGTAAATCCAACATGCACGACATGCGAAATCAGGAGTTTGTTAGTCGTCTCATGGCAGCCACCCCACCATATTTGTACTCAGCCCCATTGGGTCCTAATAACTTCTTCTTCAGTGACATGCTACGTTCTCTGGTCGCAAATCGTAACCAGGAAAGTGTACGAAATCTGCAAATGCAGCAAACTGCTGCTTTTGCCAGGCGTCCTCGCAAACGGACATGGTCACAGCACCGTTCCTATTTCAAGGAGAATGAAACTATATTGGAAAAAGCTCAGCAAGAACATCAGACTATTGCCACTACTGAAAAACCTCTAGAATTGACCACACACAAACCATATTTACAAAATTTGGCTAACAAATACCGAAAGTTGGAAGCGGAAAAAGTTAAAGACCGCAACGATTTTAAACTCATTTTAGAACCTTTAAAGGCGCGCGATAGGGAAGTAGAGCAAACTTCTACACCTACAAGCTCTTCGGCTATAGGTGGGGATGCCAGTATGGCTGATCCTGCAATGGAAAGCACCCCACCTGCGGCTTCATTGCCACCCCAAGATTTAGTGCTTCCACCACCACCTCCAGTATGGTATCCACCATTGTATTCACCCTATGGTATAGATCCATTGCATTTCTTTATAGATTTGCGAGTTTCTGGCCATATATACGATCGTAAAAAGGAGAATGTATCACCTCTAGCGAATGCCGAGAGTAATGGGAATACAACAGAATTGAATGAAAATAACAAATCCCCACAATCTTCAAATGCCATCGCAATTCCCAATAAGTACAGACACGGATCAGCATTTACTGTGCCAACTCCGAGGGCCAATGATCTGAAAGCCATGACAGTCCTACAGGCCACTTCTGATGCCATTAACTTAAGTTCCACATCTGGTACTTCCATGAATAAATTTGAAAATTATTCCAAATATTATGACTTCGGAGAGACCAAGGAGAACCAGCCGGATATAACGAAATGTAGCGCCAATTATATGTTGCAACACCTTCCTCGCATCTATAGTCAATTCGCTGCACGCGACCTCATTGTACAATCCCAAAATGATAATGCTTTAAATAATTCCAGCGCCAATGGAAGTGATCATGTGGAGTCGGATAATAAATCAGATGTTGAATGTGACGCAGATTCAGATGGCAACCAATCCGTGGGAAATTATGGTGACAATGATATAGAGGAAAGCTCTAATCGAGAACGCGATATCGATGTGGAAATTATCGACGCGATTAAATTTCGCAATGATGAAAATGGAAGTATATGTTCAACTCCCGACAACTCTTCTATTACACAAATTGATTAAACAAAAACATACATATTTATTAGTAAATTTGATTTTGAATGAAACACTACGAATTTAACTGTTTCAAAATAAAAACATTGTGATGTTGACGTACATACAAATATTAAACCTATTCTTTTCTTTGATAAGGCTAATCACTAGAGAGTGCACCAAAAACCCTCAGGATAAAAAAGTGTGTTTCAGGGTATCTATATAAATACATAAATGTCGTGTGATCCATAAATTCGAACACTAATGGACCGATTTGGACCAAAATGTTATATGCATGTTTTATGGGCCGTGAGGCGTTTTAAGAGCTCCATGGAATAAATCCTCAAAATATTTTATAAAATTATACCCCAAAAATTAAATAAATCCCTAAAACACAATATATCCCCAATATTTTGGAGACTTATTTCGTAAAAACAATAATAACCAATGTTTGAATTAAATTCATTATTTCTAAATTCTTGTTCATAACAATTTCTACTTCTAACAGAGGTAGTAGTATATATTTATTGAGGTACATATTTGTAAAGAATCTTCAACTGAAGTACGACAATATGAGCAATAGTTCCGCCCAATCCCTTTATAAGATAGATATTTTCGATTTGAAAAACTTTTTTGCTTAATTTCTAGAATGGGACTTAAATTTCTACCTAAACGTTCAAGAAAATGGAATGAATATATTGCCTTTCAGTTAGTCAGACGGACATCATTAGATCGCCTTACAATTTCTTCTTGATCAATAATGCATATACTTTTCAAAGTCGACATTTCAATGTGTTACAAACAATATGGCAAACTTATAATATAACTGACCTATGGTTGTTAGTATAAAGAACATAAACTGTGTGTGTTATTTTTTTTTGTTTCCCTCCACTTTCCTGAGTGATTCCAAGGACAAATTGAGGAATCACTCATTATACCCGATGTCTGGAAGATGGGAAGAGTGATTCCACTACTGAAGCCAAAGATTTGAAGCAAAGATTTGAGTAATTGAGTAAAGGTGAATCGTACAGACCGATATCCTTCTCTCGCCAGTAACCAAGACACTTGAGGCACTACTCCTCCCCAGCCTTGTGGAGAATTTTCCAGCTGCCCACCATCAACATGGATTCCGTAAGGTACACAGTACGACGACAGCCTTAGATGCCATTTCGACACATATCAATAGGGGACTTAATCAGCCCAAGCCGTGTCATAGGACGGTCCTCGTGGCGCTTGACCTATCGAAAGCATTCGTTACGTTCAATCATGCCACATTATTCGAGGACATCAAGAATCCGTCCCTACCGGCAGGAACGAAGCGTTGGGTTCTGAATATGTGTGTGGAGTTCCCAGGGCGGGGTGATATCTCCGGCACTGTTTAACTTCTACCTGTCCTCGATTCCACCCCCTCCTGACGGCGTTGCTGGCCCAACTTTTTCTATATTTTGAACTGGTTTTCGAAGAAAATAAAAATCAATGTATTAACCCATTACCCCCCTCTGTTCACTATGAACTACCGGCTATTTTTGTAATTTTAAATACACGTAAGACAGCTTTATACTGCATCTGATCTATAAACAAAGGCACTTGATCGCATTTTGATAAACAAGTGAACTATTCAGAGCGTTATATTCTTGTTATTATTCGGATAACTTTCGTAAAATACTTTCAATAGTTTTTCGGGTACCAAGTGATCTAAAATCTATAATTCTTCTCATATAATACCTCGATTGAGTGTAGATAAAACTGTTTATTGTAATAAACAGTTTAAAATTGTACTATATATATATATATATATATATATATATATATATATATATATATATATATATATATATATATATATATATATATATATATATATATATATATATATATATATATATATATATATACATATATATATATATATATATATATATATATAATATATATATATATATATATATATATATATATATATATAATATATATATATATATATATATATATATATATATATATATATATATATATATATATATAATATATATATATATATATATATATATAATATATATATATATATATATATATATATATATATATATATATCATATAT